>NC_044569.1:22137032-22501903 GCF_007565055.1 Rhinopithecus roxellana
TTCTCCACGACAGCCTGGCCCAGCCGTACAGCCACCATGGCTACCATGGCCCGGCCATCACCTTCATGACGCAGGTGGTGGAAGCCAGTGCTGTAGCCGGAGTCTGTGCCATCGTGGACACCCTGGTGGCCCTGGCCTGGCTGCACGTGCTTCGTGGGCAGAGCCTGGTAGCCTTGAACATCCTGCAGACTGTCCAGGATGCAGTGGTGGCCAGCGAGCACCAGGAAGGTGTGATTGCCAACATGGTGGCCGTGGCTCTGAAGAGGACGGGCCGGACGAGGCAGGCAGCCGAGGGCTACTACTGCGCCCTATGGGTGGTTTGGGACCTGTGCCAGCAGGAGGAACCAGGCAGTGGTGCTGGCCAACTTCGGGACCCTGTGCCTGCACGCGGGTGCCAGCAGGCTGGCCCAGCACTACCTTCTGGAGGCCATGCGTCTGTTCTCGAGGCTTCCCTGTTTGGAGTGTGGCTGGGACTTCACCCACGTACTCCTGCAGCTGGGTCATCTCTGCACCCGCCAGGGCCCGACCCAGCAGTGCAAGGGCTATTGTGAGTGGGCCCTTCTGGTGGCCGTGGAGATGGACCACGTGGAGAGTGAGTGCCCTAGTTCCTCCTGTGCACCTTCTGGGGCCACTCGGGTCAGGGCACACCTGGGGTTTGCGATTCGGAAACAAGTGGTGGTTTTTCCACCATCGAAAGTGCTGAGTCATGGCCAGCAGCAGATGTTGGCAAGCGCCCTGGAGACAGGCAGTTCCCATGCAGGGCCAGGCCCTCTGTGCCCTACTGGGGCAGCCAGCTCTTTCCGGTTTGCTCAGGGACCATCCTGCCTTGAGCACGGAAAATCGTGCATGCTGGAAATCCCTGGCCATAACCCTGGGATCAAGGCAGGCTCTGCTGAGCTGGGACTAGGGGCCCCTCCATGAGCCAGGCCCTGAACGCCAGTTCTTGTGCCTGTGTTATCTGCTTGGTATCTCGGCAGCCCTACTGCACCTGTCATCCCACTTCACAGAGGACACAGGGGCGGGTGATTGCCCAAAGCCACAGAGCAGTTCATGCAAAAGCAGCTCGTGCAGAGTGTGCCAGGCCCCACCCACAAATGGAGCTTGTGGGGTCCTCGGGAAGCAGGTGCTGAGCGCGGGAACGTGAGCTTCAGGCCAGAGAAGCCACAAAAGGGTGAGTGGCTTGATGGCGGGGCAGCACTTGGCCCCGGGTTAGGGAAGCCTCTTTAGTCTGGGACCAGAGGGTTGAGAGGATTTAGTCAAGTAATAGGTGTGGATGAGGGGCTGGTGGTGGGGGAGGGGCTGGCGGTGTAGCCTGTGTGAAGGCCCAGGGGTGAGCAAGTGGGGCTGAGTGAGCGGGGATGAGTGGGTTGTGAGCGGGGGTGAGTGAGTGATGGTGAGTGAGCGGGGGTGTGATGGGGGTGAGTGAGCGGGAGTGTGAGCGGGGATGAGTGGGGTGTGAGTGGGGGTGAGTGAGTGGGGGTGAGTGAGCGGGAGTGTGAGCGGGGATGAGTGGGGTGTGAGCGGGGGTGAGTGGGGGTGAGTGGGAGTGTAAGCGGGAATAAGTGGGGCGTGAGCGGGGGTGAGTGAGCAGGGCTCATACAGGGAGGTGCAGAGTTGGGAGTGGGTGGGTTGGGTGCCGGATGGTGAGAAGCTCTTCTGGAGAGCTAAGCAGGGCCTGGGGCCTCAGGCTGTGGCTTGGCCTTTTCCCCAAGAGCACTGGGGAGCCATGGAGTGCTGTCGAACACTCACTGCACACTGAGCAGTAAACGGACAGTAGGTGGGCAGGGCTGTCCGAAATCTAGGCCGCAGAGAATAGATGAGGAATTTGAGTCCAGGGAAATGGCTGAGACAAGGGATACTGTTGAGTCCCCTCTGCCTTGCAGCGCTTTGTCATGGCACAGTGAGACCACTCAGAGGTGCCTCCTGTGGCCTGGACCAGAGCCCCAGGGGCTGTGGCCAAATCTGCCCATTTCCCAGCACAGGCCTGGCACCCACTCCTGGCCCTAGGAGGGATGAGATTTTGGAAAGGACCGTGTGAAGGGGCCCCGGTCCCACACATCTGCCCAAGGAGGGGTGGGGGGTTCATACCCAGGCTTCTTCGCCAGGGGCATTCTCTGACTGGAAGGAGACCCTCCAGGAGCCCAGCGCCCCAGCCCCCACTGCAGCCTCCGGTGGCTCCTGGCACAATAGCCTGTGGCACCTCCTCCTACGAGGCCCTCCCAGGGTGCTGGGGGATTCAGACTTGGAAATGCAGGCCAGGGAATAGAGATCATGCGTCCCTGTCTCCCCAACCTGCGCTGAACGGTCGAGGAGACCGAGGGTGGGGTTGATACCCCACATGCTTACTTGGGGTCATTTTTGAGTCACTTTTGGTAGTTCGTGTCCTTCTAGGAGTTTGGCTGTTGTGTCTAGATGGTCTGATTTGTTGGTGTACAATTGTTCGTAGTGTTTTCATGGAATCCTTTTATTTCTGTCAGGTCAACAATAATGTTTCCTCTTTCATTTCTGATTTTAGAAACTTGGGTTTGTAATTGTTTATTTATTTTTATTAGAGATGGGGTCTCATCATGTTCCCCCAGGCTGGTCTTGAATGCTGGCCTCAGCGATCCTTCCACCTCGGCCTCACAAAGCACTGGGATGACAGGCGTGAGCCATGGTGCTCAGTCTCTGATTTTAGTCATCATCTTTCTTTTCTTGGTCAGTCTGGTGAAAGACTTGTCAATTTTGTTATTATTTTCAAAAAACCCACTTTTGGTTCTGTTGACTATCTCTTTTGTTTTTCCATTCTCTGTATTTTTACTTCCCATTTCCACTCTCACGTTTATTATTTTCTTCCTTTTATTCACTTTGGGTTTAGTTCATTTTCTAGTTTCTCAAGGTGGAAGGTTAGGTTTTTGATTTGAGATTTTTCTTCTTTCTTTGAATGTAGACATTTACAGTGATAAATTTCCCTTTCAGCACTGCCTTAGCTGCATCTTGGAGTTTTTGATACGCTGTGCTATTTTTTTTTTTTTTTTTTTTTTTTTTTTAGGTTTTGCTCCATTGCCCAGGCTGGGGTGTAGTGGTGCAATCTTGGCTCACTGCAACTTCTACCCAGGTTCAAGCCATTCTCATGCCTCAGCTTCCCGAGTAGCTGGGATTACAGATGTGCACCACGACACCTGGCTAATTTTTGTATTTTTTTATAGAGACAAGGTTTCACCATGTTTCCCAGGCTGATCTCAAACTCCTGGACTCAAGCGATCCTCCCGCCTCGGCCTCCCACAGTGCTGGGATGACAGGCGTGAGCCACCGTGCTGGCCCGGGCTGTGCATTTGTTTGCATTCTTCTCAAATTAGTTTTCAGTTTCCCTGATGGTCTCTTCTTTGACTCACTGGTTGTTTAGGAGTGTGTAATTTCCACATATTTTTGAATTTCCCACTTTCCTTCACTCTTGATTTCCAGTTTCGTGCCAGTACAGCTGAAGAACACTTCTGCTTTGGTCTCAGTCCTTCTCCATTCACTGAGGCTCGTTTTGTGGCCTGGCACATGGTCTGTCATTGGGAATGTCCCATAGGCGCTCGAGAGGACTGTGTATTCAGCTGTCGTTGGGGGGCGTGTGTGACAGATGTCCATTCGGCATACCTGGTTTCCGGTGTTAATCTTTGGAATGTTTCTGACACTAGAAAATCAGAAGCTTTCCACTGTTCCCAGCACCGTGGCTTTGGGAGAGGCCAGTGAGCCTATGGTTTTGGAGCCTGGTTGCATGAGAGAAGCATGTGTGGGAACACCAGGGGCTGGCTTTGAACCCCATTCCCCCAACATGATGCCATGTGTGGCAGACATGACGCTTGGCTTTGCTCTCTCAGGGTTCCATCTGCGACAGGGGCTACTTGTGCCCGTGGCCTCATCAGCTCAGGCTGAAGGCGGCCCTGGTACTCGCCAGAGGGACTTTGTGAAGCAGAAATAGATGGCCTGGTGCAGGGGCCGAGCCTGGCCAGGACCTCGGCCCTGGGAGTTGTAAAGAAGGCCGGCCTCTACCATGAGCATCTGCACCAAGCTGTGCCCATGTCACGGTGTGCTCGGTGTCTGCCCTTGTACAGGTACATGGCCTGTCTGAGCTCAGGCTCCCCGCCTATGGGGCCCAGGTTCACAGAGGTGTGAAAGAGACAAGCACAGCGCAGGGGCCTCCGAGCCCAGCCAGCCTCGCTTCGATGCTGGGAGGCTGACGTCTTCCATTTTGTCTTCTGCCCAGGCCAGCTGCGGGCCGTCCAGTGGCTGTGCTACTTCTACAGCAGTTGTCATGCCCAGCGAGGCCCAGTGTGTCCTCTACCACGAGTTCCAGCTCTCTCCTGGCCCACAAGGTGACCGACAAGGTGCTGGAGGGGGCAGCTCCTGGAGACCATCAGTCAGCTCTACCTGTCCCTGGGCACCGAGCAGTGAGGGCTGGCTTTGCAGTGGTGGGGGTGTGGAGGGGGGCAAGGGGGTTAGGGGGGCAGGGCAGGGAGGGGGCACAGGGAAGCTGGCCCAGGGCCCCATCAGCCCCTTTCCTTTGGATCATTTGGTTCCTTGGCATCAGATGCTTTGAGCTGGTGGGTCTGGGGTCGTCCCAGGGCTGCTGCTGGCTCGTGAGTCCCAGCTTGAGCCTCCCTTGTTGGTTCAAAGGTCATCTCAACCCCAGCAGAGGCAGTACGTGCACTCTGGGTTGTTCTTCCTACTATGGTGGCTTTTGTCATCTGACCTCTGCCTGCCCCGAGTCTTCACTCCTGGCTTTCATCTGTCCCCTTAAATGTGACCACAGCAGCCACCTGTGGCTTCTCTCCCACAGAAGACAGAGCCAGTTGTGTCACCTGTTTCCCTGGGGCAGGGTTTCAAGGTCTCACGTCCCATATGTGGCCCACTTGGCTTCCCCCAAGCATCCTGGCCTGGTGGGGTAACCATGGCCCTGGCCACCCCACCCACAGGGCCTGGTGACATTGCTGCAGTCACAGCCCCTCGAGTGTCGGACTTACTGAGAGAGCAGGGAAGGAGCCAGATTCCATGGGGACCCGGGAGACTGGCTCCAGTCTTGGCCTCAGGTTCACAGAAGGAAAATGGGCCAGTGTGCTAGAGCCATGCTTCTCAAAGTGTAGTCCCTGGACCAGCAGAGCAGCATCTATATCACCTAGGAGCTTGTGGCAAGTGGGAGTTCTAGGTCCTGCCCTAGGTCTGTGGAGCCGGGAGCTCTGGGGGCAGGGCCAGCAAGCTATACAGACAGGCCTCCGAGTGACTGTGATGCCTGCACACCTTGAGAACCATCGACCTAGATAGCCTCTGAACACGAATGGCTCCTGGTGCGTCTGGAGAAGACACAGGCCATGTCTGGGAGGCAGGGGAGATGGACTAGCACACTCCTCCTGCCACAGGGCAGCATGATGCTCGATTCCCTCAGAAGGATGTCCTTCATCTTTTCCATGCCATGAGTGTTCACCCTGGCCCTCCCAGCAGCCTGGGAAGGGCAGAACACTGCACACACAAGAGGGCCGTTCGCAGTCCCCACATGCCAGATTCATCTGTCACCAGACCCAGGGAGGAGGCAGACTGGTTCCAGGAGGATGAGAGCCCTTGTTCTGACACCTGTGTCTGATTCCAGGGCCTACAGATCCACTCTGGACTACACACCAAACGAAGTCTGGGGATTTTCATTGACCTCCAGAAGAAAGAGGAGGCGCATGCCTGGCTGCAAGCAGGGAAGATCTACTACATCCTGCGGCAGAGCGAGCTGGTGGACCTGTACATCCAGGTGAGTGGCAAGGGATGCAGGAGGGCCCCTGTGCTGTTCACTCTCTGTCCATCCATCCATCCGTTCATCCTTCCATCATCTATTTACCTGTTCATCCTTCCATCCATCTATCCATCAACCATCCTTCCATCATCCATCCATCTGTCCTTTCATCCATCCATCATTCATCTATCCTTTTATCATCCATCTATTCACCCATCTACCCATCCAGTCATCCTTCCATCATCTATCTGTTTACCTGTTCATCCATTCATCCATTATCCATTCATCCATCCATCCATTCTTCCATCATCTTCCCATACACCTGTGGGTCCTTCCATCCATCCATCATCCATCCATTCACCTGTTCGTCTTTCCACCCATCCATCCCTCCGTCCATCCATCTATCATCCATCCATCCTTTTATCATCCATCCAACTGTTCATCCTTCTATCCATCCATCCATCCGTCATTCATCTGGTCACCTCTTCATCCACACATTCAACGGTTTGTCCATACATCCATCCATCCTTCCATCCATCTTTCCATTATCCAGCCATTCAGCTGTTCATCCTTCTATCCATTGAATCATCTTCCATCCATCCATGATCCATCCATTCACCTGTCCATCCACCCATCCATTCATTCATCATCCATCCTTTTATCATCCATCCATTCACCTGTTCATCCATTCACCTGTTCATCCATCCCTCCATCCATTCTTCCATCCATCCTTTCATCATCCATCCATTCACCTGTTCATTCTTCCATGCATCCATCATCCATTCATCCATCCTTCATCCACTCGCCTCATCCTTCCATCCATCCATCATCCATCCATTCAGCCACCATCCATCCACCTGTTCATCCTTCCATCCATCATTCATCCATTTATTCATTTATCCATATATCATCCATCATCCATCCACTCACCTCCTGTTCATCCTTCCATCCATCCATCATTTATCTATCCATCCGTTTATCCATCCATCCTTCCATCATCCATCCATTCATCCGTTCATCCTTCCATCTATCCATCACCCATCCATTTATCCATCCATCCATTCACCTATCCATTTGCCTGTTCATCCATCTTTCCACCAACCATCCATTCACCTGTTCATCCTTCCATCCATCATTCATCCATCCACCCATTTATCCATATATCCATCCATCATCCATCCATTCACCTCCTGTTCATCCTTCCATCCATCCATCTCTCCATCCACCCACTTATCCATCCATGCATCATTCATACATCCTTTTATCATCCATCCATTCACCCATCATTCCATCCATCCATCCTCCATCCATTTATCCATTCATCCATCCATCCATCATCCATCCATTCATCTATCCATCCGTCCATCATCCATCCATTCATCTATCCATCCACCTGTTCCTCCTTCCATCCTTCCATCCATCATTCATCCATCCATCCATCCATTTATACGTTCATCCATATATCCATCCATCCTCCATCCACCCATCCATACATCCATCCATCCTTCCATCATCCATCCTTTCACCCATCCATCCACTCACCTATTCGTCCATCCATCCATCATTCATCCATCCACCCACCAATCTACCTATTAATCCATCCCTCCATTCATCTATCTGTCCATTTGTTTATCCATACATTGGTCTATCCACCATCTATCCATCCATATGTACATACATCATCTACCCTCCACCCATCCATAATCTACCCACCCATACATATACAGACATATACACATCATTCCAAACACCCACCCACCCACCCATGCATCCATCCATCCATCCACACACCCATCCATCCATGTGTCTACACATCTGCTCATCCATTCATCCATCCATCCACTCATTCCTAAGCCACTGCTGAGCACCTGTTGTATGCCTTTTCCCTCCCTCCAACTGGTTCCCTCACATCCTCCCCCAGTGGCCAGCATCTTCTCCCTGAGGGCAGAGGCGTGGCCCCTCACAGTGCCTAGCACCTGCTGGTATACAGCTCATGCTCAAAGAATGTGACCACTCAGTTAACACACAGAAGAACGTGCTCCAAGCGACACGTGGCACATCTCCTTACAAAATGAATCTATCATAGTGGCTGTTTTCAGAGGCTTTCCCAAACACAGTGTGATCTGGAACAAATTGTGAAGCCCACGAGCCTGGTGAAGCTTTCATTATTGAGCACCTGCTGTATACCTCCTTGAGCTGAGGAGAAGGATCAAGAGCTCATGGCCAAGAGGGGACCAGGCCCACCCACAAACACTGTTGATGTGCGGCCCTGAGCTGCGGCAGGGATGTGGCAATGCAGAAAGGAACCAGGTGATGGGCTCCCAGCAATCTGGGGGCCACGGAGACTGTTTGAGTGTGGGGGGGGGTGGGCTAGGGCTATCCCTGGTGGTAGGATTCACAGGTGTCGGGCTCCTGGGCTGCAGCTGCTCAGTCACCTCCTGGCACTCAAGTGCATCAGTTCATTGTCCTCATGCCAGTGGTGGGGCAGCCCTAATGCACAGGTCTGAAAAATGCTCAGGTGTACCTGCAGTGTGTGAGAGGAAGGAGGCTGGCGAAGGTAGGTGTGGCCACCTCGCCAGGTATGGGTCTTGAGGGAACTTCTGCTCCTTTCAGGTGGCACAGAATGTGGTCCTGTACATAGGCGACTCCAACCTGGGCTTGGAGCCGTTTGAGGCAGCTGGAGACATCTTCTTCAACGAGGCCTGGGAGTGGGAGAAAGCCGCGTCCTTCTACCGGGTGAGCTGGCCTGTGGGCTGATGTATGTGGGCCTCAGTGGGTCACCTGGAGGGCTGAGGCACAGGTGTGGCAGGGAAGAGGCCTCCCACCTGGAGGCAAGGCCACCCATGCACATGGTTAGTTTCCCAGTGGTCTCACCGGGAATGATATTGACTGTGCCCCTGCCCGGGACAAACGCTTGGGGCCTGGACGTGGCAATGGCCCTATCCTTGCCTAGTGGTCTCACCGGGAATGATATTGACTGTGCCCCCTGCCCGGGACAAACGCTCGGGTATGGACACGACAGTGGCTCTACCCTTGCACTTGATGATCTCAAGCAACCATGAGTAGGAAGTCCTGTCCCCATTTTCCAGATGAGGAAGCTGAGGCTCAGAGAAGCACAGGGACATGTCAAAGGACACACAGCATGTCACTGGGAGGCCCAGGGCCAGGGCCCAAGTCTGCCTGCACCCCGAAGCGGGGACGGCTTCTCCCTTCCTCTGAGCTCACGGTATGGCTCAGCCCTGGGCACAGATAAATGTGGTGTTTTTAGAGCAGAGAGGAGTGCTGGCTCCCCCTAGTCAGACCCCCAGTGCCCAGGTGGGAGAGGCTGGTCTGAGGCTGCCGGGTGTAGCTAGATGGGCCTCAGGTGACTCTTCAACCCCCAACTTGGGTGTCTGAACCGTGCGTTATCCCCGAGCACAGAGCTCTGTGGAGGTGCAACGGTAACTGGGGCGTGGGATGCTCCAAGCACATGTTTGAGCTCTGAGGAAGGCGCTGGGTAAGGAGGGTGCTGCGGGAAGCCTGACCCCACCTGCCTGTGTGGTAGGACCGGGCCCTGCCCCTGGCAGTGACTATGGGCAACCGTAAGGCGGAGCCGCAGCTGCAGCTGTGCAACAAGCTGGTGGCACTGCTGGCCATGCTGGAGGAGCCCCAGGAGGGCTTGGAGGTTGCCCACATTGCCCTAGCACTCAGCATCACTCTGGGTAAGTCCCCTGAGCCCCCATCCTGCCAGGATCCACACTTTGCCAGAGCCCAGCCTCCAGGTCTGTAGGGCAGGAGCTGAAACAGCTGCTGGATTTTCCTGGTCTCCTGTGCAGTCAGGCAGATCTGCCCAGCTGGCTTCCCCGTCTGGCCATGCGGCACAGCCTGAGGTCTCTCACGCAGTGCTGAGCTCTGCTTCCTCTGTCTCTTCCCACTGCTGACCACAAGGGCCACACAGTGTGCCCTCTGCCTTCCAGACATGCCAGGCATCTCGGTCCCTGTATGTGCCAGGCTGTGGCACATTCCCTTTGTCTTGTGCCCTTCCCACCCTCATCAACCACACGGCTCTCTGGCTGATGAAATCCCAGTTCCCCTTCCAGCAGCCTGCCCCTTAAGGCCGGGCATCCCCTGGTGCTGTGCCAGGATCGTCTGTCCTCCTCCAGAGACAGGGAACCCTGGGCGGGCCGCATGCCCCAACGCCGTGTGCCTTGGGGCCCAGTACACAGTAGGTGTGCAGCTGTGTGGGAATGCATTGAATGCAGGCTCCACAGCACTCGCCCTGAAAAGGGGAGGACATCAGAGACAGCCTAGGTGGGTTTGTGCATCTGTGGGGGGACCTGGAGCTCAGGCATGTGGTGACTCCCCCAAGGTAAGGGGCTCTGATCGTGACTCACCCAGGAGGAGTCGGATGTCACGTCCGTGGGCTGCATGGAGCCGGGGTTCCCGGGAGCACCTGGACTGTATGGGTTTTGGGCTCCCCTGGTTAAAACCAGTGAACAAAGGCAGGTGGCTATGTGTAGGCAGAGCTGGGCCATCCAAGTCCGACTTTGCCAAAGCCTCACAGTAGACAGGGACAGGCCTTATTAGTTCTGCTTTGCAGATGGGAAAGTGGGTCTGGGAACCCAGAAGGGACTGGCCAAAGCTGCCCAGGTGACCACAGGTGCCTGGAGGCAAGCCAGGTGCTGCCCGGGGTCTGCATACCTGCTCCTGAGGGGCCTGTGCCCTGACTGCCCCAGGGAGCCACGTCCTCACACCTGCCCCTTTGGCCTGCACCCCAGGAGACCGGCTGAATGAACAGGTGGCCTACCACCGGCTGGCCGCCCTGCACCACCTGCTGGGCCATGGCAAGCTGGCGGAGCACTTCTACCTCAAGGCCCTGTAGCTCTGCAACTCACTGCTGGAGTTTGACAAGGAGACCCTCTACTACGTGAAGGTGTACCTGGTACTTGGTGACATCCTCTTCTACGACCTGAAGGTGGGTGGGATGGGGCAGGGCTGAAGGTGGGTGGGGAGGGGCAGGGCTCAGGGTGTTTCCAGCCCCCTTGGAGTGGGATCTCCACCCTGACCCCAGGGGCCTGGGTTCCAGCCTTCCTTAGGAATGGCCCAGTGGCCTCCCTGGAGCTCTGCACATGGCTGGAGGAACGAGCAAGGTTCGCAGATACAACCCAGCTCCCAAGCTGGCCAGGCCCCACCCTCAAGAACTCAGTCTCAGCCTGGGAGGCTGACACATGAGGGGGCAATGGTGACCTCTGGGTAAAGAAGGGGGATTGTAGTCAGGGGGCCCCTCCTGGAGGAGGTGACACCAAACCGAGTCTTGACAGTCAAGTGTCAAGTTGCATTTAAGAAAGAAAACAGGGTCGGGAGAAGGACATTTTGGAGGACGGCATCATCCTCACATTGAATCCACATTGCAAGATCCAACCCAAATCCCAGTGCCTCCTCTAGGAAGCCTGCCCAGGGTGCCAGCCTGCACTGAGCAACTCCTTCCTGGAGTCCCGAGACACCTTGCATCTTCACATCACCCAGGAAGGGTGGGGTGGGATCCGTGTCTTACCATCCACTTCACAGACAGGGGAACCCCAGCTCACAGCAGGTGCAGTGGGGCGGGGCCCCAGCCAGCCAGGCTGAGACCTTGCTGGGTTGGGTCTGTCTCGAGAGGAGGTGCTGTGCTCTCTGCCCCCAGTCCTGCAGGGGTGGAGAGTGGAGAGCTGGGACTGGCAGACTCAGACCTGGGGTGTCTCCACTCCTCTGCCCAGCAGGCACTTGCCCCTCCTCAGCACCACACTGGCACCGCATCTGTACTCCTTATGGGCTGAGGGGCCAGGGCACTCCAGTCCAGGGACAGAGATCTTGGCCTTAGAACATGAGGAGCTGGGGCAGCCCTAAGACCCCGCCCCGTATCCCTCACCACAGGCCTGGGGCTGCCCGGGAGGCCCCCGCCCAGTTCTGGTGACACCTGGTGGTCAGAAGCGGTCCCTATGGCCTCCCAAGTCCCATCCAGACAGGGAGGTGCCAGGTGTCAGGCCCAGAGGGATGCTGCTCACCGCTTGGGGCTCGCCTGGGACCCAGGGGACGGGTCTCCCAGAAGTGGGCCTTTATCTCGCTTGGTCAAGCCTGCTGCCCACTCTGCCTGCCCAAGAGGAATGAAAGGGCCAGGTAGTACCTGAGAGGCCAAAGTCCATGGTTGGGGTCGAGGGGCAGAGGCCTCCTTCACCTCCTTCCCATGCACAGCCCTCTGGGCCTCATCGTGACTATGCTGTCAGCCCAGGCCAGCTTCCCACAGGGAGGCCCCCTCGGAATTCCCCAGGGGCGGCTGTCTTTCCGAGGCCACACCCTCCTCGTATATAGGAGGCTCTGGACCGAGGGCCCAGAGGAGTGGGAGAGAAAGCTGGGCTGGATGGGGACTGAAAGGCTGGCAGAGAGGCAGGGGTAAATGGGCATCCTTGCCGATTGCCTCTAAAATGCAGTCCCCTTTAGTCCACACGTGACAGTGAGCCCTGGAATAGGGTGGATTAGGTGTGTCCTGGCTCAGCCTGCCACTCACTAGCTGCTGCACACACTACAGGCACATGGAAATGCACACGCAAATGCAGACACAGGCGCACACACACTCAGGCACAGGTGCACACGCAACCACATACACAGGTACACGTGCACACGCACACACAGGCAGGCACACAAACACACAGATGCAGAGACATGCTTTGGCTGGCTCCTTCCTGTTTAGTTAGGATGCCCCCACCCCCGGCTGAGTCAGGGGCCTCCTGGGCCCCCCACAGGCTCCTGGGCTTCCCTCTGCCACAGCCCGGGCCACCTTTGTGGTCAGTGTTCAGTCCCAGGTCCCTCAGACTGGGAGCAAGGATGTTAGGCTCAGCCATGCACCCAGCAGAGTCCAGTGTTTCGCTGGGCCGGGGGGCATTGGATGAGCAGCGGCGGTGACTCAGGGTCTTCTCACGCCCCTGCTCCATGTGTGGGGTGGGGCAGTGAGGGAATGGACTGGTGCATCTTGGACTTTGTCCTTGGCCCTGGGAGCCATCTTGAGATGGTAAAGAGGGACAGGCCAGGCCTGGGTCTTAGAGAGGTCCCTTGGGTGTCCCCCATGTGGAGGAGGCGCCTGGGGAGAAGCTGGGGGGGAGATGGGAGGGTCAAGGTGGAGGTCTGGGAGGCAGCATCCCAACCCAGGGATGGTGAGTTTGAGCCAAAGATGCATTGAAAATGGGAGTGGATGTCTGGGGAGTCACACTCCATCAATATTTCAGGGGACATTGCCAGGGAGGACACCTGTGAGATGGTTTTGTACCTGGCCTGGCCCGTGGAGGGCCTGGAAATGGTCAGCATGGACAGGGGCCAGAGGGGAGCCTGGGTCACTCAACGCTGTGCCCCTGCTGTGGCTTGGAGCCACGGGTCCTGCATGGAACTCTCAGAGCAGGCAGGATCTGCCCTGACCTCAGCCCATGGGGAAAGCAGCCACTGCCTGCAGAGAGGGTGGGACTGAGGCAAGAGGCTTGGGGTGAGTGGAGCATAGGGATAGTCAGGAAGGCTTCCAGGGGTTTCAGGGTTGTCCCCAACTCCTGCAGCTGAGACCACAGCAGTGTCACAGGCTTCGGGGCTCATGGGGTGAGCCAGCATTGGCTGGACATGTGGAATGACCTGGAGACAGGAACAGCTTCTGGGAAGACAGGCTCCGAGTCCCCCTTTTGCTGAGCATGGCCTGTCCCCTTCAGGAACAGTTTGATGCAGCCGGGTACTACCAGCTGGCACTGGCAGCCGCTGTGGACCTGGGCAACAAGAAGGGCACAGCTGAAGACCTACACGCGGCTGGCCACCATCTCCCACAACTTCCTCCTGGACCACGAGAAGTCGCTCTTCTACCAGAAGGCCAGGACCTTCACCACAGAGCTCAATGTCTGCAGGGTCAACCTGCCTCCTCTGCCACTCTGCGGGTGGGCCCCCTGGTTGGCCCCAGCCACCCTCGCTGAGGACAGCATCCGAGGGAGTGGGTTTTGTGCAAGGAGGATGGTCTCCTGCCTCTCCTGGTGTCTCCCGTGGCTCATTTTCTGGGAAATGGAGGCATGAAAGCAGGGTTCAAATAGCAATGTTTTTTTGCAATAACATACTGAAGTACCCAGAGCTTCCTTCCCTGTGTGCTTCCTGGGCGGTGTCTGGGGCCAGCTCCTTCCCTGGTGGCAGCCCTCTGATCTTGGGGAGAAGGACCCTGAGTCCAACAGACCTGGGCCAGTTCACCATGAGCCTCGGTTTCCTTGGCGGCCAGAGGGGAGACGGTGGTAGAACTCCCTGGGCAGCTCCCTGCTCTCCCTGCTCAGAGCTTTTGCTGTAGGTCTCGTGCCGCCCTTGCCTTTATCCTTCAGGCCACTGTGCCCGCATGTGGGGGCTGCTAGTGCCCCTGTTCGCCATTGAAGAAACAAAGGCACAGAGAGGTTAGGTGTCTCGCCCACCGTCACACAGCAGGTAGGGGCGGAGACACAGAGCCCAGTACACTGACCACCACACCACCCTGCCAGCTTGCTGCCAGGAAAGTGTCCCCCATTAGGACCCAAGGTCAGCTCCTGGACCTCTCTTGTGGTGTCAGGAGAGCCACAGGCCAGTGAGGGTGGCCCCGGGGATCCCTCACTCAGTGTCCTCTGCTCCCAGACTTGGCTGGGCTGAGCCTGGCCAGTCCCACCTCTGGCCCCCGGTCAGCCCTGCGGGAAGTGAGATGCAGGGATCTCCGCCTGTGTAGACGCTGGTACCCAGTATTGAAAGCCTTATCTGGGCTGCCCCCCCCATGCTGTCCCCACAGGCCCCCTCCCCTTCCGGCCCCCAGCCCTCATCCCAGTCCCTGGAATCCCAGGTTTTCCTTCTTGGAATCTCTTGGCCCCAGGGAACACAGCTCACACGGTCTCTTTGCCAGTTTACGGCAAGGAAACCGAGGTTCAGAGACTGTGGGTGTCCCATGTGATTCTCACATACCCTGCACTCTCCCAGGCCCCTCTTTTAAACACTTTAAATGAGGTGACATTCACATCGCATGCAATTAACTATTTCAACGCGAATAATGTGGTGGCATTTGTGCATTCAGAGTCCTGTGCAACCACTCACGCCATGTAGTTTCAAAACGTGTTCATCTCCCCAGAAGAAACCTGCCATCCTCACTAAGCTGTTACCCCTCCTTGGTATCCCCCAAGCCCCTCGTTTAATGGAAGGGGAAACTGAGGCCCAGAGAGAGACTTGCCAGTGGGTGGAGCTCTGATAATAAGGAATCAGGCACCCATCTGCTGCTTCAGTCCTGGGTTGGTTTTCCACCCAGCAGAGGTGACAGAGCCAGGAGGTTCTGGGACCCCATGCTTGCAGCCAGAGCCCCGCCCCAAACTTCCCCACCAGGGGGCAGCAGAGAGCTTTCCAGAACCGGCCGCGGGGCTGGCAGGAAGCAGCGGGTCAGAGCTGCTGACAAACCTCACGTGGACCCCAGATCGCTGTTTCTGTGGGTTGGGCTTGGGAATTAGAGAGGAGGCCGCATGATTGGAAACGTGAAGACAGCACGGCCTGGCTGGAGGAGCGGGAAGCGCCGTCACGTTTACCGAGGACACAGATCTTCTGCCCGCTGGGCCGGGCATGCAGCCACTCTTCTCAGGGTGGGGACCACAGGTCCGGGTTGCTCTCAGCCCCCGACCTGCCTCAGAGTCCGGGGGGCTTTGGAACTGTGCCTCCCCATCTCCACCACCCTGGCTGGTGCCATGAGGGGACTGGATCCTGGGATCCTGTTCCTCTTGGGCAGCAGAGACTAGGGGACCAGAGGAGATGATGAGTCTTCAATCCCCACATTCAAACCCCAGCCCACCACGCACAGTGTGGGTGTTCGTGGTGAGGGTGTTGATGTCTCTGAGCCCCAGTTTTGTCACCACTAAAATGATGCCGACATACTGGGGCAGAGTGTCAGCCCCAGGGCTAACAGAGGCCTGTTTCCTACTGACAATACCTCTTACTCCTAGGAACAGCTCCAACAACCACACACTAGGGAACACTCAACCCAGGCCAACTTGTCAGAGGCACGTGAGCCAGAGCGACTCCATCTTGAATGCGGGCTGGGTAAAGGGAGGCTGAGACCTGCTGGGCCACATTCCCAGGAGGCTAGGCATTCTTAGTCACAGGATGAGATAGGAGGTCAGCACAAGATACAGGTCATAAAGACCTTGCTGATAAAGCAGGTTGCAGTAAAGAAGCTGGGCAAAGCCCACCAAACCCAAGATGGCCCACGAGAGTGACCTGTGATTGTCCTCACGGCTCATTATGTGCTACTTATAATGCATTAGCTGCTACAAGACACTCCCACCAGCGCCAAGACAGTTTACAGATGCCATGGCAACATCTGAAGGTTCCCTACATGGTCTCAGAAGGGAGGGCAGAAACTCTCAGTTCTGGGAATTGCCCACCCCTTTCCTGGAACACTCATGAATAGTCCAACCCTTGTTTAGCGTATGATCAAGAAATAACCATGAAAATGGGCAACCAGCAGCCTTTGGGGCCACTCTGCCTATGGAGCAGCCATTCTTTTTCTTTCTTTTTTTTTGAGATGGAGTCTCGCTCTGTTGGCCGAACTGGAATGCAGTGGCGTGATCTTGGCTCACTACAACCTCCATCTCCTGGGTTCAAGCGATTCTCCTGCCTCAGCCTTCCTAGTAGCTGGGATTACAGGCACCTGCCACCACGCCAAGTTCATTTTTTGTATTTTAGTGGAGACAGGGTTTTGCCATGTTGGACCAGGCTGGTCTCGAACTTCTCACCTCAGGTGATCCACCTGCCTCGGGATCCCAAAGTTATAGGATTACAGGAGTGAGCCACTGCGCCCGGCCAGAGTAGCCATTCCTTTATTCCTTTTCTTTCCTAATAAACTTGCTTTCACTTGATGGACTCGCCTCGAATTCTTTCTTCTGTGAGATCCAAGAAACCTCTCTTAGGGTCTGGATCGGAACCCCTTTCCAGTAACAAACTTGCTTAACCTCTCAGACCCTTCCTCTCTTCATCTGTAACCAAAGACAAATCCTCCCCCGAGGTTCCAAAACTGCGGAGAGAACGCATGGGAAACGAGGGGCACAGAGTTGGTGTGCAGAACCAATGTCACAGACTGGGTGTCAAGCCACTGTCATATTGGAAGTAATATCATGCTCTCCCCCACAAGTTATGAGGAACAATATCACAGGGGGGTGTGTACCTTCTCCAGTACTGGGAGTAGTATCATCATCTCTTCCTTTAGGTGACAGGAACAATATCACAGGGTGGGTGTACATCCCGTGTGTTTTTGGAAGCAATGTCATTCTCTCTTCTTCTAGGTTTTACGATTCATATCACAGGCGGGGTGTACACCCCTTGTTATATTGGATGGAGTCTCATCCTCTTTCAATCTGTATCTTTAGAACAATATCCCATGGGGGTTGTATATCTCTTCAATATTGGTAGTAATACCATCGTCTCGTCTCCTTTCCTGGATATAAGAAACAATATCACAGGAGGGGTGTACACCCCTTGCAATATTGGTAGTAATATCACCACTCCCTTGTGTTTATTAAGGACAACATCCCAGGGTGACTGTACGGTTCCTACTTTATCGGAAGTAATATCATCCATTCACTCCCTGGATATCAGAAACCATATCACAGAAGAGGTGTCCACCCCCTTCGATATTGTCAGCCATGTCATCTTCTTCCCGCCTGGATATTAGGGACGATACCCCAGGGTTGGGGGCTGTGTACACCCACTGCGATCTCGAAAGTAAAATCAGCCTCTTTCTTGCTGGATATTAGGAACTATATCACAGGTGTGTGTGCACCTTCTGGGATATTGGGAGTGCTATCAGCCTCCACCCTGCTGCGTATTAGGAACAATATACAGGGGGCAGGGTAGTTACACTCCTGCGATATTGAGAGGAATATTCTTCTCTTTCCCCTATACAGTAGGAACTACATCACAGAGGCCTGTACACCTTCTGTGATATTGGGATTAATGTTGTCTTCTCCCCCACAGAATGTCAAAACCAATATCACAGAAGGGTGTACACCCCCTGCGATATGGCCAGTAATATCATTGTCTCTACCTTTGAATAAGAGGAACAACATCACAGAGGGTGTGTACACTCCCCTGCAATATTCGGCATAATGTTATCCTCTCTTCCCCTGGATATTAGAAACGATATCCCTGGTGGAGGGAGGTGGAGTACATTGAGAACAACATGACTGGGTGGGTGTACTCCCCCTCCGATATTGGGAATAGTATCATCCTCTCTTCCATAGCATATTAAGAACAATATCACAGGAGGGATGTACAGCCACAGTCTCTGCGTTATTGGGAGTAATAGCGTCTTCTCCCACTTGATATAAGGAACAATATCCCAGGGTTTGTGTACATCCCTTGCGATATTGGGCATATAGTCATCGTCTCCCAACGTGGATATTGGGCGTAGTGTCCCAGGGGGGTGTACACCTTCTTTGATATTGGGAGTAATATCATCCTTTCCCCTCAGGATCGCAGGCAAAACATTGAAGGGGTTTTACAACTCATGCGATATGGGCAGTAATATCATCCTCTCCCCACCTGGATGTTAGGAACTACATCATGGGCGGCTGTACACTTCTTGCCATATTGGGAGTCTTATCATCCTCTCCCATCGTGGATATTAAGAACAATATTACAAAGGAGGTGTACACCGGCTGAGATACTGAGAGAAATATTATCCTCTCCCTTTCGGGACATTAGGAACAATATCGCAGGAGGTGTGTACAACCCCTGAGATATTGGGAGTCATATCATCCTCTCCCCCTGAATATAAGAAACATTATCACAGGAGGATATGGTCCCCCCCCGTGATATTGGGAGTCATATCATGTTATTCGTAACAATAGCACAGTGGGCGTATAAAACCCCTGCCATATTGCCACTAGTATCATCGTCTCCCTCCCAGGATATAAGAAACAATATCACAAGGGGGTGTACACCCCTGCGATATTGGGGGTAATACCTTCCTCTCCCCGGCTGGCTATTAGTAATATCTTCCTCTCCCTGGCCACCTTTGGATGTTAGGGACAGTATCACGGGGGAGGTCTACACTCCCTGTGACATTGGGAGTCATATCATCCTCTCCCACCCGGGATATAAGAAACAAGACGACCGAGGGGATGTACACCTACTGCGACAGGTTCAATGTTATCCTCTACCCCCTGGCTATTAGGAATAACATCATAGAGGGGTGTACACTTTCTTTGATATTGGGAGTAATATCCTCTCCCCGCCGGATATCAGGAACAAATCTATTAATATTAATATAATAAAATAATAATCGATATTAATAATCACAATAAAGATAATAAAAATACTGGTTAAAAATGTTAACGAATAGTATTATAGTAATATCACTATTAATAAAATAATATGAGCAATTAATGTTGCTTAAATCAAAACTAAGAGATGCTGGTAATAAAATAATGATTATTAAGAACTGATAATATTGTTAAATGACATTAATATTAATTTTAAGCGTGCATAATCATATATGTAAAATAGTTATCCATAATAATGGTATCCTATTGTGTCATTGATAATTATTAAAATCGGACATTGATGTTTAATAATCATATTATTACTCCTAATACCGCAGAGGGTGTACACCTACCTGTGATGTCGTTCCTAATATCCAGGGAGGGAGAGCATGGTATTAGTTTTAATAACGTAGTAGGTGTACAATCAGGCTGTGACACTGATCCTAATATCTAGTGGGATGGAGTATGACATGACTCCCAACATAGCAATGAATGGTCAGCCACCTGGTGATATTGATCCTAATATTCACGAAAGAAGCGTATGATATTGATATTACTCCCAATATCGCAGGGAGGGTACAGATCTTCTGTGGTATTGTTCTTAGTATCCGGAGGGGGAGAGGATGATAATAATTCCAGTATAGCAGGCTGTGTTCACCCGCCCTGTGATATTGTTATTAATATCCTGGAAGGGAGAGGATGATATGACTCCCCCGTAGAGTAGGAGGCATACACCCAGTCTGGGATATTGTTCCTAATATCCATGGAGGGGAGAGGCTATTACTCCCAATATGGCAGGGGGTGAACATCCACCCTGTGATATTCTTAATATCTCAAGGCCGAGAGGTTGATATTACTCCCAGTACCGCAGACACTGTACAACCCCGTGTGATACTCTTCCTGATATCCGGAAGGGGAGAAGAGATGGTATTAATCCCCATATCGCAGGAGGTGAGAAATCACTCTGTGATATCTTTCCTAATATGCAGGGGAAAAGAGGATAATATTCCCAATATTGCAGAAGATGTACATGTCCCCCCATGATATTGTCCTTAATATTCCAAGGCACAGAAGATGATGTTACTCCCAATATCGCAGAAAGTGTACAACCCTCAGTGATGTTGTTCCCATGATCCAGGAGGGAAGAGGATGATATTACTTTCAATATCGCAGGGGGTGTACACGCTGTTCCTAATTTCCACCTGGAAGAGGATATTACTCAGAATATCGAAGGGGTTATAAATACTCCTTTGATATTCTTCCTAATATCCAGGCGGGGAGAGGATGATATTTAGCCCTATATTGCAGAGGGCGTACACTCGTCTTTGACACTGTTCGTAATGTCTAGGGGGGAGATGATATTACTCACAAAATCGTAAACACGCTGTGTGTCCATCGTGGTCCTAATACCCAGGCAGAGATATTACTCCTAAAGTCGCAGGGGGTGCCTATCCCGATTGTCACATTGTTTCTTATATCCAGGGAGGAGAGGATGATTTCGCAACCAATATCAAGGAAGTCAGCACGCCCCCTCTGATATGGTTACTAATATTCACGTTGGGAGAGGATGATACTACTTTCAATATTAAAGGGGTTGTCCAAATCGCCTGAGATGTTTTTCCTATTATTCAGAAGAAGAGAGAATGATCATACTTCTAACAGTGCTGGGATGTCCTCCGCCATGTGATATTGTTGTCAAGACCTAAAGGCAGAGAAGGTAATATTATTCATTGTACTGCACGTGGAGTACACCCATCAGTGATATTGTCAGGGGGGTGAGGCACCCCCCGCGAGGTGGGAACCAGTAGCCACCCCCTCTCCCCCCCTTGGCTATCGGGAGTCATGGTGGACTGACAGCCTGTTTAGGATATTGTGGGTATTATCATCTTACCCTCTGGAAATAATGACCTCTTTCACAGAGGGGTGTACACCTTCAGTGTATTGCTCAGGGAACGATGATATAATTATTAAATATGAAGAATCGATTTTAATAATCAATACTATCAATATTTTACCATTAATTATGAATATTTTATATAGATGATGGATGCCAAAAATTAATATTAATGTCATTTATCAATATTAATTCTTAATAATATTTTATTGCCAGCGTCACTCAGTATTAACATTGTTGATATTATTTTATTAATAGTATTAAAATTATTAATACTAATCGTTATTTTTAACCAGTGTGTATATTTAGTATCTTGATTGTCATTAATATCGGTGATTACTATTTTTATTTTATTAATATTAATTAATATACTTGTTCCTGATATCCGGCGAGAAGATGATATTACTCCCAATGTCTCAGAAAGTGTACACTCCTCTGTGATGTTATTCCTAATAGCCAGGGTTAGAGGATGACATTATTGAAACTACTGCAGTGTGTGTACATCCTTTCGATCATCTTGTGCCTTCTATCCAGGGTGCGAGAGGATGATATTACTCTCAGTATCGCAAGGGGCGTGGACCTCCACTGTGATATTTTCCCTAACGTCCAGCCAGAGAGGAAGATATTACTAATAGCCAGCCGGGGAGAGGAAGATATTACCCCCAATATCGCAGGGGTGTACACCCCTTGTGATATTGTTCCTTATATCCTGGGAGGGAGACGATGATACCAGTGGCAATATCGCAGGGGGTGTACACACCCACTGTGATATTGGTCTGAATATCCAGAGGGAGAGAAAATGATATGACTCCCAATATCGCAGGGGGTGTACATCCTCCTGTGATATTGTTTCTTATATTCAGGGGGAGAGGATGATATGACTCCCAATATCACAGGCGTTGTACACACCTCCTGCGATATTGTTCCTGAGATCCCAAAGGAGAGAGCATAATATTTCTCTCAATATCATAGGGGGTGTACCCCTACTTTGTAATATTGTTCTTAATATCCACGATGGGAGACGATGATATGACTCCCAATATCGCAAGAAGTGTACAGCCACCTGTGATATAGTTCCTAACATCTAGGTGGGGAGAGGATGATATTACTGCCCATACAGCTCGAGTTGTAAAACCCCTTCGATATTTTGCCTATAATCCTGAGGGGAGAGGATGATATTGCTCCCAATATCAAAGAAGGCGTACACCCCCGTGACTCTATGCCCAATATCCACGTTGAGAGACGATGATATTACATCCAATATCGCGGGGGATGTACAGACACACTGGGATATTGTTCCTTATATCGAGAGGGGGAGAAGATGCTATTGCTCCCAATAATTCAGGGACTGTGGCTGTACACCCCTCCTGTGATACTGTTCTTAATATCCTAGAAAAGAGGATGATACTACACCCAATATCGCAGGGGGTATACACCCACCCAGTGATATTGTTCTTAATGTACTCCACTTCCCACCACCAGGGATATCGCTCCTAATATCCAGGGGAAGAAAGGATAACATTACGCCTAATATTGCGGGGCAGTGTTCACACCCTCTGTGATGTTGTTCCTAGTATCCAAAGGTAGAGACGATGATATTACTGGCCATATTGCAGGGGGTGTACACCCTTCTGTGATATTTTGACATTCAGTGGGGGAGAGGATAACATGAATCCCAATATCGCTGAAGGTGTACAGACCCCTGTGATATAGTTCCTAATATACAGGGGAAAGAGAATATTGCTTTCAGTATCACAGGGGTTGTAACCACCCTGCCCCCTTTATATTGTTCCTAATATGCAGCAGGGTGGAGGCTGATAGTACTCCCAATATCCCAGAAGGTGCACACACACCTGTGATATAGTTCCTAATATCCAGCGGGAAAGAGGCTGATTTTACTTTCGAGATCGCAGTGGGTGTACACTGCCCCCAACCCCGGGGTATCGTTCCTAATATCCAGGCAGGAAGATGACATGGCTGACAATATCGAAGGAGGTGGACACCTCTTCAGTGATATGGTTCCTCTTATCCAGAGGGTGAATGGATGATATTACTCCCAATAAAGTAGGAACCATACAGCCACCCTGGGATTTTGTCCTTAATAACCACAGGGGAGAGATATTACTACCAATATTGCAAGGGGTGTACACCCCTCCTGTGATATTGTTTCTTATATCCACGAAAGGAGAAGATGGTCTTAGTACCAATATTGAAGGGATGGACAGCCCCCATGGGATATTGTTCTAAAGATACAAGTTGAAAGAGGATGAGATTCCATCCAATATAACAAGGGGTGTACACCCTGCCTGTGATATGAATCTTAAAACCTAGAAGAGGAGAAAATGACATTGCTTCCAAAAACACATGGGGTGTACGACCACCCTGTGATATTGCTCCTGTCATCTAGAGGAAGAGATGATGATACTACTCCCACTACCAGAGAAGTTACACACCATCCTGTGATATTGTTCCTCATAACTTGTGGGGGAGAGCATGATATTACTTCCAATATGACAGTGGCTTGACACCCAGTCTGTGATATTGCTCCTAATTTCCAGTAGGTGAAGTATGATGTTCCTGCCGAGTGAGTAGTGGGTGCACAGCCGTCCTGTGATATTTCTCCGAATATTCAGGGAAACACAGGACGACATTACCCCAAATCTCCCAAAAGGTACACACCTATTGTGTGATATGGTTCCTAATATCCGGAGGTGCAGAGGATGGTATTCGTTCTCCTGTCACAGGCTGTGTACATGCAACCTGTGAAATTGTTCCTAATATCCTGAACAAAAGAGACTGCTAATAATGGACACACATTGCAGGGGGGAGTAATTGGCTCTTACGATCCACATCGCAGGGGGTGAGGCACTTCCCACGATATGGGGAGTAATAGCAACCCCCTCTCCCCCCAGGCTATTACGATCCACATCGCAGGGCAGTTCAGGACACCAGCCCTGCCCCAACCTTGACCCAGACAGTGGGTGTCATGGGACCACCTCAGGGTGGGTGGCAGCTCAGCTCGAAGGTATCCCTGCTGCCAGAGACCAACTCTTCCTGCTAGTTTGAATCCGGCCACAGGGTCTCTGTTGGTGACACAGGTGACCATGAGGCAGACACCCTGAAATCTAGCACGACAGAGCTCAACACCCCCATGAGAGGCACCATAGCAGGCAGACTTTGCCGAGACACTAGCGAAGGCCATAGCAGGCCCTGAGTGAAGAACAAGCTGACCAAGATCCTGGGGTCCTGCCACACAACCTTTAAACCAGGGACTGGAAACTGTTTCCCTAAAGAGCCAGGAGTCAGTATTTTCAGCTTTGTCAACTGATCTTTGCCTCAAGGATGCAACTCTGCCATGGCTGCACCACATCAGCCTTCTGCAGGTGACCTGTGAAGAGATGGGCATGACTGCACCCCCATCAAACTTTACTTATGGACATGGAAACTTCTCAGTGTCATGAAGTGTTAGTTTTTTATTTGTTCAACCATTTGGAAATATAAAATCCATTCTTGATTCACAGGCCACAAGAGCAGGCAGGGACAGGCTGCCCTTGGCCGACCTCTGGAATGAGCTTAGAGAAGGAAATGACAGGCTAGGCCAGCGCAGCCTCCTCACAGTAGATTCACTGCAGGAGGGTCCTTCTTAGCAGCCACCTCTCATCCTTCATCTTGGCTTCAGATGCAGTTCAGGTGGAGAGAGAGAGAGAACAGAACTGGCCTCAGCAACAAGGAGGAAGGAGATGCAGGGTCAAGTAGCCACGTGGATCCATCACACTCAACACTCACACCAAGCGGAGCACAGGCAGGACCAGCCGGGGGCGCCAAAGTGGAGGCTCTCTGTGGTGGGGGACCTCTGGCTGGGCAAGATTCTCTACCTAAAATTCAAATAGATGATCTACACAGCAGTAGTTACAGAAAACACACACTAAGAAAGAGCCCAAGATAAAAACAGGACACCAAGTTTGGCCAACCGGCTCTCACAAGCCAGTAGGTAAGATAGCCCAGGAGAGCCCACCAGAGGAGCTGGGGCTGGGTTCCTGCCTGCAGGGGGCCTGGGACACCCCATTCCCACAGACGAGGACCCATGTTTTGGGGAGGAAGCTATCAAAGTCACCAGTGAGCTGTTCAGAGCTGGAGCCACAGAGCAGGTGAGGAGCCCTGGCCACGTCCCCGTGCGGGCTGAGAAGCTGGGGTGGGGGCATACCCCCAGGAGCACATGCAAACAGTGGACCGCGGGCCCTCCTCCTGCCAAGGGGATGCTCAGTTCCCAAGGGACACACCACCTGACCCACATGCCCAGCCCTCCTGGACCAGACAATGTCCAGTACAGGCAGACAGTCTGGGCTTGGGGCCAGGACACGGGTGGATGGTCCTGCTAGGCAGGCCTCCTTCTCCCTACCAGCTGGGCTGGTTGCACTGTAGTTTTGTTCTGGCAACATATTGCTACCCACTTTGGCCACACCAGTCCGTGGCTCCCTGGCTAGGCCCAGTGCTGTCCAACCCACCTACGCAGGCCTAGTCAGCCTAAGCCACATGGGAAGGGGCTTCTTGCAGTAAAAGTGGGGGCGCAGTTGTGGGGAGGGGGAATGTCTTAACCATCACTGTTTTACAGGATCACAGGGATCAGGCAATGTTCAGTATTGTCACACACCAAGGTTTTTACAGTCTGAAGAAAACTACAGTCCTAAGGTGTCAGTTCTCAAAGCCCTTAAGTTCCTCCTGGGAATGGGCATATTAAAGAAAAAAGATAAATGTTTGACTTCGGGGGTTTGCCTACGACTTGGATAAGCAAGATTTTCTTCTGGCCAAGCAGGGAGCAGCTGGGCCAGACTGGAGGGAAGGAAGAACAAATTTCCACTCTGACCTCAGTTGGGCACCAGAGTCTTCCCCGTCAGAATGTGGGTGTGGTGCTTCCCACACACCAGCCTCTGATGAAACTCAGCCCAAGGGTGTGGGAAAAGGCTGTCTACTTCTGAAAAATCTGTAAAGTGCAGACACATCAAAAGTTTCAGAAGACTGTAAAGGGCCAAGGAGACCACCTCACCCTTGGAGTTTACAGAAAATGGTCAGCATCACACGTGCCTGAGGTCCAGGGGCAGCTCCCAGCTGCCGCGACGCCGTGAGCGCAGCCCTGGCTTCCCCTCTGATGCAGAGAGCTGGTCACTCTGCCGGCAGCACTCAGAGCTCAGAACATTCTAGATGAAAGCAACGTGTTCCTTTTAAAATGGGGAACCGGGGCAGCACAACTGAAGCTCTACGACTATCTCAACTACTGGGTTTCGGGGTAGCATTAGGAAATCGTGAGAATCCAAATCTCAATTTCGTACAGATTCCAGATTCACTGCAGGTTCCACAATTTCCTGAAACATTCTTCCAATTTATCACTCAGGATTCCCTTGCCAAAGCTCATCAAGTCTACATTCCTTACAGAAAAGCCACCATAAGCACCACCACAAATAAGATCAACTGACGCCTGCCCTTCGCACCAAACATAGAAACTGTTACTCACACAAGACTGTGCTGGAGGCAGCTCTCAGCTGAAGCCGAATCCGTGAGACTTCATTATCCCCATTTTGGATCGAGTGTGAGGACGGTCAGCAAACCAGGGCCCCAGTGTAAAGCAGAGAACAGATCCTCTGACGCCTGCCTGAACATTTCCTTCCCACCTCTGTCTTGGATATTGAACACCCTCAGAGCTACTGAGTCACCCACATTTGCAGGTCATTTATCCAGCCACCAGGATAACACAATTATGCCATAAAAATGCCTTCTCAGGGCTTTGTCATACTCAACAAGGAAGCTCAGAAGGCTAGGTAAGCACAAGAAAGGGGGAAGCGTCCTCCAAACAAACAAAAACCAAGGAAAACCGTGCAGAGACTCTCGAGAGAGAGCAGAAACAGAGCCCGCTGTAGCCTTTCAAGTCCTGCTGGCCGCAGCCCTGCGTTAGGTGGCACCATTTCCACGGATGCATCCTGCTGGGCCCATTTGAAAGGTCCCGCTTGCGAGAAACTCACCCCCACTTCCAGCTCCTGCAAGACCCGCTGCAGCCTCACTCCACCCCGGGGGCCAACTGTGCAAGTCTTCCTGGAGCGACCCCTCAGAGCCTGCTCAGTATCTGAGACTGGGAAGCACCAATGATCCAGAAAGGCACAATCCCATTCTCCTCGTGCTGCTTTCTGGGTTCCAAGTTCTCTTAATAATGAGTCCTGCATAAACCCCGGGCTGGGGAGCCAGCCATGGCCCAGCAGCACCCAGCTCATGCGCTCCACTCACCCCACGGAGGACCACGAAGGCCTCAGCACGCTCTGTCCGCGGGGCAAGACACCAGAAACAGCCACAGTTCAGGTTTCTGCCACCCACCCCGCTGCCGTAATTACCTGCTGTGATCTGAATTCTCATTGGTTGGAAAGGCGATCCCATAGCTCCGCTGCCTTAATTACCTGCTGGGATCTGAAATTGCATTGGTTGGAAAGCGGATCTCACTGCTCAAGCACTCCCTGCTGCCTCCTTGCAAACATAAAAAATCCAAAACCCCTCTTAAAGAAAGTTTACTATAACTTCAAAGCAAGACCCATCCCGAGACCAAGGAAGATACACACGCACATCTGACACCTGGTGGACGTCAGTGACCGACGCCACGGCTTCCGTGTGGCGTGTGAAGCAGGAGGCCTGCCACGGTGACTCAGGCTGGGGTCTTCCAAGCAACTAGGCAACCAGGACGCACACCCCAAAACTCAAGTCCCCGCACTCATGTACCTGGCAGAAATGCTGAGTGGCCATCGACACCAGTTGTGAACCAAGACCGATCTGTGTCCTGTGGCCCTCACAACGTCTGTACACGCCTGGGCACAGCACAGGCCCGCGCGGCACCCTGCTCGCCTCCAGTGGGGCTCTCTCCTGCCAAAGGGGGTGGCCCTGAAGTCCATTGAGATTTCCAAAGCTCTACAAAGTCGTCCTTCCTCCTGCTTGTTCAGAAGGCCTAAAGCCCTGAAGACACCAGTGAGAATTGACCTAGCCTCTTAAGGCAGCTCAAACACCTACACACAGGAACGCTGGACCTCTCTGCACCAGAGAGCAGCCGATAACCCACTGGGCTAAGCAGAAGGCACAGATGTCACATCCAGAAGCCAGTGGCGCTCACGTTTGCACTCCAGGAGCCACCCACGTGAGTCCCTCCAAGGCTTCCAAGTCCCACTTGATTGTTTTCATCGTATCTCTATAACATCAGAGACATTATATCTCACGGTATCTATGAGATCATCTCTACTTTTATGAGCACTTATGTTCCCTGACTTACCATGGGATGAAACTGTTCCAATAAACCCAGCGTAAGCTGAAAATATCCTAAATAGAAAGTGCATTTCACATAATAGTTTCAACTTACAACGGGTTCATCCAGAGGCAGCCCATCTCGGGCCGAACAATGCACCGAGTATGACTAGTTCACACCATCACAAGGTTGAAAAACAATCACAAATGTAACCATTGTGAGCCAGGGACCATCTGTATTGTGGCTCCTGTCTTCAGAGACAACAGAAACCTCTTAGACAAGAATCACAATTTATAATCCTCAAAATGTTAAACTAAAATTATTTTCAGGTTCAAACAAAGCCAAAGTAGGCCCACAAGGCCGTTTGTGCTATTCGCTAAGACACGACTCTAATAACCCTCACCACAGCCCCTCAGGGTGGGTCCCAGAGGTGGCTGAGGCTTGTGGCTATGGACACTAATGAAACCAAAATCAGTACACAGATGCAGTCAAGTCATATGACTTCTCCACTAAAATATGCACAAACGTTCATCAGCAAATCTGATCTTTGCTTTACCTCCCTCCCATGACCTAAAAAGGAGTCCATCACACACACACACCCCATTTCAAAAACATAATTCACACTTGCATTTAATTCTGGGCATTTGAAATAGACCTAATGGGGGATTAAACCTCTCCTCCAACCCATTGCTTAGTCTTCTTAGAGGATGAAGGATTTTACATAACACAAGTCAGCATATAAAATAACTTGTATAGAAACATACTTTCAAGTGGTCCTCATTATAGTGATTCAATATACAAAGGACCCAACACACAGCACAATGTCTATTAGAAGAATGATTAATTTGTTCCCCTAAAAATCCTAATATCTACAGAGAAAAAATACCTTATACACATTTTATCATTCTTTACCAGTAGAGTCATACAAACAAAGGAGTATCACGAAAGCAAAAGAACATTTGGTTTGATTCGCAGTTCTAAATTTAATATAAAATTGCTAAAACCACCAAGACAAACATGACTATGAAATATTTAACGATCTTCACCTAAATTCAAGTCACCATTCAACCACCAATACCTCTGCTCTCCTTATAGGAATTTTCCAAAAGTAAATTCTGGAATTAACAGGACAAATTTTTCTGGTGATAGAAATCAGGAAGAAATTGGTTGAAGGCTGTTCCTTAGCTGTCAAACTTTTTCTCAATAATATTTTGTAAAATAAAAGCATCAAACAGATATTTATATTAACTTAAAATCTATCAAGCAATACTGGAGGAAGCTTTAAATAGCCACATTCTGTCAGGGCTGACTAACGTTAAATGAGCATCAGTCTCATGTCTTGCAGCATCCACAGTTCGTCTTCTCAAAACCACTCAAGATTTCATAATTAACTCAATTAAACAATGTAAGTCATCTCCTTGATCTTTGACATGAAGGGGTAATTTTCCCCCAAAATAGTACCTCTTTCCTTGACATGATTTCGTCTGTGGTTAGAGTATTTAACAGGATTTTTTCCTTTCTTAGAAAATAAAATATATACCTTTCCAATATGAAAAACACTAACTGATAATGCTTTTGACCTGGTTAAGCTATAGCATTTTTTTATAAAGCTAAAAAAAGAACCTAACTGCGTCTTTAGACCTTATGTGAGGCAGTGTCCAGGGTCACTGGGACCCCCGCTTGGTCAGTGCAGCCGGGTGCCAATTAAAGACAGAATCCCAAGCGTTCACTCAAAGCCCCTTCCCAATGGTTCATCCTAGTGGAAGCCATGGGCACAAAGGAATGCGGCATTCCACCGAGGGCTTTGGGGATAGGCTGCTTGAGAACAACGAAATGGCTCACGTCCCCTGAGTATAAAGCCAGTGACTGCCCCCAGCTTCAATGCAGCACCATCCACAGCAGCCAAGGTCTGGAATCACCTGAGTGCCCGTCAACAGGGGATGAAGGAAACGTGGCCCGAACATACACAGGAGCAATACTCCACCACGCGGCGGAGAGTCCTGTCATCCGCGGCAGCATGGATGGAGCTGGAGGACATTACGTTAAGCAAACGAGCCAAGCAAAGAAACAGCGCATGTTCTCACTCATAAGCAGGAGCTGAGAGCAGATCTCATGGAGGCCAAGAGTAGGTGGTCAACAGGACCCAGCAGAGCCCACTCATAAGCAGGATGGGCAGAGGCTGGTAATGGGCACAAACACACAGCCTAATGGGAGCACAAGACCTACTATTGACAAATCAGCAGGGGGATGGCAGTGGGTCATCTACTGTGCATTTCAAAACAGCTAGGAGAGAGTAATTTGAACATAACCAGCACAAATGTTTCAAGTGAAAGACATCCCAAGTACCCAGATTTCATCAATATAGGGATGAATCAAGATATCACATGCACTCTGAATATATGTACATATATTATGTATCAACAAAATAATATTATGTATATTATGTATCAACAAAAACAAAAACTAATGACAGAACCATTTGCGAAGCACGTGCAGGAGACGAATGGGAAGCCTGACATGGTGTGGCTGTGTGTCCCCAACCAAATCTCATGCTGAACTGCAACCCCGTGTTGGAGGTGGGCCCTGGTGGGAGGCGATTGACTCATGGCGGTGGGTTCTAATGGTTTAGCACAATCCCCCAAGTGCTGTCCTCGTGACAGTTCTCCTGAGATCTGGTTGTCTGGAGGTGCATGGCACCTTCCCCTTCCAGCCATGTGAAGGCATGCCTGCCTCCCCTTCACCTTCCACCCTGATCGTAAGTTTCTCCAGATGTAGAAGCCTGTACAGCCCACAGAACTGTATGCCGACTAAACCTTTTTTTCCTTATTACCCAGCCTCAGGTAGTTCTTTATAGCAGTGGAAGAACAGTACAGTCCTCAGGACCAGCAATGTTTTCCTTCTACCCAGCGGCCAACAAGGTCCCACACCCTAGCTGGTTTTCTGAAGCCTTTGCCAGAATGCTGAGGCTGTTTTGGGGATACTAACTTTCCCCATCTCTGGCAAACCAGATGGGGCATCCTATTTCCCTCTTACCACCTTTCTCAGAGAGACCCCACCTCTGAAACAGCCTCTGCCAGGGGCCTCCTTCAGCAGCAGCAAAGCTGAGTATTCCTTGCACTTCCCTTCTTCTGAAGTAAACACCTTAAGCTTGTTTTTCCATCTTCCCAGCTCATTGAAAAAAAGTATCTTATGCTTTCTATTTTCCTAACACACACACACACACACACACACACGAGAAGTGCCATGAGGGCAGGGGCTCTTGTTTTGCCAGATCTATGCCTGGCCCTCAAACACTAGCTGAATTCGTACTAACACGATATCTAGGGACAGAAATGCAAATATCCCCACGACTTCAAATACCCTAAGGATCTAACAGGCCTAGTGGCCCATGTAACTATGGTTTGTGCAGGGCCATTCAACTGGTGTCCAAATCCCTGTTCAAGTGAGCTCTTTAATTTCAGAACTTTTCAGACAGCTTTTTCTTTGGTTGTTCTGCTTTGTTTTTGTTAAAGGGATCTATTACAGTTACAATCAAGAATATCCCAGGCTGAGTGTGGTAGCTCATGCCTGTAATCCCAGCACTTTGGGAGGTCAAGGTGAGCGAATCACCTGAGGTCAGGAGTTCAAGACCAGCCTGGAGAGCATGTTGAAATCCCATCTCTACTAATACAAAAATGAACCATCCATGGTAGCAGGCACTTATAATCCCAGCTACTCAGGAGGCTGAGGCAGGAGAATGGCGTGAACCAGGAGGTGAGGCTGCAGTGAGCCAAGATCATGCCACTGCATTCCAGCCTGGGCAACAGAGTAAGACTGTCTCAAAAAAATAAAAATAAACCAATACACCCACTTATTCACCAATGTCAGATATATCAGTTAAAAGAAAAATAATATGAAGCATGTTTTTAAATTTCAGTGTTGAATTTAACTATATATTTTAAGATATGGAGATAGAAGTTCCCCGAGGATCGGGGGAGAAAAAAGCAGTTAAGAAAATTTTAAAACCTCAGGAGAAAAACAAGTATGGGGTAAGACCTCAAGGCAAAACTTTTTCTTTGCACTTTGATTTCAAAAGAACAGAGATACCAAAAATATGAACTTTCCCATCTGCATTTTGTATTCCTCTACATCCTTTGAAAGGCTGGAGATGGGATCCCAGGTTCCAAAGTGCCTGGCCATGGCTCACATCAGGCGGCATCTTTCACAGCCGTTTACTCCCCTGTGTCTAGAGAGCTCTGTGGCCCAATTTACACAAAAAGGTCCTAATTTACACACGTTCATCACTTTGAACAAAGTCTCAAGAAATGAGACAAATATTGACACTCCACAGAAGTATTCTCTTCCGAAAAGTCAAGTGTCAGGCTTCCATGAGCCAGGCAGTTTGGTTACAGAAAGCACTGGCTGACTTGCTGGTTTAATGTTAAATGCATTTAAAATGCTAAGTGATCTGGCCCCCCTCCCAGTGGGTGTGTGCGTTGAGCTGGCTGCAGTAGTGATGCACACTGACCACGTTCTTTCCTTAGGTTTGGCTTCAAGCAGAGCACCCCACACCCAGGAAGAGGCCATAGGACGGCATCGAGGTCTAGGACAGTTCTAAGGAGAGCTGCAGGCTGACTGCTTCATCTGCAAATAGTCTCATTTCAGAGGAAATCATTGAACAGAGTTCATAACATGTGAATGTTAAAAATTCATATTTCTAATTTCATCCCATTAGAACTTTTGAAGAACAGATGTGCACCTGCTCCAAGTCAATGAGGACGCTTGGACAGTCCCTCACAGGTCCTCGGCCTCCACCTCCCACCTAGAAAATGTCAGCTCAAGCCGATCACAGTGCAGTACGATTTTCTATAAATAATGTGCACGCCTGCATCTGAGCAGAGATGTGAATGTCTAGAATGTACCTGACAGGCCCAGGAAGAACTGCAGCAGCCGTGGGGACACAATCCACTAAGGAATCCGATTTGGAGGGAACTCAAGGCAACTAAAACTAGTTCCGCTGTTTTTTCTTGGCAAGGCTTGACCAGGGACATTGTTATCACTGTTGCTAATTCATGGTAATTGGGATGGGGACTTAACAGTAATTAAGGCAATTACAGAATTTGCTAGTCAATTACAATGGCACAGATTCCTGAGAATGGAAGAACTGTTGCCCAGGAATAGAGTTCAACAGATCCTCGCCACGCCCCGGGAAACATGGCATTTCCACGCACCCCTGCTTTGGTCCCCCAGCCACCACCCTCCTGATCTTGGCCATCTGATGGCATCTCTCCACAGCTGGAAACACCTGACCTCTTGTCACCCTCCCATCTGCCCTGCCTTCCTCCAGCCCGGGATATTCAGGGATGCCCACATCCAGGACCAGGAAACCAGGGTTATCCTAAACCAGTGCCTGCATTCAAAGTCCTCCACGGCAGGACAGTCACCAACGGCCAACACTCCCAGAACCTTCCACCTCAAAACGCTGCATTCTCTTTGCTATGTACACACGGAGGCATGTCAGGTTCTACCTAAAGGCATCATCAGGTTCCACGCTTGGCAGGAGCCCAAGCCTAGTCACTCTGCATGATCTCACTTCACCATCCACCGAGAAGCCTGCAGTTTTCCTCTGGTGCACAGTGTGGATGGTGGATGCATTTCCTCCGAAGACTTGGAGACGGGAGCCTGGCCAAGGAGACCCGTCACCCCAGCCCCTGCAAGGCCTGGACGTCCCCTCTGCTGTCTGCACACAGTACCACAAGTCTAGCAGTGCTGGCTCGGTGGTGGGATCCACCTGAACCTGCAGAGGACTCGGGGCAGAACCATGCAGCCAGAGGCCTAAGGGATCCCCACGAGGCTCTCCAGCCAAGGTACCCTCACCACAGGTGTAGCCATGCAAGAGAACTGCCTGCTGAACTGGAAACGTCCCAATATGCTCAGCCAACACAGAAAGACAACAGCCACCTACAGCTGCTGAGCCCCGAAACGTGGCCACTGGGCCTGAAGGGCTGAATCTGGAATTTAATCTGTGAAATTCTTTTCAAATGTGTTTAGCTATGTAATCAAATCTTCATTCTAATTGAATTTAGAAGAGCCTCTGGCTATGGGCTCCCTTGTCGGGCATCACAGCTCCATGGAGTAAGAATGGGAAGGAGAGGCCCAGAGCCTCTCTGCATTCTCCACACTAATTCAACATGTCATCTTAAGGAAAGGCACTCCAGCAGGAGAGGTGTGCACGGGAAGAACTGGGTTGGCCCTGACACAAGCATGACCCCCGGGCATCACAGCTGCCTCAGCCAACAGGCAAAAGACAATGATGCCCACCTGGACAGGCCACCGGATGTGATGACACACCCCAAGCCCTGGTCCCACAGCAGCCAGAGACCACCCGCTGCTCATCCGGGTGAAACCCGCAGAGCTGCCCGAGCCCTCAAAAGCAGGAAGAATTAAGGAGGCAATTTCCACGATTCCCACGACACACACGACCCGCCTCGGAGACAGACACAGGCTTCGCTGTGAAAGCGCAGAGGACGGTGCAGTCCCTAGGCGGGCTGCTGCTTCCAACGATCGGGGAAGAAACCAGATCCATTTCCTTGTAGGAGAATCATTTGTACCGTGATTAGACAGAAGACAGAAGGTCGCTGATGTTATCAAATCACCAAGCACCACACGGCTACTTCTCCTAGGAGGGCCTGGAAACTTGCAGCCACCCGCGTAGGGGCCGCAGTGTTTACAATGGAGATATGGGTGACTGAGGTCTGGTTTCCTCAGGGAAGCCAAATTTGAACTTTCATCACTGAGGAATCAGTCATTTGCAGTCACTCACCCTCAATGCAGGAGAGCTCAAGACACTGCACCAGACTTCAACACTCAGAGTTAGGGTCAAATTCACAAGTTTTACAAAATGTCTATTTACTTGAGATGCCAGAAGATATGTAGCTTCACACACACACACCCGGGTTTGCTTAGCCCCTCCACCAGCGGATCTCACCAACAGATGACACATCCACACCTCGTCCATGGCAGCACAGAAAACCACTTGGAAAACAGCCACTCCCACCAATCTTCCTGGTTTTGGTGTCTAAAACCTGCATCTCATGCATGAGATCACACTTCTCCAAACAACAGACATTGCGACTGTCATTTCACCCAAAAGGGCTTTAGGAAATGACACGTGGCCCAGACGTCAGAGGTCGCCGGCCACCATACTCTAGCCAAATTCCTTTGTGCCTGTAGGGAGGCTTCACAGATACAGCCCGGTCACATTAATGACCGTATGAGAAGCTCAGGGCAGAGATGAACTCAGTGCTGAAGTTTTACACATTTATTGCCCTTTTCTTTTATCCAGAAGACAACGGAGAAAGGCCGGGGCAGATCACCTCATTGAGTGTAATGACTCCAGCCACTTCTCTTCACCCCAGGTCACCCCTCAGTCACACGCTTTTGAGAAACCAAAGCCATTCTGTTCTCTTCACTCTGGGTTCCAAGTACTAAATTCCTCCGTTTTATCAATTAGATTGTCAAGCAGCCATTTGTAATCTGGACTGCAATCTGATACAAAATTTAAAACTAATTTAGGTTGCGGTAATAGCTCCTATTTATGTTATAGACAAGGCATGAATGAAAACTTTAATCTGTTTGTTCATAGGACAATTTTGTAAACAAACCAATTATTCAAGCAATGATTGTCTTCAGTCAGATGCAAATTAATCTGCTCATAAGAGATTTTCCAATAGGAATTTTTAAATCCATGGTCTGTATTTCCTGAGCCTGTCTCTGCACCTTCCCCTGAGTGCACAGTAGGACTTCCCAGGGCATCCCATCAGCAGGCCCACTGAAGAGAACAAGCCCACAGCCCTCAGCCCAGGAATCAAGTCCGAGCCCCAGCAGCCCCTCATCCAGCCGAGGCTTCCTCACCAGCACAGCACCCAGAGGACTTCCAGGTTTAGTGCCACGTGTGCGTGGAAAGTAGAGTGCTGGAAGAACCACAGTGGACATTCAACAAATGCAAATTCTCTCCTGGAACAGCCCAGCAACCCTCTGTACCTTCTTCAAAGTACCCATGCCAGGCAGGTGCAGAGTCTAATGAGGTGCCTAGGAATCAGCATTTAATGCGATTCCGATGAATAAAAGAGTTTGAGAGGTCGGTCAGCGAGAGGCTGCCATGGCCTCCACTGATTTGCAGGCTCTGAAGAGACATCCAGGTAACAGGCCAGACAGGACAAGGATGGGGAGGTGGAGGGCAAATTCCATAGACACCCAACCACCCCGCCATCCCAGTGAGACTCCGTGATTTAAGGAGAGACAAAGCCAGGGAGAAAAGATGCCCGCACCACGCGAGGGACTGAGATTTCACCTAAAGCGCACAGCATGTGGCTGAGGGTCAAAGTTGGGCAAGCTGGGAGCACAGAACGGGGTTCACAGGCCCAGAGGTGTCCCCCACACCCAGACCTCCCAAGCACTGCTTGTCTCCTGCCTGGTTTATTTCCTGCCCCCCTCTACTGTGTTGGTTTCTCAGTTGCCCCCCACCAATGCACATACCTCTACTACAAGCTTGGTGGACTGAAAATAGCAGGAGAGGTAAGAGCTGGGCTCTGGGGCCAACGTCCTGTCTGAGACATTAGTTCCACCCTACCCAGCTGTGATGTGAGCCCGAGATTTCTCAAATGTGAGATGGGAAGGTAACTCAACCCACTTCCCAGGGCGGCTGTGGAGACTGAGATCACATATAGCCACACCTCGGCGTCCAGCACACGTGGAACCCCAGCCTTGTTGCCCCTGATGGGAATCCCTCTATGCCCCCTCTGCTACCAGAGCCAACTCCTAGCAGTAACTGGAGGGTGCATCCTCTATTCCCACTCCACTCACCTCCCATCACTCCACGTAGTGACCTGCCGCGCAGCGGCCACCAGCAAACCCAGCCCCACCATCCAGGCTCCTGTGGATAACCGGAACCCTCACCTTGGGGCATCTTCTACTTGAGGTTCCAAAGGGGGCTGAGAAACCACCCTCAAGGGCACTCACCTGTTCCTTATTGCACGTAATGAACTGCCACACAGGGCCACCAGCAAACCCGGCTCCACCATCCAGGCTTCTGTGGATAACCGAACCCCTACCTTGGGGCGTCTTCCACTTGCGGTTCTGAAGGGGGGGCGAGAAACCGCCCTCACGGGCGCTTACCTGTTCTTTATTGCACGTAATGATCTGCCACGCAGGGCAATCAGCAAACCCGGCTCCGCCATCCAGGTTCTGGTGGGTAACTTCCCCCCCCCCACCCCGCCCGCCCCGCTTCGCTTCCTCCTGGATGTCTGGGAGGCTCAGAAACTGCCCTCTAAGGGCACTCATCTGTTCCTTATTGCACTAATACCTCGTTTACAGAAATCCACTTTGACTTCCAGCACTGCAGGTGTGACAATTTAGGAATCCTGCTTGCTTGCAAGTTCCAAGAGCTTGAGGTCATGTCCACCTCACCAGCATCCCAGAGACCCAGCACTGTCCCACTCTGTTTAAAATTCCAAAATACTCTTTCAAAATGCTAGTGGCATTTGGTTTGTGCATGAAATGCTAAACACCTTCAAGTGAAACAAATATCTTCAACAGTTGGATTCAATCATAACATGTGAGTTACACATCTGTCAAGTTGTAAAGCCTCAGGCATTTATAACATTTTATGCATGGTCAAATGAGTCATTAATATCAATTATGAAAATCTCTAACAGGTTTTTTTCTGGCATTAGATGACCAAAGGAAAACTGGGTTCTGGCTGGCTTGTGGGCCTGTAGAGGCAGACATCAGCTGACACAACCAAGCTCCTTCCCACTGGCGTGGCCTCATCCCAGGCCCCTCACCTGGATGCCCACAGGCCCCTGGAGGAGCAAGCTGACCCATCCACATTTCTCAACTGCACAGCTGTTGCTCACACTGCAGATGGAGCTCAAGGCACGAGCAGGCCACCACGCTAAAAAATACCATGCAGCATCCACGCCAGGTGATGGTGGTTTTCACTCCATCCCAAAGCCCCATATTTGAGGTTACAGCCATGACTACTAAATGGATTTCTAGACCCTCAAGACATACTTTGTTTGCTTTTATGCAACAAAATTAAAAGATTATCCCTCAGACATAGGCTCTGAAACTGTGGAATAATTATTTGGGAACAGAGCCTCTGCCAGATCAGGATAAGCACTTGGGACAACACCCCATGACCTCGGCCCACACAAACCCATCCAGACCGGAGGCCTCCCGCACTGCTCTGTCATTTCTGTGGATTTCTGTAAATGAGGTATCAGTGCAATACGGAACAGATGAGTGCCCTTGGAGGGCAGTTTCAGAGCCTCCCAGCCACGTTCAGGCTGAAGCCGCACCACCTCCAGAAACACTGTCCCTCACCAAGGTGTGCCTGGCTTCTCCCTTTTTCCAGAACTTAACAAAACCTGAAAGGACAGGTCTGTGTAGAAAAACACAAACTACTTGCGATTCCTCTTCCCAATTCAGGCTGTAGGAAGCTGGTTTCAGCCCTCACCGTGTTCTGACTGTGGCTTGGTTCCCATAAGAAATAAAGTCAGAATTCTAAGTCCCTGTCTCCTGGGCCGTGTGGCAGGCATACATACCTTCAGTTACATGAGGAAAGGTGTGGCGAGCCCCCTTCCTTCAGTAAAACTGCACGGTTCCCAGAACCCTAATGCCATCCTCCTCATGCCACTGCGAACACCTGGACAGAGCACATTTCAATGCGTGCACCTTCATGGGCTAGTTTTCTATTTCTCTACGAAATCACCCCAAATTTAGCACCCTAAACACTAACTTATTTTCTCACATTTCTGGAAGCTGGAGTCCAAAACAGGTCCCACCAGCTAACGTCGAGGTGTCGGCAGGGCTGGCTCTGGGGAGGCAACCATCTCCTTCCCTCCCGCGGCCTCTAGAGGCTTCCGCATCCCCTGGTCCATATGGCACCCACTAGTCTTCACAACCCACAGCAGCCCTGACGGCCCAACAGGAAGACACAGAACATCGGGAGCCCGAGCTCTAGTGGAAGAGCCAAGCCTCTCCAACCTCCCAGCTCCTCACGCACTCCCGTGCCAGCTAATATAGATTCCACTTTAACTAGTGTCATCTGTGTAAGGGGTAAGTGCCCAGCTGTGAACTGGTTAACCTCGCTGACACAGACCCCGGGAATAAACTCACAGGCCATGGACCACTGCACAAGCAATGAGCGACCACCTGCTCGGGGACCTCCATGGCCCAGCAGAGCCCTCCGGTGCCTCCCCGTGGGCTCAGGGACCGGCGGCCCGGGTCTGCAGAGCCAGAGGGCCCTGGATAAAAAAGACAGCTCCCATGTTGGGAGGCGCCCGTCCGCGGTTGGGTTCCCGGTACTTTAAGTAGCCCAGGTGAACAAGGCGCACCGCGTGCAACTCCATCACCAGAATAACGCCTGCACGTGGCGAGTGCACAGGAGTTCACCCCTCAGCCCAGCTGGCCGCGCTAAGCACATCACCGCCGTGAGGCCCAATCAGAGTCAGCTGCTGGCACAGTCCAGGCATCGGACCCCAAGAACATTCTGGATCACAATTCACAGTAGTGATTGCAATCGAGCCACACGTGGCTGAATGTATTTACAGGAGGACGCCACAGCCTGATCTGTCTGAACTGAGAGCATTTCCCACTGTACATTCTTACAACACCATTTTATTTGCACTTTATTAAACTTTTATGGCTTTTTCTCTGTATCTACTTTATGGGAGTGTTTCTTGTTCTTATGACTGCAGTGATACTTCAAGCTACAACTATCAATGTGTAAAATTAGTTTGGAAGGCGCCTTATCATTAAACAGTTCACAAGCAAGCAATCAGAGGCACCTAACCCGGAGGCCCGTTTTCTTCTCTGAGCCAAACCTACATTGGACTCAAAGAAAACGGCACACGGAGCGGGGCTGGATCTCCAGCACCCATTTCTAGGGGGCCTCCTGGGGAGCAGATATGGAGGGAGAAGCCCTGGGCTACGGCACTGTCGTACTAAAGAAAAGTCCATTTGGGTAAATGCAAGCACCAGACTTAAGAGTTTAAGCAAACCATGAAAAGAAACCACTAATTACAGCTTCTCCAAAACAGAATTAAACTCCCTTTAGTTTGAATTGGAAAAGCAGAAGTGATGATGAGGATACAAAAGAAATGACAAGGTATCTGAACACAGGAGAATAAACAAGGGCCACTGTCTCTTCCTGTGTCAGTGGGAGCCTCGCCTCTAAGCTGGATTTAGAAGGTTGCTACTTTGGACTGAAGGTTATCCCCAACCCTAGTTTGTAAGCAAGTGGAGCAGAATGCTTCAATTACTTCAAAGTTTAGCGGTAAAGCTTTGCAACTCTCACAACCATTTTAAATGGTGTGAATTTTAAAGTGATCCCGTCTGTGGGCTGGAGTATCTAATGGCTTAACCACAGGGTCATGTTGGAAAATTATTCCAGTTGCTTTTGTTTTTCCTACTGAAGATGCATTTGAGGCGACAGGAGGCGCGCGGGGACCCCCCGTTTCTTCCTCCACATGCTAGGGGGTGGTGTGGGGCGGAGTTGGGGGACGGGGGGCCACTTAGGTATCGCGCTGTACCCGCTTCGGAGGGGAAGCCCAGGCCAGGTCCTACAGCTAAGAGGCAGAACGACTCCCGAGGGTCCTCCAGGCGACCCCCTCTGCCAGGCTCAATTTAAAACATAAACCGGAGGGGGTGGAAAACTCACTATCTTCCGGGTGGAGATTCCTACCGCCATGTCCCTTCCTCCTCCGCCCCACCTGGCAAGGACCCCGGGGCTGCCTTGCCGGCTCATGCCGCCCCGCAGGTACCCCTGCCGCTCCCGGACACGGGCTTCCCCCCAGTTCTCCCCATTGCTTCCCCGCTCTTCTCCTCGGTTCTTCCCATCGCTTCCTCACCTTTCCCCGGGTCCTCCCATGCTTCCCCCCTCTTCTGCCCCGTCCCCCCATCCCCGTCGCCCTGTTCTCCCCCTCTCCGTCCGTCCCTCCCTGGCCGCTGGGAGGGGGGCGCGCACCTTGAGCATCCCCGCCGCTGGTCAGCACGCCGATGGCCTTGCCGGCCCCGGAGAGGTGCTCCAGGAACTTCTGCAACGAGCCCTTGGGGGCCCGGGAGTCGTCGGCGACCACGGCGAGGAGGCCGAGGGCAGCCGCTAGTCCGGGTGCGCAGCAGGCAACGGGGACCCTGCCCGCGCGCGCCCGACTGGGAACCGCCGCCCCGCCCGCGCACCGGCCCGGCCCCAGCGCCAATGGGCGGCGAGGGGCCGGGCCAGAGCGCACGGGAGGGGCTGCGGGGGCGGGGGAGCGGCTAGGGGTAGGGGCAGGGAAAGGGGCAGAGGCTGGCGGTGGGGGGGTGGGTGTGGGCAGGAGCACCTACGCGGGGGTCGTCGTAGGTGGGGGCCGCGCTAGCGGTGGGGGAGGCCGCAGAGGCGGGGGTAGCGCCACAGGTGGGCGGGGTCCCTGCGGGTGGGGCCGCTTTGCTGGTGCGCGAGCCTCGCGGGTGGGTTGGAGGACTCTGGTTGAAAGCTTTAGAGATGCCCGGAGCTCCCCAAGTGGGGGCAGGGGCAGCGTCTGGGGAAGGGGAGACCGCAGGGGGGCGGGGTCACATCGTTTGCGGGGCGCGCCAGGGCGGGGCGGGATAGAACGCAGGGAGCGTCTCCCGAGGGTGCGAGGGAGACCGTGAGTGGGCGCGAACGCAGGGGCGGGTGGAAGCCCCGCACTTGCGGGGAGCGCCGATGGCGGGGCGGGGTGGAAGTGGGGCGCGGAGACCCACCTGGACGCGGAGGCTCGCGGCAGGCCCCGCCGCTCCGGCTGTTGTCGGCGCGGAGCCCCTCGGCGCGCACAGCTTCTAGTTCCCGGCAGGATTCCTCCTGGGGCTGCGCTGCGAGCCTCAGGGCGCGGCTTCCTCGACCCCCGCCCCCAAGTTTTCTCTGCAGCCTGAAGTCGGGAATGACCCACAGAGAGTGGATCCTCCAGGTGGTGGGAAAAGCTGAGCGCGGCGGGGAAGGTGAAGCAATCGCAAAGGAGAGTCTCGCCAAAGGGCAATCCTGGGGAAAAGATGGAGAGGCATGAATTTTTCTTGGATGTGTGCCTCATCCTGGGGCTCATCCCGCTGAGCATCAAATATTCATTGCAAAAGAGGGGAAAAAAATATGCTGCGGACAATGCTGGATGGTGTGATCTCTCCCTTGGCCATAATTAAAGGGGCAATTCCTAACCCCTCGTGGTCCTCAGAATCACCTGTCCTATGCACACCCCCACTAAACCACTGAAGTCCAGTTTCTGGGAGCGCAGCCAGGGAATGTGTAATTCTTTTTTTTTTTTTTTTTTTTTTTTTTTTTTGAGACGGAGTCTCGCTCTGTCGCCCAGGCTGAAGTGCAGTGGCCGGATCTCTGCAAGCTACGCCATTCTCCAGCCTCAGCCTCCCGAGTAGCTGGGACTACAGGCGCCCGCCACCTCGCCCGGCTAGTTTTTTGTATTTTTTAGTAGAGACGGGTTTCACCGTGTTAGCCAGGATGGTCTCCATCTCCTGACCTCGTGATCCGCCCGTCTCGGCCTCCCAAAGTGCTGGGATTACAGGCTTGAGCCACCGCGCCTGGCCAGGAATGTGTATTTTTAAACAAGCCCCCTAGGTTACTCTGATGAATGCAAAGTCAGAGAGCGCTGCTCTCATGCACTGAGCCTGAACATTATTAATAAAAAAGGAGAGGAGAATCCTGGGTGTCTTAAGGTGGCAGTTGAGTGGCCTTTGCCTTCTGGCGGGCAGAAGAGCAGACCAAGGCTCTAAGCACCTGCACCCACCGCTGGGCTCAGGATCTGTGCTGGAAAATAGAAGGGCTAATTTAATTATTCATGCCTTTTTAGAGCATATTACATGTGGAGAAGGTGGAGCACACCGATTTTTATTTTAGCCAAATACCCCTTATCTCCTTATACAATTGATATTTTTTATATTGAACATTAGGGGATTGGTCATTTGTCATCAAATTGTCTGTAATACAGAAAACGATAGATACAACCTAACAGTTCAAACATGATGAGTTAAATAAATGATGGTAAAAATAGACGCTGCAGTAATATTTAATTGCTGTTATCGCTACGAAGATAAGTCTACTGACATGGAAATATGTTCAGGACATACAAATAAGTGAAAACGCAGGCCTAGACACAGTGTGAGCCTGTGTGTGCGTGTGTGTGTGTATGTGAGTCTGCATACATATGTAAATGTTTCTGAGCATTTTATTTCCTTTCTTTTGCTTAGTATAGGTAATGCCATTTTTCTCTCCGATGAACAGGTATTGTTTAGGGAATAGAAATAGTTAATTAGAAACCATAAAATTTAGAGTGTCAAGACCCCCAAGGTTACGGATTATATTCAAAAGTTTGTCTGTATGTAAGGGCTGGGATCAGGGTGGTCACTGACCGTCCTCACACATCTGTTCTCATGAGTTTGGCCCATTGCTCAGTCAGTCAAGGAATTAACATATATTAATATATACCTGTACGTAAGATGGAAAAGAATAGCTATGGCTCTTTTTTTTTTTTTTTTTTTTTTTGCAAGTCATGTATTTAATGGTGCTACAACTAGAGGTATTTTTTTTTTTTTTAAATCTTGAGTCTGGCCGGGCGCGGTGGCTCAAGCCTGTAATCCCAGCACTTTGGGAGGCCAAGACGGGCGGATCACAAGGTCAGGAGATCGAGACCACCCTGGCTAATACGGTGAAACCCCGTCTCTACTAAAGAATACAAAAAACTAGCCGGGCGACGAGGCGGGCGCCTGTAGTCCCAGCTACTTGGGAGGCTGAGGCAGGAGAATGGCGTAAACCCGGGAGGCGGAGCTTGCAGTGAGCTGAGATCCGGCCACCGCACTCCAGCCTGGGCGACAGAGCCAGACTCTGTCTCAAAATAAATAAATAAATAAATAAATAAAAAAATCTTGAGTCTTAGCAATGAATCTTCTAATTCAATAGGAAGATATTACATGCCGTGCTGACCGTACAGCTTCCACCCAGTAGGACCTGAGGTGTGTGTTTGTTCTTTATTGTCCCTTGACAAATTACTCCAAAGTGTGGCCCACACCAGCACACACTTATACCCCAGGAATGATTACTCCTTGGGCCAGGAGTTCAGGCTTCACTGGGTCCTCTCCCCCAGGGGCTCTCCGCGGCTGCAGCAGGTGTCTGCCCAGGGCTGCCGTGTCTTCTGAAGGCTCAGGCTCATCAGGGGAGGAGCTGCTTCCACGCTTGCTTCTGTGTTGCTGGCAGGATTCTGTTGCTTGCAGGCTGTTGGACTGAAGGCCCCAGTCTCTCCGTGGCATCAGCTTCAGACTGCCCTCTGCCCTGGGCAGGTAACTGGCTTTGCCAGAACTAGCACCTGGCAAGAGCCAGGGGGAGAGTTCCAGTGGACGGAACCTGCAGCCCCTCCCAATCCTATCTCAGGAGACACCGCCATCTCTTTTGCCTGGTTCTATTCATTAGAAGTGAGCCTCTGAATCCAGCCGTCTTCGAGGGTCTGGCTGTGCACACTAGGGGCAGGGGCCAAGGGGAGCCACTTGGGACGGGAGGTGCTGCCTGGGACCTGCCTAGAACAAGGTGAAGGAGAACATGCATAGGGACAGATGCCCTTCCCACTTTCCCTCTGTGGTGAGCACAGGAGCTGTGGATGTGCCCTAAAGGAGTTCTGGCATCCCAGGAGGGAAGCAGCTCCCAGCCATGAGGGCACCATGACCCAGTGCCCCAGCATGTCAGGCTGCACATTCCAGGGCTACCTGAGCTGCAGCCTCTTCCCCTCCCCTGCTGTCTCTGCCTGTGCATGGAGTGGGCATCTCAAATCTGCAGGCACCAAACTGAGCTCAGGCCTCTGCACCCTTGCACAACCCCCCACCGCTCAGTCTTCCTCACCTCAGTTCCTGGTGACTCCATCCTCCCAAGGGCTCAGGCTGAAGCCTTGCAATTCTCCTCCACCCCGGCATCTAAGTCCCTCAGGAAAGTCCCTCTTGGCTCTTCATTGCATCTGGAGCCACTGGGGCCAAGCCACCACCTCTGACCTGGACCCACACAGGCTCCCTCCCCATCCCCTGCTCTGCCGCCACCTCCACCCCACCTCCATGCCTCGGGTGTCCTCAGCTTCAAAGTCAGGGTGCACCTATCAGGATGTAATTCAGGCATCTTCTCTGCTGACTCGGAGTCACAGGCCCCACACACAGCCCACTGGCCTGTCCTCTGGTCCCATCAGATCCTGGTGCTGCCCGGAGGCCCATGTGGGCACCCGACAACCTCAGGCCCAGACTGCTCTTTCCTCAGCCCAGGCCCTCCTCTCCCTACCCACTCTGCCCCCCTTCCTCAGGTCTCTCTGGCAAGGTCTCCTGCATGGTGAGGCCTCTCCAGATCACCCTCTTAGAAATTTTGGGCTCCACGCACACTCCTGTTCCCTCCCTGCTTCTCTTAAAACATCCTCGTCAGTGTCACACATGGGGCATTTCACCTATCTGCTGAGCTTCTCAACAGGACCCCTGCTGAACTCTGAATGCCATGGATTCAGAGATCTTTGACTATTCCCTGCTGCAGGCCCAGGGCAACAGCAGAGCCCAGGACAGAGTGAACCTGTCATGGGTGCTGCTGAATGAATGAATGAAGGAGTGAGTGAATGAAGGAGTAAATGAGTGAGTAAATGAGTGAATGGGTGAGTGAGTGAGTCAGTCAGTGAATGAATGAGTGAGTGAGTGGATGAGTGAAGGAGTAAATGAGTGAGTGGGTAAATGAGTGAATGAGTGAACGTGAGTGAGTGAGTGAATTGCTGAGTGAGTGAATGAGTGAATGAGTGAGTGAGTGAATGGATGGATGAGCGAATAAGTGAGTAAGTGAATGAATGAGTGATTTAGTGAATGAGTGAGTGAATAAGTGAGTAAGTGAATAAGTGAGTAAATGAGTGAGTGACCGAGGGAATAAATGAGTGATGGGTGAGTGAGTGAATGAATGAATGACTTAGTGAATGGGTGAGTGGGTGAATGAGTGAGTGAGCAAATGAGTGGATGAGTCAATGAATTGGTGAGGGAAACAGTGAGTGAATGAGTCAGTGAGTGAACAAGTAAATGAGTGAGTGAAGAAGTGAGTGAGTGAATGAACCAATTAGTGAGTGAATGAGTCAATAAATGAGTGAGTGTGTGAATAAAGGGTGAGTGAATGAGTGAGTGAGTGAATGAGTGAGTGAAGAGGTGAATGAGTGAGTGAATGAGTGAATGATTGAGTGAGTGAATGATTGAGTGAATGAATGAGGAAATGAGTGAGTGAGTGAATAAGTGAGTGAATGAGTGAATGGGAGAGTGAGTGAAAGAATGAGTTAGTGAATGGCTGAGTGAGTAAATGAGGGAGTGAATGAATGAATGGGTGAGTGAATGAGTGAATGATTGAGTGAGTGAATGGGTTAGTGAATGAATGAGTGAGTGACTGGGTGAGTGAGTGAATGGGTGAGTGAATGAGTGAGTGAGTGAGTGAGTGAGTGAATGGGTTAGTGAATGAGTGAGTGAATGAGTAAATAAATGAACGAGTGAGTGAATAAAAGGGTGAGTGAATGAGTAAACGACTGAGTGAATGAGTGAGTGAGAGAGTGAAGGAGTGAATAAGTGAGTGAATGAGTGAATGGGTTTGTGAATGAGTGAATGAGTGAGTGAATGGGTGAGTGAGTGAATGGGTGAGTGAATGAGTGAGTGAGTGAATGAGTTAGTGAATGAGTGAATGAGTAAATGAATGAGTAAAAGGGTGAGTGAATGAGTAAACGACTGAGTGAGTGAATGAGTGAGTGAGCGAGTGAAGGAGTGAATAAGTGAGTGAGTGAATGAGTTAGCGAGTGAATGAATGAGTGAGTGAATGAGTGAGTGGGTTGCTCAGAGGAGATGAGGACCGGAGCTGCCCTCTGGCTGCTACAGCAGACAGGAGCTGAAGGAGGAGTCTGAAGGGTGGGATGTACCCACTGGGTACATACACCCTGCTCGACACATCCCCAAAGAAACCCAATCTCACCAGAGTGGTCTCTTGAGATTTATTAGTAACAACCTTTTTTCCCAATATTTCATATATGCAGGATGATTTCTTACTTTCCTTTAAAAGGCCAATCGTTTTTTGGACTTAGAATTCTCCACTGCTGGTCAATGCCACTGTATTCTGCCATAGGGGCATCCCCCGAGTTGGAGAAAGAGTCATTCCCAGGAATGGATAAAAGCCGGAAGGGCATCATCAGGTGGGGCAGCTTCTCCCATCATCCTCCCCTTCCTGCTTGGGTTACCCTGAGTGACTGGGTTTGGAGGTCTACAAAATGCGGACATATCAAATTTGGATAAAAGCCTAAGCAGTTTAAGAGGCTGCAGTGCTAGCAGGAAGGTCTTTGGCTCCCGGCACCCTCCTCCCCTCCAGTCTCTGCAGGACCCAGGACTCTGACTCCACCTTCGGCCCTGGGGGCTTCCTTCCTTCCTTCCTTCCCAGCCACTGATCCGCCTTGGGCTAATCTGCAACCTCAGAGGCGCAGCCCTCCTCCTTTCTTCCTGCCTCTTCCTCCGTTCCCACTTTCCTTCTGCTTCTTTCAGGACTTTGGAAAGTCCAAGAATAAGCAAAACCGTAGACCAGAAAACGCTGCCTTCAGCCCATTCCCCTCCCACCAGCTTCCCTTCAGACTCCTTGATCTTTAAAAATTATTTGCTGGCCGGGCGCGGTGGCTCAAGCCTGTAATCCCAGCACTTTGGGAGACCGAGACGGGTGGATCACGAGGTCAGGAGATCGAGACCATCCTGGCTAACACGGTGAAACCCCCGTCTCTAATAAAAAATACAAAAAACTAGCCGGGTGAGGTGGCGGGCGCCTGTAGTCCCAGCTACTCGGGAGGCTGAGACAGGAGAATGGCGGGAACCCGGGAGGCGGAGCTTGCAGTGAGCTGAGATCCGGCCACTGCACTCCAGCCTGGGCAACAGAGCAAGACTCTGTCTCAAAAAAATAAATAAATAAATAAAAATTAAAAAAATAAAAATAAAAAAATAAAAATTATTTGCTTTGTATCTAGATGCTAAACTTTATGTAGAAAACAGGTGGGGTTGGTTTCTTGGCCGGGTACAGTGGCTCACACCTATAATCCCAGTGCTTTGGAGGCCAAGGCGGAAGGATTGCTTGAGGTCACATGTTTGAGACTAGCCTGAGCAACACAGGGAGACCCCGTCTACAAAATTAAAAAAAATAAAAATTAGCCTGGAGCGGTGGCACATCTGTAGTCCCAGCTACTTGGGAGACTGAGGCAGGAGGATCACTTGAACTCAGGAGTTTGAGATTACAGTGAGCTACGATTATATCACTGCACTCCAGCTTGAGCAAGAGAGTGAGACACTATCTCCTAAAAAAATAAAAATAAAAAGTGCTGGAGTCCACATCCAAGCCCACAGTCAATTGTGACATGTGGCTCTTTTATTTTTACAATCCGCCTCTCTTGTCTAAGTGCCAAATGACAGTCACATTGTGTGTAACTACTTCCACCTTTGTCTGGCTTCTCTTTCCTTAAGTATTAAGAATCAGGTTGCATAGAGTTCTGAGAAAATAAAATAATGAATCAGCTGTGTGCTGTGGCTCACGTCTATAATCTCAGTGCTTTAGGAGGCTGACACAAGGATTGCTTGAGACCAGGAGTTTGAGACTGGCTTTTGCCACATAACGAGATCCTGTCTCTACAAAAAATAAAAAATTAGAATAAAACATTCGCAGGACCTGGTGGCACACCTGTAGTCCCAGCTACTCAGGTGGTGGAGGCCTGAGGATTGGCTTGAGCCTAAGAGGTTGAGACTGCAGTGAGCCATGATCATACCACTACACTTTGGCCTGGGTGACACAGTGAGACTCTATTTCTAAATAAATAAATAAATAATAAATAAATAAATAAAATAAAACCAGGTAGAAGCTTCCCAAGACTTTGATGCAGAAACAGGTTGCCCTAAACTAATTAAAATTAATATCTAAAAACTGGAAAGAAAGGAAAGAAAGAAGTTGCATTATTTCTGTAAAGTTTGAGGCCATTACAAGCTTTACTTTCTCTAGGACATTTTCTCAGTGGTGTCAACTGAAGTCCACTTCACAGAATGACTTCATCTCCTGAGCACGTTGGAGAACGATGATTAAAGAGACTTCCTGGCACTCCCGATACTTTTAGGGTCATATGGAAGCAGCAAGAGTCATCTGTGTGAAATAGGTGGTATTAAAGCGGAAGACATTGGTTTGTTCTTTCATGAACATCATCGGAACAGTTCCCTAATGACTAGCATTATGTCAGAAAATGGGGGGAGAGAGCTGGTTCTTTATTGGCAAATAAGTTACATAAATTTCCCAGTTAGAAAAACAATCATGATTTTAGCCTTGTCAGATGAGGTCAGATATGCCCTATGCTTCAGTTATGGAATACTACCTCTGAATATTGATTGACAGGTATCTTCCACAGACCTGTGACCTGTCGCTATGTACAAGCTTGAATTCATAACTACCAGTCCTAGAAGTTCCCTTGCTGCCTGCGCTGAACTGAAGTGGCTCCCAACTGAGGCATTCAAGAGAAAACTCACTGAAATATTTGAAACCACTGCCATGAACAAGAATGCTCTTCATGTGTGCCCGGATGTACACCCAGAGCGTTATCTTGTTAGTTGTATATGCCAGCATCCGCAGGAGCTTTTACCTTTTTTGGGTGTCAACTTTGAGATTCTGATGTAAGCCGCAGACCTCTTCCTCTGCCTGCAAGCACACCCACCCACAACCACGTGTTGCCTGGTTTAGAGAACCCCTGAGCCGCAGCTGTGTCCACCTACAGGAGGAGGAGTGAAGCCCAGACCAGGGACAGGGTCAGAGCTGCGGTCACTCATCCATGGGCGGACAGCTCTGCATTCTTGCGAGGGTCCAGATACCCTCTTCTCTTGGAAGGCCAAGCCCAGAGCCTAAGTGGTCTTTGAAGCCCAAATAGACTTTGTGGTCTAGGGAATGAGAGCCCCACTCACCAGGGGAAGAAATTGGGGATCTTGGTCCTGAGTTTGTGGGGCAGACTTTTGCCATTTTCCTCCCCCTTTCCCTGCCATGCCTTATTTGAAAAGAGGTCACTTCCTGAATTTCAGTGAGCCAAGATCGAGCCACTGCACTCCAACCTGAGCAACAGAGTGAGACTCTGTCTCAAGAAAAAAAAAAAAGAGAGAGATCACTTCAAAACTTCCCTGTTCAAACAGTTGACCCTTGAACAACAGGGTTTAAACCGCGTGGGTCACTTACTTACACATGGATTTTCTTTCACTTCTGCCACCCCTTAGACAGCAAGACCAACCCTTCCTCCTCTCCTCCCACCTCCTCCTCCTCAGCCTACTCAATGCAAAAATGAGGAGAAGAACCTCTATGATGAGCCACTTAATGAATAGTAAACACATTTTCCTTATGACTGCTTTATTTTCCTCTAGCTTACTTTACTGTAAGAATACACTATACAATACATATAACACACAAAATGTACAGTTAACCAACTATCTGCGTGATCACTGAGGCTGCCACCCAAGAATAGACTATTAGTAAATTCCTTTTGACGTAGTCAAAAGTTATTGTCCGAATTTCAACTGTGTGGCGAGTTGGTGCCCCTAATCTCTGCATTGTTCACGGGTCAATTGTATTGCTTAAGAGGTAGTCATTGGAACACTCCTTAGGGGCTATTTTTTGTTTAAAAAAGTTTTTGTCACAATGGGCCACTCATATAAGGCCCTAGGATTCCTTACTTCTGAGCTCCTGCTGCCACAGACCAAGTGCTGATCATTTTTGTTGCTCAGCATACTTGTCATTTCCATCCATCACAGGACCCACTCTGACCTTCCAGGAGCTGCTCCTTCCACTGCCTGTGATCCTGAGGGTCAGCACGTCCAGCCAGGCCAAGTAACGAGATCAGTCCTCTTCTCTGCTCCAGTTCATGGATGGGCACAGGATGCGGGTGGTGGCCGTAGTCCACTCGGTTCCTGCTAATCCCACTGGATCATCAGGTGGGGAGAGTCAGCTTGCATAGTGAAACCAAAGAGAGCTGTGAGATGGAGAGTGAGAGTGAGAAACCAAGAGAGTGAGACACACAGAGAGAGAGAGAGAGAGAGACAGAGAGAGAGAGACAGAAAAAGTCAGAGAAGCAGGGACACAGAGAGACATAGAAAGATGGAGAAAGAGATGAGAGGAAGAGAGAAACAGAGACACACACAGAGTCCTAAAAAGAGACAGAGAGAGACAGAGCAACCAGGAGAGAGACACAGAGAGGGAGAAACAGAGACAGACAAAGTGAGAGGCAGAGAGAGATGGAAAGAGAGATGGGGAGAGGGACAGAAAGAGAGAAGCAAAAGCACAGCGTTCCTTGAATTGCTTCTCCCTGAAGTCACCATTCTATTTCTGGACTTCCGTCGCCACCAGGAATCTTTCTAAGTCACCTGTCCTCCTTCCTTCCTCAACTTCCTCACGCACTCTTACTAAAACCTCCTGAAATCTGCCTTCCCAATGACAACTCCTCCTTGAAATGTCACCACTGACTTCCAAACAACCAGCCAATAAAAAAGGTTTTTAAAACAATGACTTCCACCAGTTACTCAGTTTTACTAAAGGTTATGGTGCTGTTTCTTAACACTTCTCTCGAAAATCTTCTCTTTGTTTTTTATTTCTTTGCATGAATTAACATGAAAATAGAGCACAATATCTTATAGTGAATATAGACTATAAATGATGTTTTGTGCATACCTTATTATTAGTGATAAACACTGTATAAGTAATTTATTTTTGTCATTTCTTTCTTACTATGGTTTGAAAGTGTCCCCCAAATTTCAAGTGTTGGAAACTGAATCCCCCATGCAGTAGTGCTGAGGGGAGGGATCTTTAAGGGGTGATCAGGTCATGAGGGTTTCACCCTCGTGAGTGGACTAATGTTGTTATTGGGGGAGTGGGTTCCTTATCACAAGAGTTGGTCTGTTACAAAAGTGAGTTTGACCCCTCTTACTCCTTCATGCTCTCTTGCCCTTCCACCTTCCTGTGGGATGACACAGCACAAAGGTCCTTGCCAGATGCCTAACACCCCTTAACCTTGTACTTCCCAATTCGAGGACTGTGAGAAGTGAATCTCTGTTTTAGTAAATTACCCAGTCTCAGGCACTCTGCTAAGAGAAGCAGAAAACAGGCTAAGACAAAATGTTTTAGGATCCTCTTCCCTCATAGTTGCAGTGAGAAGTTTATAGCTTTGTTTTGCTTTGTGGAAGATAAAATGCTAAATAATAGGCATAATTTTGAAGGTTTCTCCTTCCATCCAAATATTTGATTCATTTTAAAATTTCTGTTACACTGAGTTATTGGCCCTTGCTTCTGATGCCTCAGAGATGTCTGGAAGAAAACCATGGAGAAAACCTTGAGTGCCATGTAGTCTGTCTTATCTAAGTGCCCTCTGGACTTTGAGAAGCCTCTTTCTATGAACCAGAGAGCTAACAATGTAGCCCAGCTCAAGGCACTTTCCTGGAAAAGCTTTCAGAACATAGCCATTCCTGGGGAGCATCACAGCTTTTAGACTTCACAACAGGCACCAGAGAACAGTCAGAAGACCATAGAATATTTTGCCTGAATTCCTTCCAGCATTGTGTTCCAGGAACCTTGAAACTCCCTCCCCCTCCAAGTAGGTCTTAAGTTTCTCTTTCCAAACCCAAACAGACTTGTTTTTAAACAATCCCCAAGAAGAAGATGTCTTAGCATTACATATAATTGAATTGTAAATCTTCTAAATTCAGAAAGAAAGAATACGGAAATAATTCAGAAGCCCTTGAGTTTTTAGCGAGAAGAATCTGCAGTGAGGAGGAGACTCTTTTTATCCTGTGAATTTCCGGCGTGCTTCTTCCACACACCATCCTTGCTTATGTCTCTCTCCAAGCCTGTCTGTGAATAACCCACTCATCCTTCCAAGCTCAACTAACATGCCATGTGACAGAAACAGTTGGTTCAACATCCATTTCCTCCTCCTCTTGTGACCAAGGCTCCACACTAAATGCTTCATTCCCCAGCTGTCTTTGTGCACCCATGTGGCCATGTGGGTCCATTCTGGCCCATGTGATATAAGTAGAATTGTTGAGCAGGACGTCCAAAAGGACTCCTTAAAAGGAGCCAAACTACTGAGTATGGCTTTTTAAAATTTTTTCTTTTCCCTGCTGCTTTGAATGCAGCTGTGATTGTGAACAAAGCTGCTCTCTTGGGGCATGAGGTGATCTAGAAGATACAACCACCTTCAGTCAAAGTGCCTGAGGGAATGATAGGAGAAGCTGGGCTCTCTGATAAGATCACAGATCCAGTGAACAGGGGAGGATTGAAAGCCTTCAGATTCCTTTCATGTGAAAAGACAGACTTTTATATGTGTGAGCCTCTGTTAGCTTGAGTCTTCTGTTTTATGCAGCCAAACTTAACCCTAACTGCCACACACCGTCTACTTACATTTTATGATGCTCTCTCTAATCTCTTAGGTAATTGTATCCTCCCAGAAACCTATGGAGAGCTGAAGGGATTTTAGGAACATGGAATCCACTCTCCTCCTTTGGTAAAAGAGGACAAAGGCCAGAGAGCTGTGCGATGGCTGAGGCATACGATTGTAAACCAAAAGGTGCCTGAGACTGATCTCAATCCATTTAAAAGTTAATTCTGCCAAGGTTAAGGCCATGCTTGGAAGAAAAAACATGGAATCACAGAAACAGTCTGTGGTCTGTGCCTTCCTCCCAAGATGATTTTGAGGGCTTCAGTAGTTAAAGGGGAAGTGTGGGCTGGAGGGAAGGGCGGGCTGGAGGGGAAGGGTGGGCTGGAGGGGAAGGGCGGGCTGGAGGAAAAGGGCGGGCTGGAGCAAAAGGGCGGGCTGGAGGAAAAGGGCGGGCTGGAGGAAAAGGGCGGGCTGGAGGGGAAAGAGGGAGCCTGTGGTGTTCCTCAGGTTGCAAGAGAAAGAGAGCAGGTGGGGAATAGTCAGTCTTGTCTTCATCTCACATGCGGTAAAGCAGTCCTTTACATAAGATAAGGTGAACATAGACCAGCTTCCTGTGGAGATATGTAACCCTTTATCTGTAGCTATCTGCTTAGGAACAAGAGGAAAGGTAGTTTCTTGCATGATTCAGCTTCCAGCTTAATGTTTTTTTCCTTTTTGGCTGTGAATTGGGGTCCCGAGGCTTTATTTTTCCCTGCACACTATATTGTATCTGAAAATTGTTGTTCGGGATCTAAAGTTGTTTACTTACTCCAGCTACATCCCTTAGCTCAATTTCCATTTGGAGTGGCTTCTGGAAGGCTGGAATTGAAATCCACCAGGGCCCATTTCAAGGTGTTCCCAACATCGCCTGGGAAAAAGGAGCCCGAATACGCTTCCCTGTGGATGCAGGTCAGTCATCATAACGCACAGAAACAGCGTTGACCTCAGCCTGGGGCCATTGTCCTGAAAGGGGATTCTTCCCAGCTCGGACCTGAGACTGATCCCTGAGAAGCGGCCGCTCCATCCCTGAACCCTTCCTGCTTGTGTCTCCTCACTTCCTAGTGATCACGGCATTCAGGCTCAGATGCTGCAGGCCTATCCCACTGGAGGCTGCCGAGGTGCCTCCTGCCACACAGGGCGCCCGGCACAGCAGCAGGATCAAGGGACCAGCAGGGAAGAGGCTGCAGTCATTTGGGGGAGCAGCCTGAAAATCACCTGGAGCCTGGTGGCAGGTGGTCCCACCTCCTCCCCAATATTAGGTCCCAGAAAAAATGACAGTATGAGCAGCTCATGTCACCATTATTAGCAGGTCTTTTTATTCTTTCCTTAATTTTTTGCCATTGAATTGAGCTCTATAGACTCATTTTCTTTTTCTTTTTTTTTTTTTTTTTCTTTTAGACAGAGTGTGGCTCTGTCGCCCAGGCTGGGGTACAGTGACGGGATCTCAGCTCACTGCAAGCTCTGCCTCCCGGGTTCACTCCATTCTCCTGCCTCAGCCTCCCGAGTAGCTGGGACTGCAAGTGCCTGCCACCATGCTCAACCAATTTTTTGTATTTTTAGTAGAGACGGGGTTTCACCGTGTTAGCCAGGATGGTCTCAATCTCCTGGCCTCGTGATCCACCCTCCTCGGTCTCCCAAAGTGCTGGGATTACAGGCGTGAGCCACCCTGCCAGGCCTATAGGCCCATTCTCTGCTTTTAATGCCAATACATGAAATTCCAGAGCTGCTTTTGTTAAAAAAAAAGTTTCTTTTTCATTATTTTATTATTTATTACATTAATTCTATTATTTTATTCTCTCTTTTTTTTTGTTTTGTTTTTAGAAGAACTTCAGCGTGAGAGGGGCTATCCCTGCTGCCTTGTGGCTGCAAAAGGAGAGAGAAGGAGCCTCTCCAAAAAGGGGTTTCATGAAAGCCCTGAGGCGAGATACTCACTTCAGAGGGTTCAGGACAAGGACACTCACTTTGTTCTGTGCGGTGTGGAGACGCGGGTGAGCATTCCTCAGTGGCACCAACTGGTTCCCTCTTGTCCTCAGCTTCCAGTGCCCTGGGACATGCCATTTGGACAAAACACTTTTCCATGTCCTGCCATCCATTCCACGGGGGCAGGAGAAAAGGGTCTGGAGGCAGGAACATAAGGCCGATTCACCCTGACTTCGGAGAACTAAATCAAATGGAAATTCTTGGGCTACGACAGGAAATATCCTCTCCATTTCCACAGGGTGTACACTGAGTACATGACTTTGTAATTTGACTTCATCCTCTTCATTTACATAAGGTGCACAGGAAGTAACCAATGGAAACCTCTAGAGGGGATTTAAGCCCCAGAAACTTCAGTAACAGGCTCCCTGTGCTCAGGCGCTCCCACCCTGTGGAGTGTGCTTTCATTTTCCGTCAGTCTCTGCTTTTGCTGCTTCATTCTTTCCTTGCTCCGTTTTTGCGTTGTGTCCAGTTCTTGGTTCAAGGCTCCAAGAATCGGACACCTTCAACCAGTAACATTATCTTAATCTCTTGTTTTAAAACTGAATTCTGTTTTTCATTTGTTTACCTAGCTTTTAGAAAATGACAATGAAATACAACTTGGAACTTACCACAGCTTAATACGAGGGTCACTAGGAGCTATACAACAGGTTTGATGTTTAAAAGTTTGCAACATTTTTTATTACTCTTTCATTTACAAACTACAGTAAATATTTGATTTTTTTATGTTTTATTATGAAATATATGACACATAAGAGTCTATAAAATTTGGGTGGGCACGATGGCTCATGCCTGTAATCCCAGCACTTTCAGAGGCTGAGGCGGGTGAATCATTTGAGGTCAGGTGTTCAAGACCAGCCTGGCCAACATGGTGAAACCCGTCTCTACTACAAAAATACAGAAAGTTAGCTAAGCATCATGGCAGGCACCTGTGATCCCAGCTACTCGGGAGGCTGAGGTGGGAGAGTTGTTTGAACCCAGGAGACAGAAGTTGCAGTGAGTCGAGATTGTGCCATTACAGTCTAGCCTGGGCTACATGAGCAAAACTCCACCTCAAAAACAAACAAACAAACAAAACTGAGTGCATAATCCGATAGATTAATAATTGCGCTGATGTCATCATCCATTAGCATGGAGTGTCTTGAAAGGCTACAATATGCCCTTCCTTGATCACCTGGGTCTCCCTTCTTCACCCAGACATAGGACTAACGTGTTAATGTTTGTCTTGCTTTTCATAAGGTTTATCATTTCTGTGTATATTATTAAGCAATGTCATATGTTATGGATTGTGAACTGTACATAGAATAGCAGTGTATTCTTCAGTAATTTCCTTTGTTCACTATAATTTTTCATTGTTGATGCTTCTAAGTGCAGTTCATTTTTTCACAGCTGTATCATATTCCACAATGTGACTATGGCAGCTTTTTTCTTTGGTAGAGGTGTATTCGGATGACTTTCAGGTGTTTTCTATTTCTACAGTCACTGCCTAAATATTCTTGCCCCGTATGTGTCTCTTGGAGAAGACAGTGCAAGGGCATTTCTGGGGCAGACATGCCTGAGAAGGCAAGTGTGAGGTCACAGAGGGACGTGTCTAGCTTTTTATGAAATACAGTTTCTTAACAGGAGCAACAGCAGTGGATACTTTGTCAGCAGTTGATCTTTTCCTCCTTTTGGATTTTTGTGGCTCTGCTGAATTTGTTTCTTGAATTATTGGATGTATCCACAGTACTTTGTTTACTTATATTTTGTAACTTTTTGCACGTGGACTTATCTTCCTTGGAATTTTATGTGGGGAGATATTTTGAGGACAGGGTTGCATTGTTTCAGCAAAGATGTTCACTCACATGGGGTAGAGGTGAAGTTAGCAGTCGCCTGGTGCCATGTCGGTTTGACCCATGCTCTCCAGGTCTTCCAGCATGAACTCCTGGAGGACTGTTTCTCATCGGTTCTCAGGGTCAGTGGTTTTCCCTCCACCCAGCACCAATGCAGGGACAGGTGCTGTCCTTGCTGCTCCTGCTCTGAGGTGGGCTTTTATTTTGGGTCTAAAATGTCAGATTTCTGACCTCATTTTGGAGAGACATCCAGTTTTGTTTCTGATGCCCCATCCTCTGTGCAACTGTCTAAACAGAAAAAAAAAAATTCCACTTTGGTTCTTGCCAATTCTTTATTGACTGCTGTGGATTCAATCCTTCAATGCCAGCCCAGTAATGCACTTACAAAGATGCATTTTTGTAGGTTTTACCCAACATCTCAGTTGTTTTTGTTGGGAAAGCTATTTAGTGTCCCTTATGTTGAAAGTTGGAAGTGCCTGGCGACACCATAGATGAGAGAGCTGCTCTTCCCCCTTTTCCTCATCTTCATGCTGGGTCCAGGCCTTATTTGCTCTGTGACTAAGATGCCACAATGGGCCAGGCACGGTGGCTCATGCCTGTAATCTTAGCACTTTAGGAGGCCAAGGTGGGTGAATCACCCGAGGCCAGGGGTTCAAGACCAACCTTGCCAACATGGTGAAACTTCATCTCTACTAAAAGTACAAAAAATTAGCCTGGCATAGTGGTGGGTGCCTGTAATCCCAGCTACTCCGGAAGCTGAGTCAGGAGAATCACTTGAACTCAGGAGGTGGAGACTGCAGTGAGCTGAGATCACGCCATTGCACTCTAGCCTGGGCAACAGAGTGAGACTCCATCTCAAAATAAATAAATAAATAAATAAATAAATAGAAAAATGAATAGCTGCTATGGCCTCTGAGCTGCTTGCTCTGCCTCTGGCATCCGTTCTCATGCCCCACATTAGCAGAGATGCACTCACACCCAGTGGGAAGGCAGGGCGACTGAAGGACTATTATTATTAACAAGAAAGACAAAATTATTCTGAGGATAATGTAATACTTCTGTTTCCTAGAAATATTAAAATGCTCTGATAAATTATTAGAACTAACAAAATTCAGTTTAGCACTCATGTTCAAAATGATCACCAACTTTAATACGCCAACAGTAGCCAGATTAAATAAGAAGAGGGAGTGAGGAAGTACAGACCTCTGCAGAGAGGGCAGGAAGGTTGACTCTGCAGCTTCCTGGTCCATCATCGTTTTCTGTAGTGAGATCCTGATGGAGCCTGGTCCTCCCTCTCCTGCCTGGGGCCTCCAGCTCAGTCTCAGGGCTGGGCAAGGAATAAACCCCATTTAGGTCATTTCCTCACTTGACCTTCTTCTGGGCTGAAATGCATTTGCTTTCCAAGTGCTCATCAGGGAGCCGCACACAGAAGCCCTTGTTTTCTCCCCACTGCTGACTGATTCTGGGTTCGGGGACACCCCCGTTCCCCCGGCTTCTTGGAGACTGCATCTTTGGCTTTCACTCCAAGATTTTGACCTCAGTTAAGGATTCAGAAACTCTCTTTTTAAACTTTATTCTCAGATTGGTTTTTTACAAGTCAGGCCAAAAAAAAAAAAAAAGACACATAAAGTGGGTGAGTCAAGTGTGAGTGTCAGGCCAGATCTCCCTGTCCCTGGGAGCCCATGGGAGGCCAGGACAGACCCGCTATCTCTGTGTGGAACTAGAGCTTAGGGCCTGATGTCAGTGCAAGGCTGTGCCTCTACCGGCAGACCTTGAGGCTCACTTCACTCCTCTCAGGGAGCAGAGCGGTCAGGTGCTCCCTGGTGGGAGGCCTGGGACTTTTCACCACGGGACCAACCCACAGAGGCTGATGGCTGGCAGGAGGGGCCAGTCCTGCCTCCGCTCCAGGGCTGCTCTCCCCCCAGGTCAGCTGCTTAGTCATCCCCGCACTGGACTTCCTTGTATGGCCAGAAGAGGAACCGCAGGGTGGAGCAGGGCTGACTGATCCCCGGGACCCCTCCAGCGTCTGGGGCTCAGCTGGGCAGATTCCAATTCCTGGAGGAGAAAGGAGAGCACTTAAAAGAGCCTCAGGCAGCTTGCTTCCAATAGAGGAGAGCCGGGTGGGCTGGGGACCAAGTGTCTGGGAGTGACAAGTACCCCTGAGTTAGTCAGTGAGCTGTGTGAACCTCTTGGTAGGCAGTGACCAGCATTTTTTTGTTTAATGTAATGAAATAGAACAAAAAATACCTGAATGCGTCACATTTAGTAAGAGTAACAACCGCTTTGTGAAGCTGATTTCAGTCTGTGTGGGGGTCAAATTAGATTCACTTCTTTGTGTGATTCATGGTTTTAAAAAACATAGTTTGAACCATATTTAAAAGAAGGTATTAAAACATTTTGAAAGTTTCTTACTGATTGGCGAAAAGATCCATCTGTTTTCTCTCTGTCTCTCCAGCTCTCTCTCCCCGTCCTCCTTCCTCCCACCTTTCTTTGTTGTGAGGACGATGCCTCCTTGTTGCTTCGTTACTTCTTTTACTTCTTTTTTCTGTTTGTTTTTGTTTCTGTTTTTTGAGATGGAGTCTGGCTTTATCGCCCAGGCTGGAGTGCAGTGGCTCAATCTCTGCCTACTGCAAGCTCCACCTCCCTGGTTCACGCCATTCTCCTGCCTCAGCCTCCCGAGTAGCTGGGACTACAGGTGCCCGCCACCACGCCTGGCTAATTTTTTTGCATTTTTAGTAGAGTCAGGGTTTCACTGTGTTAGCCAGGATGGTCTCGATCTCCTGACCTCATGATCCGCCCGTCTCGGCCTCCCAACGTGCTGGGATTACAGGCGTGAGCCACCATGCCCGGCCTCATTACTTCTTTAGGCTGGGACCAGATCCCAAATGGTCCATTTGTAAGACAAACAGCAGGGTGGACGTGGCACTGTGCTCATAAGGGAAATGCCAGATTCATCCACGAGGCATTTCGAATAGACTTTACCCCATCACGATGCCAACCTTTTTGAGGATGGGGGCTGTGTTTCTTTGCACAACGTTAGGTAGGGACCCCATTGCCCCTATATCCTGCCTCAACCATGGGGCGTCTTCAATCAGAGTTAGCTGAAATGTGTGTCCTTTCCATGTTTATCGTACTGGAACAAATGGGGCTCTAGACACCTTTCTTTTGCTGCATTCCCTAGCTAGCTGGACAAATTTGGAATTTAGAAAATATATACATATAGAGGCCGGGCACGGTGGCTCACACCTGTCATCCCAGCCATTTGGGAGGCCAAGGTGGGCAGATCACCTGAGGTCAGGAGTTTGAGACCAGCCTGTCCAACATGGCGAAAGCCCGTGTCTACTAAAAATACAGAAATGACCCAGGAACGATGGCGGGTGCCTATAATCCTAGCTACTTTGGAGGCTGAGGGAGGAGAATTGCTTGAACTTGGGAGGCAGAGGTTGCAGTAAGCTGAGATCACACCACTGTAATGTAGCCTGGGTGATAGAGTGAGACTCCATCTCAAAAAAAAAAAAAAAATATATATATATATATATATATATATGTATATATATATATATCTTTTAAAAACTTTTTTTTTGAGACAGAATCTCACTCTGTTGCCCAGCCTGGAGTGCAGTGGCATAATTATAGCTCACTGCATCCTCGATCTCCTGGGCTCATGAGATCCTCCTTCATCAGCCTCCTGAGTAGCTGGGACTACAGGTGTGCACCACCATACCTAGCTAATTGTTTTTTATTTTTAGTAGAGATGAGGTCTCACTATGTTGCCCAGGCTGGTCTCAAACTTCTGAGCTCAAATGGTGTTCCTGCCTCAGCCTCCCAAAGTGCTGGGATCACAGACATGAGCCAACATGCCTGACTTGAAAAGCAATTTCAAATAAATAAGCTTTAGATACATGTTACCATGACTCTAATATTGAGAAAAACAGAAATCCTTGCCTAGCTAACTTTGGACTTCTTTAATTTCAAAAAGTCTGGTGAGCTCCTTGCCTTGAGAATGAGGAGTGCCCAGAATCCCCACCCAGCCCAGCTTCTGTGGAAGCCTCGGCCACCCTCATGCTCACGGGGACCCCGTATCTCACTGCAATCCAAAAGGCTGGGACTGTGCATGCATGGGACACAATGCTAGGATGCTTGAGGTTCAGCTCAATATGCTAACTTCAACCCTTGGGAATTAGTGTCTGTCTCTCTTCCTCACCTTCTAAGCCCTGCTGCTCAGAGCCTGGCCTGCGATCTGCACTGGGCATTCTGAATGGGGCATGACAGAGGCAGGAATGAAGGCTCCCCAAGAAATGCTGAATCACAAACTTCATTTAAACAGGACTTGTTGGGTGATCCTTATGCATAGTAAAATTTGAGAAACACTTTAATCGCTTCTGTATTATTGATTACGAAGTAACCTAAACTTTTTTAAAAGGCCCTAATGTTTACATAACAGTGCTCTCTGACAGCCTATGACGTCTTTCTCCCCTTCTTTCTCTGGCAAGTGTGTGCTCTGTGCTCCTGCTCCTCACCACACGATGGCCCCAGAGCCCTACGAAACCTGTAAATGAGTCCAGAGGCCTAAAATGCTTCTCTCAAAGGTCGTGCTGATTTCCTGATTAAAAGATTAAAAGAGCTGGGCACAGTGGCTCATGCCTGTAATCACACCACTTTGCGAGGCCGCGGCAGGTGGATCACCTGAGGTCAGGAGTCAGAGACCAGCTTAGCCAACGTGCTGAAATCCCATCACTACTAAAAATGCAAACATTAGCTGGGCGTTGTGATGTGTGCCCTGTAATCCCAGCCACTCAGGAGGCTGAGGCAGGAGAATGGCTTGAACCCAGGAGGCAGAGGTTGCAGTGAGGTGAGGTCGTGCCATTGCACTCCAGCCTGGGGACAAGAGCAAGACTTTGTCACACACACAAAAAAAAGATTAAAAGTGAATCATTCCCACAAAGAATAGATTTGGGTATTTTCCCAGAAATGTTCTCTTCCAAACATGTACATGTTTACAGGTCCCCGTGACATAAGGCTTTTGATCACTTTCAGTGCAGTGTGCTTTCTGATATGCGATATGGATTTAAAATTAGCCACAACCAACCTATTATAAGAATGCACTCTCCTTTAGGACATGGACATTTGAGGAACCACCTCTGAGCTCAGTATTTTAGCATGAATCTACCTTCAAATCTAAAAAAAAAAATTATTGTATAATTTTAAGCCTGAAATAGGACAAAGAATGTTTGGTTTCTTGCCATTGTGTTAGTATTCTTTCTGTCCTGGCTTAGAGCTTTATTGCGGCATAACTGGTGCACAGTAAACTGCACATATTTAAAACCTACACGGTGAGAAGTTCTGACTTATCTCCCATCAGCGAGACTTAGACCACATTCAGAAAAACGAGGCTCCTATCACCCCAGAGTTCTCCTGCGCTCGCTTTCCGCAAGTCCCTCGCCGGGAAGAGCGCTTCCTGTCATCATAGACGTGTCTGCATCTTCCTGAATTGTGCAACATGGAATCATACAGTGCCCACTGTTCTGCTGCCAGCTCTTCTTGCTCAGCGTGATGTGTTCAAGATTCAGCAACGCAGGCTGCATCAGTGGCTGCTGCCTTTTCGTTGCCGAGCCGTCCTCCATTGCACTGATACGTCCTGACTGGTTTAGCCGTTGGCTTGCTGGTGGATATCTATGTCGTTTCTAGGTGTTAGTTGTCATAAATAAAGCTACAATAAATATTAGTGTGCAAATATTTGTGTAGAAATAGACTATCATTTCTCTTTTCTTTTTTCTTTCTTTCTTTCTCCTTCCTTCCTTCCTTCCTTCCTTCCTTCTTTCCTTCCTTCTCTCTCTCTCTCTCTCTCTCTCTTTCTTTCTTTCTTTCTTTCTTTCTTTCTTTCTTTCTTTCTTTCTTTCTTTTTCTTTCTTTTGAGACAGGATCTTGCTCTGCTGCTCAGGCTAGAATGCAGTGGTGCAATTATGGCTCACTGCAGCCTTGACCTCCTGGGCTCAAGCAGACCTCCCAGGATCAAGCAGTCTTCCTACACCTCCCTAGTAACTGGGACTACAGACACATGCCACCATGCCTGGCTTTTTTTTTTTTTTTTTTTTTTTTTTTTTTGTAGAGGCAGGATCTCCCTCTGTTGCCCAGGCTGTTCTCAAACTTCTGGGCTCAAGCAGACCTCCTGCCTTGGTCTCCCAAAGCACTGGGATTACAGGCATGTGCCACTCTGCCCAGGTGCTATCATTTCTTTTACAGAAATATCTAGGAGGGAAATGATGAGGTTATATGGAAGGTATATTTGTAATTTGTAAAGAAATGTTCAAACTGTTTTCCAAACTTGTTGTATCATTTTACATTTCCACCAGCATTATCTGAGAGTTCCAGGTGTTTTACATTCTCACCAACACTTGGTAGGGTCACGTTTTGATATGTGTGTGTGTGTACTGGTATTTCACACTGGCTTTCAACTGTATATCCCTAATTACTCTGATATTCAGCACATTTCCATGTGCTTATTGCCATCTGTGTGTCACCTTCAGAGAAGTGTCTGTAAAAAATTGTGGGCCCATTTTTGACTTGGAATGATTGTTTTCTTTTATTTCTTACTTTTTTCATTTTTAATTTTTTTTATTGTTATACTATAACTTCTAGGGTACATGTGCACAATGGGCGGGTTTGTTACGTATGTATATTAGTGGCATGTTAGTGTGCTGCACCCGTCAACTCGTCAGCACGCATCAACTCGTCATTTACATCAGGTATAACTCCCAATGCCATCCCTCCCCGCTCCCCATAATAGGCCCCAGTGTGTGATGTTCCCCATCCCCAGTCCAAGAGATCTCATTTTTCAATTCCCACCTATGAGTGAGAATATGTGGTGTTTGGTTTTCTGTTCTTCCGAAGGTTTGCTGAGAATGATGGTTTCCAGCTGCATCCATGTCCCTACAAAGGACACAAGGTCATCCTTTTTTATGGCTGTATAGTATTCCATGGTGTATATTCCACGCGATCCAGGCTGTTTCTGATATTGTGAGTCATATCATCTCCCCCTTTGGTAATTATGAACTCTCACAGATGGGTGTATGCCCCCAGTGTGTACACTCTCAGAAGGTGCACACCCGTGTGTATTGGGAGTCATCTCATCCTCTTCCTCCCTGAACATGAAGAACAGTTTCCCAGGAGTGTTTCTACTCCCTGCAATATTGGGTGTCATATCCTTCTCTCCCACATGGAAATTGAAACAATATCACTGGGAGCGCGCACACCTTTTGTGATCTTTAAAGTAGTATCATCCTCTCTGTGGTGGATATCAGGAACAAGCCTATTAATTATTAATATTAATAAATATAATAAAAATTAATAGTATATCAATATTAATGATCACAAGAAAGATAGTAAAAATTCATACTGGTTTAAAATGTTAACGATTTGTACTAATAATTAATAGGAATATCACTATTAATAATAAAATAATGATATCAGCAATTAATCTTACTGAAATCAATACAATGTGATGCTGGCAATAAACTAACTGTTAGTATTAGGGACTAATAATATTATTAAATTACATTAATATTAATAATTAATTTTAAGCGTGCATAATCATGTATTTAAAATCATTATCCATAATTAATAATGGGATCCTATTGATTATTAGTAAAATTGATAATTATTAAAATTGATGATTGATGTTTAATGGTCATATTATTACTCCTAATACCACAGGGAGTGTACACCTGCCTGTGATGTAGTTCCTAATATCCAGGGACGGAGAGCATGATTTTAGTTTTAATATCGCAGTAGGTGTAGAGTCACCCTGTGACGCTGATCCTAATATCCAGCGGGGTAGAGTATGACGCGACTCCCAACATAGCAATGAATGGACAGCCACCTGGTAATATTGCACCTAATATTCCCAGAAGAAGCGACGCTGTTACTCCCAATATCGCAGGGAGGGTACAGCTCTTCTGTGATATTGTTCCGAGTATCTGGAGGAGGATAGGATGATAATAATTCGCAGGCTGTGTTCACCCGCCCTGTGATATTGTTATTAACATCCTGGAAGGGAGAGGGTGATATTACATTCCACACAGCAGGAGGCATACACCCAGCCTGGGACATTGTTCCTAATATCCATGGAGGGGAGAGGGTGATATTACTCTCACTATGGCAGAGGGTGTACATCCACCCTGTGACACTCGTCTTAATATTCCAAGGCCGAGAGTTGGATATTACTCCCAGGATGGCAGACAATGTACAACAACGTGTGATACTCGTCCTGATATCCGGAAGGGGAGAAGATGGTATTAATCCCCATATGGCAGAAGGTGAAAACAAACTGTGATATCTGTGAGACACTCCCCACGATGAGGGGACTAATAGCCCATCTCTCTCCCCACCGGCTATTGGGAGCCCCATCGCCTAGGAGGGAGCCACCCCCAGCCATATGGCCCCCAGCAGCCACGCCACCCGGCCTCCCCGGCGGCTGGGGAACCATCGCCGGGGGGCGAGGCACACCCCGCGATCCGGACCCCAGCAGCCGCCACGCCACGCCCCCCGGCGGCTGGGGGCCCCCAGTCGCCTGTATTGGGAGTCATATCATACACTTCCCCCTGAATATTAATTACAGTATCCCAGGAGTGTGTCTACTCCCAGCGATATTGCGTGTCACATCCTCCACTCTCGTGCGGAAATTTGAAGCAATATCACTGGGTGCGTGTACACCTTTTGTGATATTTAAAGTAATATCATCCTCTCCCCGGTGGATATCAGGAACAAGTCTATTGATTATTAATATTAATAAATATAATAAATATTAATACTAATAATCGATATTAATGATCACAATAAACTTCGTAAAAATTGATAGTGGTTTAAAATGTTAACGATTTGGAATGGTAATTAATATTAATATCACCATTAATAATCAAATAATGATATCCGCAATGAACGTTACTTAAATCAATACAAAGTGATGCTGGTAAGAAAACAATGATTAGTATTAGGGACTAATAATATTGTTAAATGACATTAATATTAATAATTAATATTAAGCGTGCATAATCAGGTACTTCAAAAAATTCTCCAAAATTAACAATGGTATCCTATTATTAGTACCACTGATAATTATTAAAATCGATCATTGATGTGTAATAACCATATTATTACTCCTAATACCACAGGCAGTGTACACCTACCTGTGATGTTCCTCATATCCTGGGACGGAGAGCATGAATTTAGTTTTAATATCGCAGTAGGTATACACTGACCCCGTGACACTGATCCTAATATCCAGGGAGGTAGTGTATAACACGACTCCCAACATAGCAATGAATGGACAGCCACCGGGTAATACTGCTCCTAATATTCCCGGAAGAAGCCTATGCTATTGCTCCCAATATCGCAGGGAGGGTACAGCTCTTCTGTGATATTGTTCCCAGTATCAGGAGGGGAAGAGGATGATAACAATTCGCAGGCTGTGTTCACCCGCCCCGTGATAGTGTTATTAATATCCTAGAAGGGAGAAGGTGATATAACACTCTGTAAGCAGGAGGCGAACACCCAGCCTGGGATATTGTTCCTAATATCCATGGAGGGCAGAGGCTAATATTACTCCCAATATGGCAGAGGTTGTACATCCACACTGTGACGTTCTTCTTAATATTACAAGACCAGGAGATTGATATTACTCCCAGTATCGCAGACACTGTACAAACCCGGGATATACGCTTCCTGATATCCGGAAGATGAGACCATGGTATTACTCCTCAAATGGCAGCAGGTGAACACCAACTTGGTGATATCTGTGGGGCACTCCCTGTGATGTGGGGACTAATAGTCAATACCTCTCCCCACGGCTATTGGGAGCCCTCTCTCCGGGGGGTGAGGCACACCCCTGATCCGGCCCCCAGCAGCCGCCACGCCACGCCCCCCACCACACCGGGGCACTGCATGGCCCTCTTGCTCACAGTATAGTGGTGGCACGCCGCCTGCTGGCAGTTGGGGACATTGCCGGGCTCTCTGGGTCACAGTGTAGTAGCAGCACTCCCGGTACTGGCAACTGAGGACACTGCCCGGCCCTCTTGCTCCAAGTGAAGTGGTGGCTGGCTCCCCAGCTGGCAGCTGGGGACACTGCCGGGCTGTCTTGCTTGCCTTGTAGTGGGGGCACGCCCCCTTCTGGCCGCTGGGGGCACTACAGGATCTCTTGCTCACAGTGGAGTGGCAGCACGCCCCCTGCTGCCAACCAGGACACTGCAGGGTCCTCTTGCTCATGGTGTGGTGCCCGTGCACCACCTGCTGGCAGCTAAGGACACTGCAGGGTCCTCTTGCTCACAGTATAGTCGTCCTACACCCCCTGCTGGCAACAGGGGACACTGCCGCGCCCTCTTGCTGGCAGTGTGGTGGCAGCACACCACCTGCAGGCAGATGGGGACGACGCAGGGCCCTCTTGCTCCAGGTGTGATGGCTGGCGTCCCGTACTGGCCGCCTTCTGCACCACTTAACGTCGGAGCGCCAGTTATTCAGTGCCATCAGTTCTGGAAATTCAAACTGAAACGGAGCTATTACTGGAGAGAGCTGATGTCCCAGTTCTTGTCTAACTTGGAAGAAGGATTTTCACCAAGAGGCAATACAAAGATGGCAGATAACTGCATTGAAAAAAATACAGGGTGAAGAGCTTATTGTAGAAAAATAGGGAGCAGTAGGCTGATCGTGCAGGAGAGCAGCCTAAGAGTCCTGTGCAGGGAATTTTATTTTGGACTTCTTCACATTCCTGCCTCTGTCTCAGGTCTGCCCCTGTTTTCTTTGTCTGGTTTTCCTGCTACTGCCTTAGGTCCCCAACTTGCCCCAAGTAGGCTTGTGGGACCTCCTCACTGTTGGTTGAGGCACATGTGTGGTGATCAATCCGAACCCATTCTGGCAACAGGCTACTTCCCGCCATCTCAGGCAGTCTGACAGTGGTCAGTACCTACTGCACCTATCTCTTTTGAATGTCCTTCTCTGCCCTAATCTGTACTTATGGTGCCAGGTTTCTTTTAAGAATGTCCCCTTTGTCCTTATCAGCATGTAACTAGCAGTATTGTGACATTATTACTGCAGAGTGAATGATGACTGGAGCATCTTAAGAGGAGTTCTAGGGTGTTTCTTTCTGCATAGATACCTCTTCTCCCTCCTACCCACAATTGACAAGTGCCCATCCACTCCAGCATTACAGATGCCACTAATATGTGAATTTTTGGTGGTCCCTGTAGGTGAGCCTTCCCAGACTTTCCCTTTTCCAGGAGCTCCCCCTCCTGTTCATGTCTAGCTGTCTGTCTACTCTAACAGAACCCACTATCCTGTGTCTTTCCCAAAAATAGTGAGGGAACGACTAATAGGAAACCATAGGAAATGATATGCATGTAGATGAAAACTTTACAACTTACACAAATAATGACTCAAAATCATCCTTACACTAAAAATGCAAAACTATACAATTTCTAGAAGAAACTATGGAAGAAAAGCTTTGTGCCTTTGGGTTTGGTAATGAATTTTAACAAATGACACAAAAGGTTGATATACGCAGAAGAAATGACAATGTGGATTTTCTAATATTTAAAGTTTATACTCTGGAAAAGACCTTGTTGAGGGAACAAAAAGACAAGCCACATATTGAAGAAAAAAATTGCAAAATACAGATCTGAGAATTTGTATTCAAAATACATACAAAATTCTTAAAACTAAACAATAAGTTAAACAGCCCTATTAAAAATGCACACAGATCTGAACAGACACCTCACCAAAGACGATCTACAGATGGCAAATAAACATACAAAAAGATGCTCAACATACTAGAGAACTGAAAACCACAATGAGATAGCACAGCTGGTCTGTATCTGTTAGAACTGATAAACTCTTAAAAAATGACAAATTGTTGGAGGAAAAACAAGAACTCTTTTCATTGCTGGTGGAAGACAGTTTGTAAGACCAGAATATGCCACCCCAAAATATGTCCCTTTTGGCATAAGAATTATTCTGAGCTGATTACTTTGAAAAAATGCTAAAAAAGGAAGTTCTGAAAACAGAGTAGAAGTTACCCTTGTGTAAGGAAAATTTACATCTCTAAAGGAAATCCTCATTTAAAAGATCTCTCTCTCTCTCTCTCTCTCTCTCTCTCTCTCTATCTCGACACCAACCAAGAAGAGAAGGATGACTAAATCACTAAAGAGTCTTATCAATGGAGAACGCATGGAGTTAAGTCTGTGTAAGAAAACTTACCCTTGTCTACTGTGCTTTTGCCTGTTACCTCCCCACCACTGAGCCTCAAATCTTCTTTCTTTAAGTTGAAGATAGCATTTACACTTGGATTGAAAGCCACCTGTTAGGGATTTACTCATTTTTCCCTGAGTATCTCCCATGTATCCATAAGTTATACATGTTTTTAAACTTGTCTACTTTTTTCTAATTTTAATCTGTAATTTGTTACAGAGGGTCCCATCTAAGAATTCCGTAAAGGTAGAGAGAAAATTATTTTTCCTCCCCTATTACAATTGGGCGCTTTTTCCCAAAGCCAAGCAAGTCTCACCTTACAATCCAAAAATCACGTTCGTAAGTATTTTGACAGCCACTTTGATATTATTTCCAAACAAAAGCTACCAGGCAGTTATGTACAGAAGCCCTATTCATAATGACCAAAGGAAAAAAGGAATCAGAAAGTCTTACAACAGATAACGGTGTGGGAATCCACTCAGACATCAAGAGTTGTTATAGGGGCCAGGCACGGTGGCTCACTCCTGTCATCCCAGCACTTTGGGAGGCTGAGGCAGGTGGATCACGAGGTCAGGAGATCAAGACCATACTGGCTAACACTGTGCAACCCTGTCTCTACTAAAAAAATACAAAAAAAAATTAGCCAGATGTGGTGGCGAGCACCTGTAGCCCCAGTTACTCGGGAGGCTGAGGCAGAAGAATGGCATAAACCTGGGAGGCGGAGCTTGCAGTGAGCCAAGATCACACCACTGCACTCCAGCCTGGGTGACAGAGAGAGACTCCATCTCAAGCAAAAAAAAGAGAAACTTGTTTGTTTTATATTTAATAGTGATAACTCTGCAGACATGGTTGTTTTATTACACAAAAAATATTAAATTTATCTTATTTAACTAAGTTTTACCCAAATCACGTTAACCTGAAAAACATTTGGAATGGTTACTACATTTCTAGGAGTTTGGGGAATATTTATTTATAATTGATTTTTTTTTCCAAGCCAAGTTAGAACAGAGCACTTTTAGAGGATTTTATAAATGAATTTTGCAGTGCTATCCAGAGTTAAGAAAAATCACATACACAGAACATACATTAATAGACATACAAACACAAATAGAGATCTCATAGCTTTCATCCTGAAATTTTAGCCACAAATCAGGCATAAATATTCTGATGGTTAATTTTAGACATCTGCTTGATTGGATTAAGAGATACTAACATAGCTGCTAAAGCACAATTTCTGGGCATAAGTGTGAGGGTGTTTCTGGAAGACATTGAGATAAGGAAGATCCACCCTGACCCAACGTGGATGGGCACTGATACGGTTTGACTGTGTCCCCAGCCAGATCTCATCTTGAATTGTAGCTCCTATAATCCTTACATGTTGTGGGAGGGACCCAGTGGGGGACGATTGAATCATGGTGGTGGTTACTGCCATGCTGTTCTCATGATAGTGAGTTCTCATGATCTGATGGTTGTTTTTTTGTTTTGTTTTGTTTTGTTTTTTTGAGACAGTCTCACTCTGTCGCCCAGGCTGGAGTGCAGTGGCCGGATCTCAGCTCACTGCAAGCTCCGCCTCCCGGGTTCACGCCATTCTCTTGCCTCAGCCTCCTGAGTAGCTGGGACTACAGGCACCCGCCACCTTGCCTGGCTAGTTTTTTGTATTTTTTTTAGTAGAGACGGGGTTTCACCGTGTTAGCCAGGATGGTCTCGATCTCCTGACCTCGTGATCCGCCCGTCTCGGCCTCCCAAAGTGCTGGGATTACAGGCTTGAGCCACCGTGCCCGGCGATCTGATGGTTTTATAGGGGGCTTTTCCCCATTGGCTTAGCACTTCTTGCTGCTGCCATGTGAAGAAAGACATCTTTGCTTCCCCTTCCGTCATGATTGTGAGGCCCCTCCAGCCATGTGGAACTGTCAGCCCATTACACCTCTTTGTTCTTTATAAATTTTTCAGACTCAGGTACTTCTTCATAGCAGTATAAACAGACTAATACAGGCACCATCCAATTGCTTGAGAGCCCAGGTAGAACAGAAAGGAAGAGGAAAGGTGAGTTATCTCCTTCTGAAACTGAAACATCCTTCTCTTGTCTTTGACATCAGAACTTCAGGGTCTCAGGCCTTTGGCCTCAGAATGAGAGTTACACCATTGGCTTAACTGATTCTGAGTCCTTTGGACATGGACTGAGTAATGCTACCAGCTTTCCTGGTTCCTCAACTTGAAGACAGTCTACTGTGGACTTCCTCAGCCTCCATAATTATGTGAACCAATTTCCCTAATGAACCTTTTCTCATCTGTCTATCTACATAAATCCTACGGATTGTGCCCTTCTGGGGAACCATGACTAATGTGATTACAATAATACAAAATACACCAGCTTAAATAGAGGACTTGGTTTTTGTCTTTACCACATTTTATATTTGTATTATAACTGTGTTTCTGGAAAATGGAACAAGCTTTTATCTTCTTCATATGAGGGCTGAAACTTTTTTCTAACCAATATTTTTGGAGATTTTTAAGATTTTCCAGATTTTCTTGTGACCCTAACCCCTAACCCTAACCCTAACCCCTACTGCTAAATCCTAACCCGAACCCCAACCACTAAACCCTAACCCTAACCCTAATCCTAAACCCTAACCCTAAACCCCAACCTAAACCCTAACTCCAACCCCAACCACAACCACAACCCTAATGCTAACACTAACCCCAACCCCAACTCTAAAACCATAACCCTAAAATCCTAACAACCCTAAATCTAACAACCCTAACCCTAACAACACTAACAAACCTAATGTTAGCAACCCTAAACCTAACAACTATAACCCTGACCCCTGACCCTAACCCTTTGTATAAATATCAAGTGATCTTGAATAACCAAAATACTCCTGAAAACCAAAAGCCCACTTAGAGGTTTACATTTCTCATTGTCAAATATTACTGCAAAGGAATAGTAATCAAGATAACATAATACTGGCATAAGGAGACAAATATAAATCAATGGAACTGAATGTCCAGTCCAGAAATAAAACCATACCTCTATGGCCAGCTGAGTTTTTACATGAGCCAAGACCATTAAATTCAACAAATGCTGCTAGCATCTGACTACCTACAGTCAGAGGTAACAAACTGTGCCATGACTGTAAACTTACCTCACAACACAGAAAAAGTAACTCAAAATGGTTCAAAGCCCTACATATAAGAGTTACAAATAGAAACTCTAGAAGAAAACAGGGATATGTCTTCATGATCTTGGATTTGGAAAAGGTGTTGCAGATCTGAAACCAAAAGCACTAGCCACAAAAGAAATAATTTCCTCAAAATTCAAAACTTTTATGCATCAGAAGACACTATCAAGTAAGTTGGCTGTGCACTGTGGTTCATGCCTGCAATCCCAGCACTTTGGGAGGCAGAGGCAGGAGGATCACTTGAGTCCAGGAGTTCAAGACCAGCCAGGATGACAGAGCAAAACCCCATCTCTACCAAAAACACAAAAATTAGCCAGGAATGGTTGCACATAGCTGCAATCCCAGCTACTAAGGAGACTCAGTTGGGAGGACTGCTTGAGCCCAGAACGTAGAGGTTGTAGTAAGCTGAGATCACACCACTACACTTCAACCTGGGCAACAGTGCAAGACCCTGTCTTAAAAAAAAAAAAAAAGAATGGGTATGATGGCTCACGCCTATAATCCCAGCAATTTGGGAGACTGAGGCAGACGGAACACTTGAGGTCAGGAGTTGGAGACTAGCCTGGCCAACATGGCGACACCTTGTCTCTACTAAAAATACAAAAATTTGGGCTGAGAGCAGTGGCTCAAGCCTGTAATTCCAGTTCTTCTGGAGGCTGAGGCAGAAGGATTAACTGAGGACGGGAGTTCAAGACCAGCCTGACTAAGAAAAACAAACCCCATCTCAACTAAAAATACAAAATTAGCTGGGCGTAGTGACACATGCCTGTAATCCCAGCTACTCGGGAGGCTGAGGCAGAAGAATCACTTGAACCCAGGAGGCAGAGGCTGTGGTGAGCCAAGAGTGCACCACTGCAGTCCAGCCTGGGGAACAGAGCAGGACTCGGTCTCCAAAAAAAAAAAAGAGAAAGTTAAAAGACAACCCACAGAAAACAAGAAAATATTATATATCCAACAAGTCTGTTGACTACAATATATAAAAAATTTGTAGAACAACCAAATTACAAATGGAGAAAGAGCTGAACACACACTTCGCCAAAAAGACATGCAAAAAGATGATCAATATCATTATCATTATGGCCATCCAAACTAAAACCACAACCAAATACTCTTTCACACACACTAGAAAGTAAAGTAACAAGTGTTGGCAAGGTTGGAGAGAATTCACAACCATTAAATACTGTATGTGGAATATAAAATGGTGCAGCCTATTTGTAACATAGTTTGGTATTTCCTCACAAAGTTAAAAACACAATAGGCATGGTGGCTCATGCCTGTAATCCTAGCACTTTAGGAGGCTGAAGCAGGCAGATCACTTGAGTACAGGAGTTCAAGACCAGTCAGAAGGACATAGCAAAACCCCGTCTCTACTAAAAATACAAAAATTGTGTTTTTTTGTATTTTGTGTACATGGTGCCACACACCTGTAGTCCCAGCTACTAGGGAGGCTGAGGCGGGAGGACCACTTGAGCCCAGAATGTGGAGGTTGCAGTAAGCTGAGACTGCACCACTATACTCCATCCTAGGTGACAGTGCAAGACTATGTCTAAAAAAAAAAAAAACCAGGCATGGTGGCTCACGCCTGTAATCTCAGCACTTTGGGAGGCCGAGGCAGGTGGATCAATTGAGTCCAGGAGTTCAAGACCAGTCAGAAGGACATAGCAAAAGCCCATATCTACTAAAACTACAAAAATTAGTCAGGCACGGTGGCACACACCTGTAGTCCCAGCTACTAGGGAGGATGAGGAAGGAGGACTGCTTGAGCACAGAATGTGAAGGATGCAGTAAGCAGAGATGGCAGCACTGCACTCCAGCCTTGGGCAAGAGTGCAAGATACAGCCTCAAAAATAAATAAATACATAAATAAAAACTGGCCAGGCGTGGTGGCTCACACCTGTAATCCCAGCACTTTGGGAGGTAGAGGTGGGCGTATCACCTGCCGTCAGGAGTTTGAGACAGTCTGACCAACATGGAGAAATCCAGTCTCTACTAAAAATACAAAAAATTAGCTGGGCATGGTGGCCCATGCCTGTAATCCCAGCTACTCGGGAGGCTGAGGCACGAGAATCGCTTGAACCCAGGAGGCAGAGGTTGCGGTGAGCCAAGATCCCGCCACTGCACTCCAGCCTGGGCAACAGAGCAAGACTCCATCTCAAAAAAAAAAAAAAAAAAAAAAAGGAAGTGAAAAGACAACCCACAGAAAGGAAGAAAATATTTGCTTGCACGTTATATATATAACAACAGTCTGTTAACCACAATATACAAAGAATTTGTATAACTCAACAACAAAAACAACCAAATTACAAATGGAGAAAGATTTGAACACACACTGCCAAAAAACATGCAAATGGAAAACAAGCACATGAGAAGGTGATCAATATCATTATCATTATGGCCATCCAAACTGAAACCACAACCAAATACTCCTTCACACACACTAGAAAGGCTGTAATCCAACAAATGTAAAATAACAAGTGTTGGCAAGGTCAGAGAGAAATCAAAATCCTTAAATACTGTAAGTGGAAAATAAACAGTGCAGACTTTTGTAACATAGTTTGGTATTTCCTCAAAAAGTTAAAAACACGACGGGCACAGTGGCTCATGCCTGTAATCCTAGCACTTTGGGAGGCCGAGGCAGGTGGATCACTTGAGTCCAGGAGTTCAGGAACAGCCAGGATGACATAGCAAAACCACGTCTTTACTAAAAATACAAAAATTAGCCAGGCATGGTGCCACACACCTGTAGTCCCAGCTACTAGGGAGGCTCAGATGGGAGGACTACTTGAGCCCAGAATGTGGAGGTTGCAGTAAGCCAAGATGGCACCACTACTCCAGCCTGGGCAACAGCACAAGACCCTGTCTCAAAAATAAAATAAATACATAAATAAATAAATAATGGCCGGGCATGGTGGCTCAATCCTGTAATCCCAGCACTTTGGGAGGCAGAGGCAGGCGGATCATCTGAGATCATGAGTTTGAGACCAGTATGACCAACATGGAGAAACCCCATCTCCACCAAAAATACAAAAAATTACCCAGGCATGGTGTCCCATGCCCGTAATCGCAGCTACTCGCATGAACCCAGGAGGCAGAGGTTGTGATGAGCCAAGAGCACACTACTGCACTCCAGCCTGGGAAACAGAGCAAGACTTAGTCTCCTAAAAAAAAAGAGAGAGAGAGAGAAAGAGAAAAGATAACCCACAGAAAAGAAGAAAATATCTGCGCATTATATATCCAACAATGGTCTGTTAACTACAATATATATAAAATTTGTATAACTCAACAACAAGAACAACCAAATTACAAATGGAGAAAGATTTGAACACACACTGCCAAAAAACATGCAAATGGAAAACAAGCACATGAAAAGATGATCAATATCATTATCATTATGGCCATCCAAACTGAAACCACAACCAGATACTCCTTCACACACACTAGAAAGGCTATAATCCAACAAATGTAAAATCACAAGGGTTGGCAAGGTCGGAGAAAAATCACAACCATTAAATACTGTATGCGAAATATAAAATGGTGCAGCCTATTTGTAAGAGAGTTTGGTATTTCATCAAAAAGTTAAAAATAGGCCAGGCAAGGTGGCTCATGCCTGTAATCCCAACACTTTGGGAGGCTGAAGCAGGTGGGTCACTTGAGTCCAGGAATTCAAAACCAGCCAGGACGACATAGCAAAACCCCATCTCTACTAATACAAAAATTAGCTGGACATGGTGGCACACAGCTGCAGTCCCAGGTACTAGGGAGGCTGAGGTGGGAGGATTGCTTGAGCCCAGAATGTGGAGGTTGCAGTAAGCTGAGATCGCACCACTACACTCCAGCCTGGGCAACAGTGCAAGACCCTGTCTCAAAAAAAATAAATAAATAAAAAGGGCCAGGTATGATGGCTCACACCTGTAATCCCAGCACTTTGGGTGGCTAAGGCAGAAGGATTACTTGAGGTCAGGAGTTGGAGACTAGCCTGGCCAACATGGTGAAACCTTTTTTCTAGTAAAAATACAAAAATTAGCGCCAGGCTCTGTGGCTCACACCTGTAATCCCAGCACTTTGGGTGGCTGAGGCAGGCAGATCACTTGAGGTTGGGAGTTCGAGAGTAGCCTGACCAACATGGACTAACCCCATCTCTACTAAAAATACAAAATTGGCTGGGCTTGGTGGCGCACGCCTATAATCTCAGCTACTCAGGAGGCCTAGGCAGGAGAATCGCTTGAACCTGGGAAGCAGAGGTTGTGGTGAGCCGAGATTGCACCATCACACTCTAGCCTTGGCAACAAAAGCAAAACTCTGCCTCCAAAAACAAAATATACATATATACACAAAAATTAGCCAGTGTGGTGGCGCACACCTGTAACCCCAGCTACTCAGGAGGCTTAGGCAGGAGAATTGCTTGAACCCAGGTGACGGAGGTTGCAGTGAGCCAATTATCAGACCACTTCACTCCAGCCTGGGTGACAGAGCAAGACTCGTCTCAAAAAAATAAAAAGAAAGAAAAAGAAAATGCATGGGAGGAAAGGGTATATCCTGAAATGAGGACTTTCATTCTGGACTAGGGTTTCCAATGAAGGTGACAGTTTATCTTTCAGTCTCCACAGGCCAAGAATTTGCCATCCAGCAAGAGGCAACAGAGGAAGCCCCCCAAGTTCCATGCCAGAACTATGACAAAATTACATTTCATGTCAATACTTAAATATTAGTAATTCATCTGCTTAAATATCTACACTTACTTTACCAATTTTCCATTATATTGATGAAGAGGTTTCAAAATTTCATATAGGTTGTCATGATGTGGACAGGACTTTTTGATAGTTAACTATACCGAATGACTATATAAAATATAAGTGTTAAGGCCAGGCGCGGTGGCTCACGCCTGTAATCCCAGCACTTTGGGAGGCCGAGGCGGGTGGATCATGAGGTCAGGAGATCGAGACCATCCTGGCAAACACAGTGGAACCCCGTCTCTACTAAAAATACAAAAAAATTAGCCAGACGTGGTGGTGGGTGCCTGTAGTCCCAGCTTCTCGGGAGGCTGAGGCAGGAGAATGGCATGAACCCGGGAGGCGGCAGAGCTTGCAGTGAGCGGAAATCGCGCCACTGCTCTCCAGCCTGGGCGACAGAGCGGACTCCGTCTCCAAAAAAAAAAAAAATGTGTTTAAACCTAAAATACCTTGCAACTGCTAACACAGGGCTAGAGAATATAGCAAGGTAATAGTCTGTCCAGTAAATTCTTCTGAAATTTCTTTTTTTTTTTTTTTTTTTTATTTTTTGAAACAGAGTCTCACTCTGTCACCCAGGTTGGAGTGCAGCGGCACGATCTCGGCTCAATACAACCTCCACCTCTCGGGTTCAAGCGATTCTTCTGCCTCAGCCTCCCAAGTAGCCGGAACTACAGGTACGTGCCACCAGACCAGGCTAATTTTTGTATTTTTAGTAGAGACGGGATTTCACCATCTTGTCCAGGCTGGTCTCGAACTCCTGACCTCAGGTGATCTGCCCGCCTCAGCCTCCCAAAGTGCTGGGATTACAGGAGTGAGCCACTGCGCCCAGTCTTCTTCTGCAGTTTCAACAATCAACTGTGTGATTTGCCTTTCCTTCAGCACCGAGATTTTATTTTTCTTTCCTAATTATTTCAAACATGAACTTTGGTTCCAGGGAACTAGTATTTCCTTGATTTATAAATTCAGGGTGGCTTGGCATGGTGGCTCATGCCCGTAATCCCAGCACTTTAGGAGGACAAGGCAGGCAGATCACTGGAGGTCAGGAGTTCAAGACAAGCCTTGCCAACATGGTGAAACCCCGTCTCCACTACAAATGCAAAAATTAGCCAGCCGTGGTGGTGGGTGTGTGTAGTCCCAGCTACTAAGGAGACTGAGGCATGAGAATCGCTTGAACCCGGGAGGTAGAGGTTGTGGTGAGCCAAGATCATGCCACTGCACTCCAGCCTGGGTAACACAGGGAGACTCCATCTCCAAAAAAAAAAAAAAAATGAGGGTCATCTCACAGATGATCTAATAAATAATGATTTGTCTTTAGAAATTCACACTGTTAACTTTTCTACTTTTAGATATCATGACTGCTGTGACTTGAAGGACTTATCTAAACAAAGCCTTGAAAAACTAGGGTTGGCAGTGGTGAATGGGTTGGGGGTACCCACATAAAATCCCCAAGACACCTGGGAGCCCATGTCCCCATGAGTGGGGCTACAGGCAGCTGTAGCAGACTGGATGAGAGAGGACAGCAGGCAGGAGAACTCAGGGTCTGGAGGCCATGGTTCTAAGGCCAGAGGAAATCATTGGCAAACTTAAATCCAGAGCTTGACAGGATGAAATCTGTGATTGTCAATGAATATTTGCCATTACCAAGTGAGATCACCAGTGGTGGCAGCATGGTTAGGTGCTCCTCCAGGTGGGCTGCAGTGAGGACAGCGCAGCATCAGGCCAGGATGTTCCTACCAGGAACGCAGGCTCTGCACCTGTTTAGGAGGAAACGCTGGGCAGACCCAGCTGGGAGTCATCTCTGCTCTTTACATCTGTCAAGGCTGTGAAAACTGAGAGTCGCCTGGATGCGGTGGTTCACACCTGTAATCCCAGCACTCTGGGATGCTGAGGTGAGTGGATCACCTGAGGTCAGGAGTTAAAGACCAGCCTGGCCAACATGATGAAATCCCATCTCTACTAAAAATACAAAAAATTAGCCGTGCGTGGTGGTAGGTGCCTGTAATTACAGCTACTCCAGAAGCTGAGGCAGGAGAATCTCTTGGAACACAGGAGGCGGAGGTTGCAATGAGCCAAGATGGCACCACTGCACTCCAGCCTGGATGACAGAGCAAGTCTCCATCTTAAAAAACAAAAACAAAAAACAGAAAACTGAGCCCCATGAACAGTTCCCGAAAAAGAAACTGGGCCCACATGGAAATAAACATTTTCTCCCAGCTGGCAATGAAGTGAAATTGGTCTGCAGACTGGACTTTCAATTAGAAACCATGTATTTCCTAATTTGGGGGTTATGTGGGGATCAACTGGAAGAGTGTTCCTGCTTTTAGTCAAACACAGGGAAGTATTCTTTGTGAAGCTGCAAACCCAAACCCTAACCCTGACCTGAACCCTAACCCTAAACCCAAACCCTAACCCTAACCCTAACCCTTAACCCTTAACCCTAACCTTAACCCTTAACTCTTAACCCTAACCCTAACCCACAGGGTGATTGTGGTGGACAATCGGGTATTTGTTTTTTTTGGAAACTGTCCCCCGTTTTTCCCTGTCCATTATGGGCACTCTGGGATAAATCCTGGGGATCCCTAAGGGCCCCAGCAATGGAAAATGCTCTACTGAACCATCAGACCTGGAAAGCTTGTTAACATCTTCCGCCTATGAGCCCTCAGCTCTAAAGGAATGCACGAACACCCCATACACTTCACGGGATTTGTGTGTATGTATCAGATGAAGTTATGCATATAAGAGCACTTTGTAACCTTAAAACTCTTGGAGAAATGGAAGAAGTTACGACTCTAACTCCCCTCTTTTTCTATTCTAGTGGAAAAGGGCTATGTCACAATTCCCTCACCCCAGTCCCACTCCCCTCAGGCACATAAACCCAAATAAACACAATCTAAGCAACTGCAATGTGCTTGCTGCATAAATGCAGTCTTTTTTTTTTTTATTTTTTGAGATGGAGTCTCGCTCTGTCGCCCAGGCTGGAGTGCAGTGGCCGGATCTCAGCTCACTGCAAGCTCCGCCTCCCAGGTTCACGGCATTCTCCTGCGTCAGCCTCCCGAGTAGCTGGGACTACAGGTGCCCACCACCTCGCCCAGCTAGTTCTTTGTATTTTTTAGTAGAGACGGGGTTTCACCATGTTAGCCAGGATGGTCTCTATCTCCTGACCTCATGATCCACCCGTCTCGGGCTCCCAGAGTGCTGGGATTACAGGCTTGAGCCACCGCGCCCTGCCGTAAATGCAGTCTTAATACAAATCCCACCTAATTACCACTGAACACCTGTGCTATACAGAACTTGAGTCATTACAGCCTTTGCTGCCCTGAACATTGAAGGTTCTACAACCTCCAGTCTGTTCTCTGTAAATCTTTTCTTTCGAGAGGCATACCCATGGGGAACTTGAGAACACATGTGGCTTCAGTTACTAGTTTTGGATACAGAACAACTAAAATGAAACAGCTGAAAGCTCCAAACACACTCACTGTCCAGGCTGAAAGAATGCTCCATGGCTGACAGGACCACTCTGCCATCCCTAACCCACAGCTTCCCGCCCAGGGCCAAGGATCCACTGCTTGCCAATCCTAGGCCAACAGGCAGTGGCAAGGTGGGGCGGTGGGTAATGGGTAGATCATCATTTCCACTTAGGTTCATTGGCCAGAGCTTGCTTGGGTGGTAACACCTAGCTGCATGGGAGGTTGTGAAATGGACCTTGCTAAAATTGAGGAAGATGGAGATATTCCATTTCTAAAAAGGGGAAAAATGGGTATCAGTGTAGCGTCCAACCCACTGAGTCTTTTTCTCCCTGTGTGCGGAGACGAGAGACTGTAGAAATAAAGACACAAGACAAAGAGATAAAAGAAAAGACAGCTGGGCCCAGGGGACCACTACCATCAAGACATGGAGACCGGCAGTGGCCCCAAATGCCAGGCTGCACTGATATTTGTTGGATACCAGACAAAGGGTCAGGGTAAGGAGTGAAATCCATCTCCAATGATAGGTAAGGTCACATGGGTCATGTGTCCACTGGACAGAAGGCCCTTCCCTGCCTGGCAGCCTAGGCAGAGAGAAAGAGAGGAGAGAGAGGGAGACAGCTTACACCATTATTTCTGCATATCAGAGACTTTTAGTACTTTCACTAATTTGCTACTGCTATCTAAAAGGCAGAGCCAGGTGTACAGGATGGAACATGAAAGCAGACTAGGAGTGCGGCCGCTGAAGCACAGCATCACAGGGAGATGGTTAGGCCTCCAGATAACTGCGGGCGGGCCTGACCTCCACAAGAGGTGAAGGAGTGGAGTCTTCTCTGAACTCCTCCAGGGAAAGGGAGACTCCCTTTCCCGGTCTGCTAAGTAGCAGGTGTTTTTCCTTGACATTGATGCTACCGCTAGACCACAGTCCACTTGGCAATGGGCAACTTCCCAGACGCTGGCATTACCGCTAGACCAAGGAGCCCTCTGGTGGCCCTGCCCGGGCATAACAGAGGGCTCGCATTCTTGTCTTCTGGTCACTTCTCACTATGTCCCCTCAGCTCCCGTCTCTGTATGGCCTGGTTTTTCCTAGGTTATAATTGTAGAGCAAGGATTATTATACTATTGGAATAAAGAGTAATTGCTACAAAGTAATGATTAATGATATTCATATATAATCATGTCTATTATCTATATCTATTTTAACTATTATTATTTTATGTATTTTATTATACTGGAACAGCTCGTGCCCTCGATCTCTTGCCTCAACACCTGGGTGGCTTGCCGCCCACATATCAGGGGAAAATCACAGTATCCAACGTACCACTCTAATCAGGAAAGTTCTGTTTGCAGGTGTCTCTGAATACTGCCTCTCTCAAAGTCTTGAGACAGGCCCAGGAGAGCTGGACCCAGATCAATCCCCATCCTGCACCTCACAGTGAGTGGCATAGAGAAGCCTTCGATAGACTTGGTGAATGCCTCCTGCAGGTAAAGGCCCTTCATCCACAGAGGTCCCCACTACCCACATCTGCTGACCCTATCTCACACGAGGTGTCAGCCAGCCAGAGCTAGTTCCTGCTTTCCTACTCATGTCTCACAAATTTCAAAGGGGGCCAGGTCCGATGCCCACTCCCCACCCTCCACCCCCCTGCTCTGCACTCACATAACCTCCTTCAAAAGACCCCAACCCCCTTCAAAAGACCCTTCAGACCTGGTTACCCCAGACAGTGACCCTGTCCTTCCAACAACCTCACATACGTGAAGGTATGCGGGGCAAACATCACCCAGCTGTCAAACACACTCACAGAGCCCTGCTGTCCAGGGCACAGCTGGTGCTCTTGCTGCCTGGCGACCCCCATGCCTCTCCCTTCAGCTCACGCTCATATTCTTCCCTCAGAGCATCACTCTCCTGAGACAGCTCGGTGACCTCACTGTGAGAGACAGTGCTGCCACTTCACAGGATGAGGGCCGAAGGAGGAGACAGGGTTTTAACAGCTGAGTGAGTAGTCAGCCAGCAAGTTTCTCCACACTTTTCTGAGCAGGACAGCAGGACACAACCAATACCTGGGGCAGAGGTTAGACCATGCCCACAGGGAGGCCACACCCACAGAGGGCAGACCACGCCACAGAGAGGCCACATCCACGGTGAGGCCACGCCCATAGAGACTCCCCTATCTCCATCCCCATCCCCACCCCACCCAAGTGGGGCTATCAGTCACATCAAGGAGGGGTGCCTGGGTTCCCCCATTCCTGCTAGTGGGAGTACAGCTCAGAACAATGTTTTTGAAGGCAATTCAGTGGTACCTTTCAGAAATCAATGTGCATTCTTTGTAATCCACTAATGCCACTTATAGGGTTTATTCTACAGAAACAAAGAGGGATGTCTATAAAGATTCCGAGAAATACAAAAGTAAGAAACCTGGATGAATATCCCTTAAAAAGAAAAATCAGGGATATAGAGATTAAATGCTAAACCTCTGTCCTCAAGTTGCCATCTGGTGGAGAAGACAAAAAGTAAGCCAAGTCCCCCCCCCCCGCCCCCCCCGCCGCCAGCATGAGAATGCAATGGTAGAGGCACACAGAGAGGAGCAGTCCTTGGATGGAAGCCCCAGGCCTGCCGGAGGAGGAGGAGTTAGCTAGGCAGAAAAGGGGACCAGAGGTCCAGCCAAAGTAGCTGCCTGCTCAAAGACAGGCCCTTGAGATGACCACACACAGAAAGGCTCACAGGTCACTGGAAGGATTGGGGCCAGGCTGCAGACAGGAACAGGCAAGTGCTGGGCTTCACAGACCACAGGGGACCAGCAGCCCTGACACATCCCTGGAAGAGAGGGTCCACCCAAGGGACTGGGTGACCCCTGGACTGCCTGAGGTGGGACTGGGAGACAGGCAGTCCAGCAGGAAGACAGTCCAGAACGACCTTTCCTGGTGTAGGTGACTAAGCGATGATGTTTATGAAGGTGGAGACAGACGCTTCCCGAGAAGCTTGGGGAGAGAGGAGCAAGGTCAGAAGCGATGAGCTCCGTCTGCATTGCACACATCAAGCCTCGGTGACCAGTGACCCAAAGACTGCTTGACACCATGTCTGAGAATCTGTGGATATGTGTAGGCAGAAAGGAAGAGGACCTGGAATTCTAGGACTTTCTCACCCCTGGAGGTCACAGGGATGTTAGTGTTTAGCAGGGAGTGAAAGTCCAGGCAGTTACTCTTGGCAGTAAAATTGGGAAATCCAGATCAACAACCAGAAGATATCAGAAGGACATGCAGAGGTACAGAGACTGGGACGTGAACCAGGAGACTGAGAGACTGGATCAAGGTCATCTGAGGGAGCCCAAAGGGTTTCCCAGTTTGTCCTTGGGCTGGGTAGCATTATTTGGAGTTTTTGTGGGATGCTCTGGAACAATTAAATTAGGCATGTATTGAGGACAGAGGAGACTACATATCAAGCTGGGTACTGTCTGAATCCAAACACTTGTCTTCCTTTGGGGCTAAGGATGGCTCCAGGAAGTTGCTTGTTCACTGCCTTCTGTGTGATGCTGTTGGTTTTACAACTTGAGTGATCAAGCAGCATATTCCGGGATGATTTCCCCACAGATCTAAGAATAAGGAGTTGATGCATATCCTTTTAGAGTGAATGAACTCTTCATGCCTGGCTTCGGGATTCTTGCTTTGGCTAGGACCCCAAGGCTAGAAGACATGAGTACTTCCTTAATGTTTGTATTGCCAGGGCCCAGCACAGGCCAGCACCATGGCAGAATTTGATGAATCAGAGACATTATCTTGGAGATGAACATAAACTGGGCCACCAAGAAACCATGTTGAAATAAACAAAAGGAAAAGCATGCAGTTTCTTCTCGTAGGAAATCCAGCAGGGTCTGCAACTACTTCGAACCTCTGAAATGTGTGCACCAGGAGATGAATCATGCTGATGAATGGATGCTGTGTGGCTGAAAACTGACCACGCTTTTCTGCCATAAAATCACATTCTGATATATTCACCAAGTCAGTGAAAAGCTTTATGGATTGACTCTTTTTAAAACAGATCCTGAGACTCTAATCCATGCTTAGTGTAATAGTTGGAACAAAGACTGTGCTTCACGTTCTAGGTGCTTTTATTTGTATTTTGAAAAAGTGTCCCAGAGTTTTAATGCAAAGTCAGAGACAGCTGGGTAAGGTTTCCTGCCTTTTGTCTTTCACCTGGGGATGGACATGCAGGTCACACTGCAAGCTGGTTGAGAAGGGAGCCCTTTGCACCAATCTAGGGGACGCAACCAGGGTCACTTTGTAGGATGTGGGCAGATGCGAGCAATGACATCCATATGGCTCTGGAATGCAGGGAATTCATTCTGTGCTGGCTCACAGTGCCGTCTGCTGAAAGAGCTACTGGAAAGTCAGTTTGGGCATGAAGCTTCCATTGAGAGTTAAGATATTACTGCATCAAAGAGGCAGAAGAGACCAGGCACGGTGGTCCACACCTGTAATCCCAGCACTTTGGGAGGCCGAGGTGAGTGGATCACCTGAGGTCAGGGGTTTGAGATCAGCCTGGACAACATGGTGAAACCCTGTCTCTACTAAAAATACAAAATTAGCCTGGCATGGTGGCGCATGCCTATAGTCCTAGATTTGGGAGGCTGAGGCAGGAGAATCACTTGAACTCGGAAGGCGGAGGTTGCAGTGGGCCAAGATCGCACCATTGCACCCTAGCCTGGGCAACAAGAATGAAACTCCATCTCAAAAAATGAAAGAGAAAAAAAGGCAGAAGAGGCCTCTTTGAGCAGGGGAAGAGTAAAGGGTAAAAAGAAGGGATGCCTTTAGATGAGAATCAGGTGATGATGAGGCATTTCCTTATTTCAATCAAGTATCAGTTCTTCTCCTGCCTCATCTGAAAATATATTAGAATGCATTGCAAATGCAATAGTCTGCTGGTTCAAATGTTACAGTGATGCTTTCCTATTACCCAACAGAATTATCTTAGAGAATGTTTTCTTAGGACATATGTATCAGTAAGCAATGTTCAATCATAAAAGAGCCTGCACTCATTTTTTTCTTCAACAGGGTCTCGCTCTGCTATGCCCTGGGGTGCAGTGGCATAATCAGTTTACCACACACTCGACCTTCCAGTCTCAAGTAATCCTCCCACCTCAGCCTCCCCAGTCTCAAACTCCTGGGCTCAAACAATCTGCCCCTCTTGGCCTTCCAAAGTGCTAGGATTACAGGCGTGAGCCACTGCACCCGGTCAAGGAATACATTTTACTGGGTCCACAACATACTTCCTTTTTGCTCCTGATGGCTCACTTATTAGATGAGTTCTTAGAAGCCGTGATTTGAGGAAGATTTAACCCCTACCCATTCCTATTTTCTCTCTCATTTTCTGTCCGAAACCAGTCAGCCCCTTAGAGGCTCCCATGGCCCCCTGGCTGTGTGAAAAGGCAGGCTATCAGGCCAGGATCTGTGGAGTCTTTTCTCTTTCTCTCTCTCTCCCCTTTTGTTTTCTTTCTCTCTTTCTTCTTTTCCTTTTCATCCCTCCCTTCCTTCTTTTTGTGTAGATGAGGTCTCTCTCTGTCACCCAGGCTGGAGTGCAGTAGCACAATCATAGCCCACTGCAGCCTCAACCTTCTGGGCTCAAACAATTCTCCCACCTTGGCCAGCTAATTTTTTTATTTTTTGGAGAGACAGGGTTTCACCATGTTGCCTAGGCTAGTCTCAAACTCCTGGCCTCAAGCAATCCTCCAGCCTCAGCCTCCCAATGTGTTGGGATTACAGGTGTGAGCCACTGTGTCTGGTAGGAGAGGGCTTTTGTTTTTTCCAATCTGGCTGCTGTACTGTGTAAAAGCCTTTCCAGCTGAAGGCTCAGATAATTTTTTTTTTTTTTTTTTGTCTATACCCGACTCAACTAAGAGCTCAAAGCCCTAGCGAATCCAGTTCAAGTCTCAGCTGGAAACTCAGGCTCCACATGCAACCGCAAGCTTTCCCACCCTTTTCTCCTGCTTTTGCCTGAAGATCGTGCCAATCAAGAACTGTGGAGCAATAGATGATTAAGATAAAGAAGCAGCACCTCTCACACTTCAATGTGGACATAAATCACCTGGGGATCTTGTTTAAGCACAGATTCTGATTCAGTGGGTCTGGGGTGGGGTGTTGCTAACAAGTGCCAGGTGTTGCAGATTTTGGGCCTTACACCACACTCTGAGCCAGAGGCATTGACGAAATGATCTCACTGTCATCAACCCGGTCCAGAAGCCAAGTCTAGGGCTACTTGAAATTCTGTAGCCTCCCAGCCTTTCCTTTAAAAGGTGTCTTCCCACTCCAAAGCCCCAAGCTTGCTGGGTGGACCCCACCCCCACCTTCATTGCCTGTAATGCTGTTCATTCCTCCACATCGTCCTTTGTCCCTCCATTTCTTAAAATGTGTCAGTTGGAGTTTCTCCCTCAGGATATTACTGAGCCTCTTCTAACCACAAAACAACGTTGGCCACTGTAGTGGGCAACGTGCAGTCAGCACTGAGCCTGTGACTTTTCTCAAGTCCAAAGACTTGCATTCAGTTTAGGAAATTTCCCTTGAAAGAATGTCAGCACCTCTGTCCACCGTCTGCTTGCCAAGTGTATGTCTCTTGGCATTTTTTCTTTGCTTGCTTATTTACTGCACACGTGCCTTGTTTTGGAACTCTTTACATATCCGGTCCTCTGGTCAGCCCAGCATTTCTCTAAAGGGCAGTAATTATAACTCAGTGCCTTTGTAATGGTTCTCCCTGGCACTAAGTCCCAGCATGCAATAGGGTAAAACTTAGCAAAACTAAAGGAAAATCAGATTTCTATGGAAGTAATTTGTATTAAAGGCTTTAGAGGTGTGTACTTTGTGGCCTAGTAGTTCTAATTTTAGAAGTCAATTTAAAACATCAAATATAAGCAAATTTTAAAAACACAGTATGATATAAAAGCTAAACATTGGAAACATCTTAAATACCCAACAATAATGAAATGATTATAAATTATGCCTATATTCATGTAAGCACCTTTTAGAAAACATCTTCTCTAAGAACATTTAATAAAACTGTTCTGGCCAAGTGTAGTGACTCACATCTGAGAGGCAGAGTGGGGAGAATTGCTTGAGGCCAGGAGTTTGAGACAAGCCTGGACAACATAGAGAGACCCCTGTCTTTACAAAAACAAAAATAAAATTAGTCTGTGTGGTGGCACAAACCTGTGGTCCCAGCTACTCAAGAGGCTGAGGTGGAGGGATTGCTTGAGCCAAGAAGTTTGAGGCTGCAGTGAGCTGTGATTGTGGCATTGCACACTCCAGCATGGGTGACATAGCAAGATCCTGTTTTTAGAGGGAAACAAAGTTCATTATATAGCATAAGGCGAAAGGAGCAAGTTGTAAAACTAGATAAACAGCATAGTTACAATTTTATAAAATATACAAATATATGTGCAGAAAAATAAGTGAAAATAAAATACACCAGAGGTTAATACAGTTGATTGCTGAGTAGCATGACTACAGGTAACTTTTACAGGTTTTTTCACTTCTTTGCATTCTGCAGGTTTCTTTTGCAATGAATGTATGGTGAGATTTATAATTATATAGCTTGTAAATTACAACAATTCATAGTATACTTTACAATGATTTTTTAAAAACTGTCTTGTCTTCTGAACTTCATCACAAATTCCTCAAGGGCAAGGACTGTTTCTTTGGTGTCAGCAAGCCCCTGTTTCAGAGGCCTCTTGATTGGTATTCATTGATGCCGCTAGTAATTGATTCTTTGTCTTAACAGGTTCTCTTTTTCTAGCTGCCTTAGAAAAAGTCTCCTTTCGTATCAGGCAGGTCTACAGGTGCTTCTGATCCTCTCCCTAGAGATAGGCTATCTGATAAAGCCCTCTAAGCCTTTCTTTTTATTTTTTATTTTTTGAGTCTCGCTCTGTCTCCCAGGCTGGAGTGCAGTGAGCGATCTGGGCTCACTGCAGCCTCCGCCTCCCGAGTTCAAGTGATTCTCCTGTCTCAGCCTCCCCAGTAGCTGGGATTACAGGCACCCACCACCACACCCGGTTAATTTTGTATTTTTAGTAGAGATGGGGTTTCACAGTATTGGCCAGGCTGCTCTAAGCCTATTTCATAAAACCCTTCTCCCAGGCCATCAACAACTTGACAATTAGTACTGACAGGTGATGCCTTTTGGGATCAGGTCTCTAGCGGTTCTCTTAGCATTCTTCTCTTGAATAGCACCCAAAAAACAACGGCAAAAATCAGCCCCTATCCTAGGTTGCTCCGTGGAGGCCATCAAAACGAGACGCCCCGGCTGGTTGCGACGCTCCTTTCCCCAGGCTCTGGGATTGTGGAGAAGATAGCGCGCACCCACTGGCGATCTGCCGCGGAGCTGCAGCGTGGGGGTGTGGCGTGGCTGGTCCTCCAAAGCGCGGGGCGGCGATGTGGGCGGGGATATGGGCGGGTCCTCCGGGGCTCGGGGGGCGGGGCGCGGGGAGGTGGGGCGGCGCGCGCCGGCGTCCCCCGCGCTCCTCCCGCGCGCGGCCCCTGGAGTCCCCGAGGCGCGCGGCCAGCCCAGCTCGGGCCCGCAGCACCGGTAGCAGCCCGGCGGCCAAGCGAGCGCGGGCCGGGCCGGGGCTGGGGCCGGGGCCTGGGGGCGCCGCCCCCGGGAGTCTTTCTGCGGCCCCTGAGGAGCGAGGGCGACGACGAGGCTGACCGGGGCCGAAACCATGAACCGGAGTTTTCACAAGTCACAGACCTTGCGATTCTACGACTGCAGCGCGGTGGAAGTCAAGAGCAAGGTAAGCCCCCCGCTCGCCCCGGCGGCCCTGCGCCCAGTCTCTTGGCTCATCAATGGGGCGCCCCGCGGAGGGGAACTGGGGCGGCGTGGAGGCGACAGGCGCCGGCGACAACTTTCGAGTTCGGGCGCCGCGCGCCGCTCCGCGGGACGCGCACTGGGGACCCCGGCCGTCCTTCCCGCCCCCCGCGCGGACACAAAGCCCGGCAGCCGCGGCGCTCAGAGGGCCGAGGGCCATCGGACAGTCCGTGCAGACTCTGGACCCGCTCCGCGGGAGCTGCTCTTTTGTTCCACGAGCGAGAGGCGATCGGGGCGCGCCACACATTGGAGGGGAGGGCGGCCTTTCCGGGGCGAATTGAGGGCCAGGGGCTGCTCGGATTCGGGGCCGTGGAGGGGCTCTGGGGGCCCGGACCGTGGGATGGCCCTGGCCAAGGCGCCTTCAAGGCTGCAAAGGACGCTTGTTACCGGCCAGGAGGAGACTTGCCGCCGGCTCCGAGCCGGGCGTCCCGCACCCGCTCGGTACCGAACATCCAGGCACCAGGCGCGCTCCCCGGCGCAGACCCAGAGCACGCACCGGGCTCTCCCCCTGCCCAGACCCAGACCACGCCTCCCCGGGCGCGTCCCCGGGCCAGACACCCCACCCCGCCCCCACCCCAGACTCCCCAACCTCCGGACGCGCCCCCGCCCCAGACCCAGCCCACTCCCCCGGGCGCGCCCCCGGCTCAGACCCAGACCCCTCCCGAGCGCGCCCCCGGTTCAGACCCATACCCAGACCACCCCCACGGGCGTGCCCGGCCCCTCCCGCTGCCTGCGCCCGGGCCGAGCGTGCCTGAACTTGCAGGTCGCGATGCGCGTCTGGGTAATTGGCTGATAGGATCTGGCGCTTCTGCCCTTTGCGGGGGCGGTTCCTTCGCCACAGATACTGTTTGTGAGGGTCTCCTTGGTGGACCCCGCAGGCTGAGGAGGAGCTGCAGTGGTTCGGGGTCCTGCGGGAGGGGGTCCCTCTAGTCTTTTGCTGGCTACTCTCTGGGAGTTGAGCGGCCCTTTCGCCCTTTCTTCGCACCCCGGTTTTCAGAGTTGTAGGAAAGGCTCCTAACGGCGGAGTGGGAGCCCGCACCCGCAACTCTGTGCCTATCTTGGGCGCAGGGTGGGTGTTCCCTCCCCGGTCTCTGGGGAGGCAAGTCTAACAGCCTTCTCTCTCTGTGCTGCTCTGACGTTTGGTGTAGGATTTCCAGGGTGTCTGCAGAGGATTAAGGGGGTTGTCCCAGCAACGGCGTGGCCACCTCTCCAGCCTGCTACAGTGATTTGCAGGATCCTTCTCTACTTAGGGGTACACGGTCTTTTAACGAATCCCTCATTTATCATAAGATCCTGTCCTTACCCTTGCCCCATGACCTCGGCCCCACACCCATCTTCTCTGGAGCACAGAAGTGCCCCCAACTCCCCCAAATCAAGTGTGCCAGATGTGGGTTAGGTGAAGGGAAGAGCCCACAAGCATGGGTGGGAGGTTTCTTTAGCTCAGTGGGAACACGGCTGTCTGGAGCTGCACTATCTAGTACAGTAGCCAATAAGCACGTGTGGTCTGTAATCTTATTTAACTTTTTATTTTGATGTTTTTGTACATTCACAAGTAACTGTGAGAGAGGTCTATACTCTCAGCCTCTCAGCCTTTGCTCAGCCTCCCTGATGGTGACATCTCGTGTGACTAGCACACTGTCCTATCCTGGACCTTATCGGGTCTCAGCAGCGTAACACACTCATTCGTGTATGCCTAGGTCTGTACGGTTGTGTGACCACCAACTCAATCAAGGTGCAGAACAGTTTCGCCCTTTCATCCTAGGATCCTTGCTGCTCCCCTTCACAGCAGCTGTTTAACCAGGGAGGACTGATTGGTTAACATGAACGTTAAAGATTCAGTTCTGTGCTCATTGGCCCTCTGCAGAGGGTGGCTGCCTCCTCACACACACAGCTCCAGAAAATCAGAGGCCTCAACAAGGCCCAGGGTAGGTCTGGAGGACACGCCCTCACCAGGCCTCGTCCTGCTGTCCTGGGCTGCTGGCACTATAGAGGCTGCCTCTGCCTTCCCTGAGGTGTCAGCCTGCCTGTCTCTGCTGGCTCCTCTTGGCAAAGAAGGGGTGCTGCCTCACACCCCAAGCATGGATTCAAGTTCAGATGCAGCAAATGCTTGTCTGGAGGTGAGTGGCAGAGCTAGAGTTTTGGTTGAACTTGAAAGGGCCGCACTGACCTGGGCCTTACTGGACTTGCTGTTGTGCCCTCCCCACCATGATGGGGCTGAACTTACTGCTTGTCCAGAGGGTCCCTGTGGCTCTTCCTTCTGTGCACAGCCTCCCACTTACCCACTTTATGGTTACTGTTTGTTACTATGGCATCTATCTCTATAGGGAGACGCTGTTGTCAAAATACAGCAAAGCCTTATGACAGCCTAAATGTAGCACCATAACACCATGGTTTGGTTTGTGGGGAAAATGGCGTCTGGGGAGCTAAGTCCAGCCTCAGTTCTGCCACCTACTGCATTTGTGAGCCTTTGGGCAAGTCATTTACCTTTTCCGAGCATCAGTTATGTCATCTGTAAAATGGGCATGATACCTTTTCTGCTTACCTCTCAAGATGAAATGCATTGAATACAAGAGCACTTTGAGTTAAATACTGCAGGTCAGAATTCTTTGGCATTTTAAGATACTGGGTTGGAAAACTGCCTTAGGTTCTCTCAGAATTTTTGCCATTAACCATTTGCCACAGATGGTCAGTCCCCAGTGCTTAGGGACAGGATCCTGGTGTGTGTGTGTGTGTGCAAGGGGGCAATGGTCAGTCCCCAGTGCTTAGGGACAGGATCCTGGTGTGTGTGTGTGTGTGCAAGGGGGCATGTGATCTTTGATTTTGACCTGGTGGCTCTTCCCCATTTTGCAGCCCCTTATACGTCTCCAAACATTTTTACCTTAATTCTAGAGATTCATCTGTGCCTCAGCAGCCCAGCAGCAGTATGTACTTGCGATGGCCTAGTTCTGTTTGTGGGATCACCCTTTTTCCCACTTAGCTTTGACTTTTGCCTCTCCTTCCACAGGAGCTGCAGTGGGGAGGGAGGAGCTATGCAGATGTTTAGGGCGTTTCAGGTGGAGGAAAGCAAGAGTCCTTGGCCACCTTAGAATGTAGCAGAAAAGCCAGTGCTGGGATTGGAAGGGTTTTACAGGGGGCAGCAAACGGAGATGAATGTTCATGTGAGGAGAAGACAGCAAGCACCACGGTGCCACTATGAACTTAGCAACGCCTTTAACTATATCAGTATTTCGTCCATTCCCATATTGTCTGCATAAGCTTGAAAAATCCAAAGAAACACAGCTTATCCCCTCCCAGCAGTGTGCTCAGCCTAGAGCCCTGAGTTCCTTCGGACTCGAGCATAGATGGCCCACTGCTCAGGGCCTTGGCCCATGCTTTCTTTGGCCTGTGTATCCCTAGTTTGTGGCTTCCCCTACCTGAAATGCTTTCTCTGAGAATCTGCCCTATCCTGAGGACCTTCTTAGACAGCTCCCTCTTCTACAAAGTCATTCTGGATGCCTGTGCCAGACCAAGCTTTCTCCGTCCGACCCCTTCTTGGTGTTTCTGGTCATCTTATTGGCACTTGTCATGATGCTGGTGCCACGGTTATGTTCGGCACAGATTGTCTGTCGTGTTGATTATCTGAGGGAGACGGTTTTCATCCCATTTGTGCTTCCTTATTAAATGATGTTGGGGCTATTTTGGATTCTAAGCAAACAGTGTCATCGTGTCATCGTAGGAAATGTAGAAACCACAGCCAAGCACAAAGGAGGACAAACACCATTGGTGGCTCTCCTGTCCAAAGGTGTTAAATGTTGCCTCTGGCCTTCTGGTCTTTTGTGTGCATGTATGATGCATGCAGTTTTGTGTTACAGAATTTGGGTCAAATAGGCATGTCATGGTGTAGCCAGCTTCCGCCTCCAACTTATCATGTACTGCAAATGTTTTTCATGTCATTAATATTTTTAGAAAACAAAGAAATGACTGCATCGTATTCCTGCTCCTGTCTAAACCATGACTAACCAGTATCTTAAGTTAATCCCAAGTTTTTCCATAGTAAACAGTGCTGTAAATAGTATCTTTAAGTCTTTAAATAAAATTATATATAGAATATACACTTTTTTTTTTTTTTTTTGAGACGGAGTCTCGCTCTGCTGCCCAGGCTGGAGTGCAGTGACTGGATCTCAGCTCACTGCAAGCTCCGACTCCCGGGTTCACGCCATTCTCCTGCCTCAGCCTCCCGCGTAGCTGGGACTACAGGCGACCACCACCTCGCCCGGCTAATTTTTTGTATTTTTTAGTAGAGACGGGGTTTCACTGTGTTAGTCTTGATCTCCTGACCTCGTGATCCGCCCATCTCGGCCTCCCAAAGTGCTGGGATTACAGGCTTGAGCCACCATGCCCGGCCTTTAGAATATACACATTTAAAATATGTAAAGGTTATTGATTATATTAAACCACTGCAAAATTCTTACTGATCTTTAGAACAAATTCCCAGCAGTGACATTACTTGGGAAAGGTATGTACTTTTAAAGGCTTTGAGTACGTATTTCTACTTTTCTTCTGGAAAGTTTATTTTACCAATTTATAGATGCTGTTTCATATCTATTCATTCATCTGTCCTTTCTCCCCATCCCTTTCTTCTTTCCTCCTCCTAGCACTGGACATTTTCTCATTCTTTCCCAATTAGATAAGTGAAGTGGTATCCCATTGTTTTAATTTGTATCTCTTAAGTTATTAGTGAGTTAAAAATTTCATATGTATTGGCTATTTGTATATTTATTTTTAACTGCCTGGTTTTGTCCTGAATCCTTTTTCTCTGTTAGTTTTCTTGGGAGTTAATAAATATGGGAGCTTCTTGTTCACAGTGTTTCCAATCAGTGCAGATGGTGCTGAGGGTGACTGGCTCTGAGAGTGCTGTGACCTTGCCCCCAGACATTAAACTTGGGCCCTCCAGGATGACAAGGGTATGAGGAGCCTGTTGGTTGGCTGGCCGATGCACTGGCTTGCGGGTTCTGCTGGGGACAGCCAGGCGGGCAGTGTTTTATGTTAGTATGTCTCCTCTGGTCCCCAAGATCTTATTGCTGGCTGAGGCCGTTGGCTGCCATGGTGCTGCAGGAACTTGCCCTTCCAGCTGTGTGATGTGCGACAGCCGGTGGGATGGAGCTGAGGCCAGGCCTCCCAATTGGGTGGCTGACACTTGCCTCCTGTGGGCCAGTTGAGAACTGCCTGGACATGGTTTGACTCACCTGTGTGTGTCAGCTACGCCCTTTTAAGACTTTAGTTTTGTTGTATTTGTGCATGTCTGTGCTTAAACAGGTTCGGTGACTTGATTTGGGAAGTCACATCTTAGGGAGACTTACCAGGGACCCAAGTGCGGAGTCAGCCTGGGGGGTACTGATGGTGTCACTGCCCCCGGGGAGGCTGCCCATTTCTTGTAGGTCTGTGGCCTGTGAGAAGCAAAATTCTCTGATGGCCTTCCAGGGGGCACTCCAGCTAGCCAGGGGGTAGAGCCCTTTCCTAGGACCCATGGCATTTCAGATAGAAGGCCCTAATTTTAGGGAAGTGAAGCAATATCAGGGAATGGGAGATGCAGCCATTCAAGGTCTCAGAAGTTCTGGCGTTTGTGAATCATGTCCAGAATTAGTACAAAGAGGAGTGGCATCCTGATCTTTTCCCATAAAGGGGTCTCCATGACCTTTAGAAGCAGCAAGAAGGGAGCCTGGCACGACAGCAGCAGAACCTCCCAGGTGGTTAGACTTGTTCACCTGGCTGCTTACATGTCAAATCCACTTCCTCTGGGCAAATTTCTACTGCGCCGTGACCCTGGGGAGCCATGGGAGGCTGTGTAGCCCCCAGCCTCTTTCCAGCACGCACCTGCAGCCCTACTCCGAGGCCCCCAGGCCGGACGTTGCCTGCTGTGCAGAGGTTGTGTTCCAAAGTATTAATAACATTTACTAATGCCCCTATAATATGTGTATATATATGTGCCAGGGACCGTTCTAAATACGTGGCAATTGCAGATAGTTCACTAATGCCCATCACCATCCTGTAATGTGGGTTCCTTTATCACACCCACTATACAAATGAAGAGGAAACTGACTCACAGGGCACTTCACTGACCTGCCCAAGGTCATAAAGCTCATAAGAGGGGCCAGAACCCAGACAGTCTAGCTCCAAAGTCTAGAATGGGAACCACCAGTTGTCCATGGCTGCTGGAAGAGGGCTCATGCCCCTCTCAGAATCCAACATGCTGTGAAATCCAAAGTAGGACACAGGTACACACATTCCCAGCTCACCATGCATAGGATGAGAGACCCCCTCAGCTGTCTGAATCTGGAGCTTGCAAGAAACAGCTGGGAGGGTTAGTCTTGTGTTTTGTGGGAAGAAGTGTTATTTTTCTTGCATCACTGTAAAAGGTTCTTGCTGCATGGCCTCAAGGGAAGTCCTCTATTCAGTAGCTGTTCTTTCAAAGTCTGATCTCATCCATGCATTTGTTTACTCATTTACTGAGCAACTATTGTGTGTCAGGCATAGGGCTCGTGCTGGGGTAAAACTTACAACATCCCTGCCTTAAAAACACCAGTGAAGGTTCAGTCAGGTAAATGGGCAGATTTGGGTGAGGTGGAGTGTCCTTTGTCTTGATAATCAAATATCACCAAATCCACAGCTTCACATCTCCTTGAAATCGGAGGTTTCCGGTGCAGCCCAGTCATCCCACCACCCAGCAAGACCAGTCAGTGTTCTGGGTCTCCCCTGAAGTTGCTCTGATAGTCTCTGCATCGGCAACAGTGATGCCTGTGTGAGGTGGTTTGAGATTCTAGGTCTCCGTAGCTCCCAGAAGCAGGTGGGGTCCAGTCCCCACTTGTCCTTATTTGGGGTTCTTTAATCCTCCCCACATGTTTTTGGAGGCCAGTTCAGAACCCTAGCCACGTTTCTTGATGGTGTGCTGTGTAAGGAAGAGGGCAGCATTGGAGGTGGGAAGAGCAGTACTTTGTTTGTAGTAGGGACACAATCAGTGTCCCTTGGGTCGGATTCAGATGAAAAACAAGTGGGTTTTCCTGACAGCTACCGTTCAGGAGTGGTCTGTTAAGCAAATTTAGAAAATAACTACTTTTTGAGAAAGGGACAACTACTTGTACTTTTGAGTTGGTGCTGGAGCAAGTTAGGACTTTTGGGGACTATTGAGAAGAGATGATTATATTTTGCAGTGTAATAAGGACATGAGATTTGGGGGGACAGGGAGAATGTTATAGCTTGGATATGTGACCATCCAAACCTCATGTTGAAATTTAGTCCCCAATGTTGGAGGTACAGCCTAAATGGAAATGTCTGGGTCACGGTGGTGGATCCCTCATGAATGGCTTGGTGCCATCCTCGTGGTAATGAGTGAGTTCTTGCTCTGTGAGTTCTAGCAAGAGCTGGTTGTTAACAAGAGCCTGGCTCCTCCCCCATTGCCTCCTCTCTTGCCACATGATCTCTGCACAGGCCGGCTCTCCTTCCACCTTCCACTGTGAGTAGAAGCAGCCAGAAGCCCTCCCCAGAAGCAGATACTGGCACCATGCTTCTTGTACAGTCTGCACTGTGAACCAGATAAGCTTCTTTTCTTTAGCAATTAAAATACATCGATACATTGATTTGCCAGTTGGCTTATTGCCAGGGCATCCCTGAGAGGCGTTGGTAGCCTTGCCCTCTCCATCGCTGGGAAGGTAAGTGGCGCTAGTGCTGTAGGTAGGGGGAGAAGGTGAGGTACTTTGGAAATTAAGAGCCCCCACAGCTATTTCTGTTACTGTTGGCGCCTCCTGAGTTTCTCAGTGCTCAGAGATAGACCAGGAACCTGTTTGTTGCTCCGCAGCTCCTGGGATGCTTGTGCCCTTTCCTTGTAGACCAAGCTTGTCTAATCCATGGCCTGTGGGCCACATGTGGACCAGGATGGCTTTGAATAATGTGGCCCAACACAAATTCATAAACTTTCCTAAAACTTTATGAGATTTTTTTTTAAGCTCATCACCGGTCATTGGTGCATTTTATGTGTGGCCCAAGATGATTCTTCTGCTTCCAGTGTGGCCCCGGGTACCCCTGTCGTAGACCATCAGCCCTACACACTTCTGCTTGCAGAACTGCCTGGGCACACACAGGTGCTCCAAGGACCAGCCCACTGGGAATGGGGTGGCTGGACCAGGGCACTTCTGGTATAGCTGTGTCATCAGGTACCTTTGACCCCCTCTTCTCCCTGCTGTTCCCATGTTCCTGGGGTCTGAGGAAGTGCTCTTCTGCACCCTGGCCCCTGCCCCACCTCTCCCTTATTCTCCCTTCACATCAGTCACCCATCCCATGCTTCACAGACAGTGGCAGAGGAGTCTAAGAGGGTAGGGCTCCACTCCCCAGCCCCAGCCAGAGCAGATCTGCTTTGTTTTGAGGTACATGTGTAGCATTTTACTTGTGGGGGAAAAAAGGCTTTCGCTGCTTAAAAAGTTTGAAAACCACCATAGTGCAGGATGCTTTCAGCCTGGGCACTGAGGCCCTCCCACGTGGCCCATGTGAAACTACTAGTTTGTCTGTCACCTCCCACCTCCCCCTGCCCCTCCCCCCCATTCCGTGACCTCCCAGCAAACCAATCCTGTCCTACTCTTGCCAGTGGAAGTTCAGCCTTGCCTCCCTGCCTCAGGTCTCAAATCACTGCCTGTTCAGGAAGCTGTCCCAGGCCCCCTTAGCCCAACGACAGTGTCTGCTGGGTTCAGTGAACGTATTACAGTGAAGTACTCTCATCTCAAGTATACGGTTTGGTGATCAAGCTGCGGAACATTCCAGCATCCAGGAAGGTTCCTTCATGCTCTCTTCTAGTGAGTACCTATCCCCGAGGTAACCACTATTAGGTCTCTATCACCAGACCAGTTTTTTATTATTAGGTTGAGCACTGTCTGTCTTCTCTAGTTCAGTGTCATGTCTGCACGATCCATCTGTGTTGTATGTATCAGTAGACCTTATTTTTGATGGAGACTTAGTATTCCATTGTGTGAGTGAGCTTAGGTGTGTCCTGCTGATGGAGGTGGGGGCTGTTCCCAGCAGATGTTCTAACCCATGTCCTCTAGTGGCCACATGCACATGCTTCTCTTGAGCACATAACATGCTTGCTGTTTTGACTACTCACACGGACACTCATGCTAATGACCGTTAGCCACTTAGGCTGATGGCTTTATTTATGAGATGGGTCTTGTTCTGTTGCCCAAGCTGGAGTGCAGTGATGCAGTCACGGCTTACGGCAGCCTTGACCACCTGGGCTTGAGTGATCCTCCTGTCTCAGCCTCATGAGTAGCTGGGACTACAGGCACGTACCACCATGCCCCACTAATACTGGCTTTCAGTGATGCAAGTCTGCCCTATGGGGGTGATCTCGGTCATTGATCTTACCTATGACTCAGCATTGGGATTGTTCCTGGCTCTGGTGTACACAAAGACTGTGAACCCTGTGTGGATTTGGGGTGAGGCAATTGTAGGTCCTGGAGGCCTTGAACCACAACTTATTAGCTATTTGTTGATTAATCAAAATCAGAAAAGATCCTTTATCTTACAGAATTTAAGGTCCCCACTGCTGATGTGTGAAGGGCTTTCACAGCCCTTCTTCTAATTCTGTGGTTTGATTGGCTGCTCTTATGCATTTCCTGGCTTTTCTTGAGTTCACACCAGCTGACCAATCTCTGGGGCCCCTCTGGTGGGCAGGATGTTGTGGGAGAAGCTGGGACCTGAGATGAGAACAGGCCTGGCACTGTGCCAGAGGTCCCAGGACATCTCTGTGCCGGGGCTCTTTGTGTACAATGAAAGTTGGACAATCTTTCTTGGAAAACGTGCCTGAGCTTCACATGTGGAATGAAGACCTCACAGCAGCTTCACTCATGGTGAGCTGTGGACACCCGCAGGGCCAAGAGCTTCCACTCCACCTTCAGCCTGGGAGGTGTGCCTGGCTTGCCTGGCTGGCAGCTCATCCCTTCTGCACTCACAGGAGGGTGTTCGTGAAGCCTTTGTGTCTCGAGGGGCGTCAGAGCACTGTGTGGATTTCTCTGCTCCTCCTAAAAGCCCGTCTGCTGAGTGGGTGCATTTATTTTCTGTCTTATCACGTCAGTACACTTGTCAAAAGCTGGATTATAAATCAGTCAGTTCTGTGGTGTCAGATCTCTCTTTTTGCCTTGGCTTCTGAGACAGGATGGACCGTATGCCTATGCATGAGCCCTCAAGAAGCCTCTTTCTGGGGACCTGAGCTCGGGTGTGAGGCCCCTGAGGTTCCTGCTTAAGGTGTGAAAGAGGAGTTTGGGGCTGTTACAGCTGTCATTTTTAGGTGGTCAACTGTTCCAGAGGATTTGGAAACACAAGCAATGTTAGCACCTGTGTCCCATGGCTCAGGGGCCTCCATGGCTGGCTTTCCACCCACAGTCCTGACCTCATGCCTTGCTGGTGTCTGCAATAATACGGGGTGTTTCCTTGGGACAAAATAAACTTCTCTGCCTTCAAAGTGGTCCCTCATGAGGGGGAGGAAGTGGCACTGACCCCTGTGGCCTGCAGTCACCTTGGGCCCATCAGCACCTATACTGGTGCAGGGATGAGAGGGAGTGCAGGCCCAGCTGTGGGGGCAGGCCTCCTGGGCCCTGTGTGAGACCCGCCTGTTCTAGCCACCGGGCTGTGCGGTGGTGCATGAGTGACTGGTGCTGAATGTTAAATCCTGTACCTCCTCAGGTGGCTTTGTTTTGTTTACGAACTTTGCATGAATGTTCTCCGTTGTCTGAGGTGGCATAGTTTGCCTGGAAGGTGACACTGTGTGTCTGCATGGACAGGAGCAGCAGACATCAGAGAGATGCAATTGAGATAAATGGTATGTTGACTAAGCCCCACTCCACTCCTCAGGATATGAGCAGCTGGGGTCCCTGCGTGCATGAAGGTCTGTCCCTTGAGGGTCTCACTGTTGAGGAGGCCCCACTTCCCTACTCTGGAGATGAGCAGCCCCAGGTCCCTGTGTGCATGGAGGTCTGTCCCTCAGGAGGGTTTATCTGTGAGCCAACACTCACCTGTCCTGCACCACGAGCTGGTAGCAGTTCCCCAGGGATGTGGCCCCACGGGTTGTAGGAAGGACCCCACTCAGGGATGGGCTGCTTCCTAAATGCCCTCATGCATCCTAGACCCTCTCCTCAGCTATCTGAGCCTCTGATCCTGCCCATGAATGCTTGTGTGGGCATGTTTGACCCTGTGTCCAGTCTGTCTGGTGGAGACGGGGCAGGTGCAGTGATATAGTTTGGCTGTGTCCTCACCCAAATCTCATCTTGAATTGTACTCTCTTAATTCCCACATGTTGTGGGAGGGACCTGGTGGGAGATAATTTGAATCATGGGGGTGGTTCCCCCACACTGTTCTCGTGATCGTGAATGAGCCTCAGGAGATCTGTTGGTTTTATCAGAGGTTTCCACTTTCACATCTTCCTTATTTTCTCTTGCGGTCGCCATGTAAGAAGTGCCTTTCACCTCCCACCGTGATTCTGAGGCCTCCCCAGCCATGTGGAACTGTAAGTCCAATTAAACCTCTTTTTCTTCCCAGTCTTGGGTATGTCTTTATCAGCCGTGTGAAAATGGACTAATACAGTAAATTGGTACCAGCATAGTGGGGTGTTGAAAGATACCTGAAAAGATACCTGAAACTGTGGAAGCGACACTGGAACTGGGGAACAGGCAGAGATTGGAACAGTTTGGAGGGCTTAGAAGAAGACAGGAAAATGTGGGGAAATTTGGAACTTCCTAGAGACTTGTTGAATGGCTTCGACCAAAGCCTGTTAATGATGTGCACAATAAGGTCCAGGCTGAGGTGGTCTCTGATGGAGATGAGGAACTTGTTGGAAACTGGAACAAAGTGTTAGGGTTTAGCAGAGACTGGTGGCATTCTGCCCTGCGCTAGAGATTTGTGGAACGTTGAACTTGAGAGGGATGATTTAGGGAATCTGGTGGAAGACATTTCTAAGCAGCAAAGCATTCAAGAGGTGACTTGGGTGCCATTAAAGGCATTCAGTTTTTTTGTTTTTTTTTTTTGGACGAAGTCTCGCTCTTGTCCCCCAGGCTGGAGTGCAGTGGCGCGATCTTCGTTCACTACAACCTCCGCCTCCCGGGTTCAAGCGATTCTCCTGCCTCAGCCTCCCGAGAAGCTGGGATTACAGATGCCTACCACCATGCCCGGCTAATTTTTGTATTTTTAGTAGAGACGGGGTTTCACCATGTTGGCCAGGCTGGTCTCGAATTCCTGACCTCAGGTGATCTGCCCGCCTTGGCCTCCCAAAGTGCTGGGATTACAGGCGTGAGCCACCACGCCTGGCCAGGCATTCAGTTTTATAAGGGAAGCACAGCGTTAAAGTTTGGAAAATTTGCAGCATGACAATGTGATAGAAAAGAAAAACCCAATTTCTGAGGAAAAATTCTTGCCGGCTGCAGAAATTTGCAAAAGCAAGGAGGAGTCAAATGTTAATCCCCAAGACATTGGGAAAATGTCTCCAGGGCATGTCAGAGACCTTCATGGCAGCCCCTCCCATCACAGGCCCAGAGGCCTAAGAGAAAATGGTGTTGTTGGCTGGGCCCAGGGTCCCTGAGCTGTGTGCGGCCGAGGGACTTGGTGACCTGCGTCCCAGCTGCTCCAGCCATGGCTGAAAGGGGCCAATGGAGAGCTCGGGCCATGGCTTCAGAGAGTGCAAGCCCCAAGCCTTGGCAGCTTCCATGTGGTGTTGAGCCTGAGGGTGCAAAGAAGTCAAGACTTGGGGTTTGGGAACCTCTGCCTAGATTTCAGATGTGTGGAAACGCCTCAATGTCCAGTCAGAAGTCTGCTGCAGGGGCTGGATGCTCATGGAGAACCTCTGCTAGGGCAGTGCTGAAGGGAAATGTGGGGTTGGAGCCCCCACAGAGTTCCTACTGGGGCACTGCCTAGTGGAGCTGTGAGAAGACCCAAAGTCCTCCAGACCCCAGAACGGTGGATCCACTGACAGCTTGCACTGTTCGCCTGGAAAAGCTACAGACCCTCAATGCCAGCCCATGAAAGCAGCTGGGAGGGAGGCTGTACCCTGCAAAACCACAGGGACACGGAGCTGCCCAAGATTATGGGAACGCACCTGTTACATCAGCGTGACTGGATGTGAGACCTGGAGTCAAAGGAGATCATTTTAGAGCTTTAAAATTTGACTGCCCCGCTGGATTTCGGACTTGCATGGGCCGTGTAACCCCTTTGTTTTGGCCAGTTTCTCCCATTTGGAACGGCTGTATTTACCCAATACCTGTACCCCCACTGTATCTAGGAAGTGACTAGCTTGCTTTTGATTTTACAGGCTAATAGGTGGAAGGGACTTGCCTTGTCTCAGGTGAGACTTTGGACTGTGGACTTTTGGGTTAATGCTGAAATGAATTCAGACTTTGGGGGACTGTTGGGAAGGCATGATTGGTTTTGAAATGTGAGGACATGAGATTTGGAGGGGCCGGGGGAGGAATGATATGGCTTGGCTCTGTGTCCCCACCCAAATCTTATCCTAAATTGTATTCCCATAATTTCCAGGTATTGTGGGAGGGACCTGGTGGGACATAATTTGAATCATGGGGGCGGTTTCCCCACACTGCTCTCGTGGTAGTGAATGAGTCTCACAAGATCGGATGGTTTTATCAGGGGTTTCTGCTTTTGCATCTTCCTATTTTCTCTTGCCACCACCATGTGGGAAGTGCCTTTCAACTCCCGCCGTGATTCTGAGGCCTCCCCAGCCATGTGGAACTGTAAGTCCAATTAAGCCTCTTTTTCTTCCCTGTCTTGGGTATGTCTTTATCAGCAGCGTGAAAACAGACTAATCATGCAGGGAGCACAGGCCCAGGACTGCAGGCCTGGCCACCTCCTCCACTTCCTTCAGCAGCCCTGCAGTAGGCTTTCTGCAGTGGAGGTCAGAGTACTCCTGGTGACCCACCCCACCCACCCTGGACCCTGGTGTGGACATCACCTAGCAGAGGCCTGTTGAATTGTGTGGCTTGGGGGGTGGGGGCAGAACCTACCACTGTTCATCTCCACCCTGAACTGCGGGCTCTGGTCACACTCAGCACAGCTTTTCGCTCATGGAATTATTAAAAGATTATTTCATTTTTTAAAAATGCCCTGAAAAACAGCCACCTGCCAGCAGTGAAGGGACAGGCCTAGGAAAGCAGTGGCTTCTACTCAGAGATAGGGCTTGTGGTTCAGCTGCAGGAAGGCTGAATCTGCCAGCAGCTCAGGCCCACAGTGTGAGCCCAAAACAGGTTTCCTATTCTGCATTATTACAATTCCATACATGCAAGAGGTCTCCCTTTACTGTGCTTGCAACTTTGGGTTTTTGAGAAGGGCTCAGCAGCCATCCCTGTGGATGCCTGTGAGATGCTGAACCCATCTCTAGGCCTGGGGGAGAACAAACAGCTTGGTGAGCAAGTTGAGCACGTGAATTGCTCCCATTGGCTGGGGTCTTATTCTCTCACCAGGGCCTATGTTGAGCACAGAACATGTATTCATATTAGATTCGCACCACTACCCTGGGATGAATGTTTTTATCCATTTTACAAAAGGGGAACAGAAATCTGTTAATTTATTTAACAGAGAAGTTAAATGAATTACCCAAAGTTACACAGCCAATACAGGTGAGGATTGGAACCCAGGTGTGTCCATTCAGAGCCTAGCTCTTTGCAGCTTTGCTATGTTATCTGTCTGTATTTGTACAACTCCAGTGACCCAGTCTGCATCCCCTCAGCCCCTGCCAGTGGGCAGCACAGCTCGGATGCAGAACTGCCTAATTCCTCCATGTATCATGAGCTCACATGGGAATGGGACCCCACTTTCTTCCACAGGCTGGAGTTCCAGGCATCTGCCTAAGTGAATTTACCTTTCAGGAAAGTCTTGTGAAGGCAGGGACAGATGAGCAGCCTGTGCTCATGCCTCACACACTTGGGCCAAGGCCAACCCCCTGGCCCCCCTCCCCTGGCCCCCGCTCTCAGCATAGAGTCTCCTGAGCCCTCACTTGTTTCTGGAGTAGCCCTGGCCCGTTCATCCTGCTCCCTTGCTGATGGGCCATCCTTGTCCAATTCCCTCCGTGAGGGGCATCTCCTCCCACCTGGGGTGTTCCTTCCCACAAAGGGCACCCCTTGTACCTGAGCTTCCATTTGGAATTCTCTCTCCCATCATTGTAGCCCTTTAGGTCTTTTCAAAATTCCCTTCTTGAATTCAGCCTCAGCTCCTTCATTTACTAGCCTTGTGACTATGGGCAGGTTATTAAACCCCTCTAGGTTTCAGTCTTCTCATTTGTAAAGTGGGAACAATGACACCTCCCTAGGGTTGCCATCAGGATTAAAGAGAGCATGCACACAGAGCTTGGCATAGACTCTGTCTTCTCTCCTGTACGGTAAATCCCTTCTGGACAGAGACCATGTTCATAGACCTCCGTGTCCTCCACTCCTACCCCTCCCCAACTCCTACATTTAGCAGGGCTGCGTGCGTCGGTGGAGAACACATGGCATGAACCAGTGGCAGGCCCTCTGCAGCGACTGTCTCTGCTCAGAGGGGACCACAGGGTACAGTGGGTTTAGCCGTCACCCTGGGCAGTCTGACACGATGCTCATCTGGGCAGTTCTGCGAGTGCCAACGGCTGGGCCATCATCACTCTGGATCTTGGGTGGACAGCACCTGGGCAGGTGCCAGGCGCCACCTCATCTGACTCATAGGTGTGTGGCCCGATTTTAAACCGTCCCAACGTGTCAGCCCAGGAAGTCATTCCGTAGCAAACAATGCCGAGTCCCACGCTTTCGCAGGTTCCTCATTAGGATGTCCGCCTGTATTTCTTTTAAGACCCATCGCACTCTCTTTTCCTACGTGGAGTTCCTTCTGTGTTTCTTAGTTTCCTACAGGACACAGATGTGCACGTGTGCTCCCTGGCCTGAAGGTCCGAGGCGGCTCATGTTTGCCATGCACACGCGTGAGCTCCTTTACAGCTGGAATGTGCCTGGGCTTGGATGGCAGGCCAGCATTGCCATCCCCTCCCAATAGACCCTGCTCTAGGCCAGGGGCTCTGACAGTCTAAGGCGAGTCTCAGCCCCTGCCAGTGAATGGTTTAGAGCTGCGCATGTGACCCCACCCTGACAGGGAGACTTGAGGGTCTTCTTCCTCTGATGTGGTGATACTGTGACCTTGTGACCCACCTGGATGTGTGGGGGAATGTGGGAGACACCTGAAGGCCCCCAGCACGTCCTGGAGCCAACTCCCTGTGTCAGTGTTTCTCTGGAGCATCTCAGACACATACAAGGTCCTGCTTGCCTGGCCGCCCACACTGCCCTCCTTGTTCCTGGGGCTGTCCAGGCTCCTTTGGTTGTGCCATGGGATGAAATGCTCTCTGTCCTCACGCTTCACCTAGTTATTTCCACTCCTTGTACATGCAGTTTAAATTAGGGCCTGTGTTTTACAGTTTTCGTTTGCATATCTCAGAGTTTGCAATTACATATTTGCATGTGTGATTATTGTCTAACTTCCGGCTCGAGCAAACCATCAGCCACATGAAGATAGGTCAGTTGTACAACCTTTAATATGCACGTGAGCCCTGACTCTTGTCAGAGTGCAGATTTGGACTCCGGGTCTGGTGTAGAGCATCTCCAGCTGGCTCCAGGGAATGCTTCTGGTTCAAAGAACGTCCTGGAGGGGCAGGAGATCGAACTTTCTGAAATGACCTTGCCTGGGCCCAGCCCAGAGGTCCTGATTCCTTGGCCCGAGGGGGCTCCTGGCTCAGACAGGATTCCCAGCCCAGGGGCCTTGTCCATCTGAGCTGTGTTGTGCCAAAGTAATTTCTGACCTAATTGGGACCTCACTGCAGATTCGGCGTTGTGTTCTTATGTGTGTGTTTTTAAATTTACTATATTGTAAAGGCTTCCTTGAGCCCTTAAACCCTTTTAAAATATCACTTCTGGCCAGGCATGGTGGCTCACACCTGTAATTCCAGCACTTTGGGAGGCCGAGGTGGGTAGATCACGAGGTCAGGAGTTCAAGAGCAGCCTGGCCAACACAGTGAAACCACATCTCTGCTAAAAATACAAGAATTAGCCAGGTGTGGTGGCGTGTGCCCGTAGTCCCAGCTACTTGGGAGGCTGAGGCAGGAGAATTGCTTGAACCTGGGAGGTGGAGGTTATGGTGAGCAGAGATCACGCCACTGCCCTCCAGGCTGGGCGACAGAGCGAGACTCTCTTCAAATAAAATAAAATAAAATAAACCCACTTCTGTTAGCTTCATCATATCTTGACCTGGAAATGTGCTTTCATGTGTTTGATGCACTTACTATTTCCATTTGTCACAATTGTAAGTATTTTGATGAGCATTTTCTGTGGGAATCTCTTGTCTCTGTTTCTGATTGCCTGCAGTCGTTCACTGTTCTCACCTGCAGGCCTGGGGTGGGGACCTTAGATGGGAGGCAGGCCCCTGGGGGTATGAGGGAGGTCCTTGGCGGAGAGGGGCCTTAGATGGGAGATGCAGTCTGTGAGCAGGGGATGGGGCCTCAGTGGGCAGGGCCTTAGGTGGGAGGCGCAGTCTGTGGATGGGGGCGGGGCTTCAGGGCTGCATCTTAGGAGGTGCAGTCTGTGGGCTTTGGGCCAAGACCCTGTGGTGTCTGGGACCTTAAATAGAGACAGTCTGCATGCCCGGGGGCAGGCCTGGGGTGGGCGGGCCTTGTTGGGGTGGGGACCCCTGGCAGACAGTGTGAGCTGTAGGGGCACTTGGTGCCTGAGACTCACCCAGCAGCGCTGGTTGAGGAGGCTGGGGGTCAATGTAGACGGGCCTGGGGTGGCCTTGTGCATGTAGCCTGTGTTCCCCAGGACTGTGTGTCCGGGAGCTCCCATCCCCTGGCCTCCCCTCTGCTCACCTCCCCTCCCCTCCGCTCACCTCCCCTCACCCCCCCACGGCACCTTCCGCAGTTTTCACTTGGGGTCTCACTGCTCGCTGCCGTCTCCCCCGTGGGATGCCACTTCCTGAGCACCAGGTAGGGCCCTTTTCCTGCTGTGCTCAGAGGCCTTGAAACCACTCCTCGGATGAACAAAGGTGGGGCCTGCCTCATGCTGGTCACCTGTCGTTTAGTAAATGTTTTTAGTATCTACTGTATACTAAGCTCTCTTGGGGATAAAATGGAGACCACATTTTTCTTTTACTGTACAGCCCAGCACAGGAAAATATGGGTTCAATGAGTAAGTTTCTAGCTGGCTCAAAGAAGTGAGTTCAAATACAGACATGGCCACTCAGGAGGACACTTCTGTGAACCTCCTGGCCTTTCTGAAGCCCTGGTGGCCTGGTGGTTCCCGGGGTTGCCCTCTCGTGAATGGGGTTTCTCAGACGTTCTTCTCTTTCTAGGGTCTGTTCTGCTGAAGGGAAGGATGTGGGATGGGGAGTGGGTGGGAAGTCCTCAAACTCTCAGGAGAATCCACCTGCCTGCAACAGACGCAGCGCCTGCCATGCAGTCACCAATGTGGATCACCACCCGGTGTGTGTGACCCAGTGGCTCCCACCCAAGTCTGACCAGAAGAAGTGGGGAGCTGGTCAGAGCAATTCAGTGCTTTCTTCTTGAGTCATTTGGAAGCTAAAGCCTTTTGCAAGGAAACACAGCCTTGCTTCTTGTCACCCGTGTGCAAGTATTCTTTGAAACATTGCCTCTGTTTTTGTTGTTTGAAAACATCTTCACCTGCGTGCTGACATTTGGCTCCAGATGGGGGAAGATTATGGCAAATGCAGTGTCCACAGGGCCGGACTGGTGGGATTCATTGCTCTATAAGGGACATGGAACACATTTCGTGACTTTGTGCTCAAACCTTTTCCTGTCTTTCTGTTTTGTGACATTGTCAGCCAATGTCAATTTAATACAATTCTAGAGTTTTATTTTAAAACTGGTCAAGCCAGGCCACGCCTGTCATCCCAGTAATTTGGGAGGCCGAGGCAGGAGGATCACTGGACCCCAGGAATTTGAGACCAGCCCTAGCTACGGGATGAGACTCTGTCTCTACAAATATATATATATATATATATATATATATATATTTATTTATTTAAATTAGCTGGGTGTGGTGGTTGTGAGCTTATAGTTTTAGCTACTGGAGAGGCTGAGGTGGGAGGATTGCTGGAGCCTGGGAGGTTGAGACTGCAGGGAGCCACCGCTGCACTGCGGCCTGGGCAACAGAATAAGACCCTGCCTCAAAAAAGCAAATAAGCTAAAAAATGGGTCAACAGGTTTAATTCATTAATTCAGTGAAGATTCAAGTGCCTGCTGCGTGACTGTAGTCAGTGGTAAGCTGCAGCAGTTTCCTGCCACTTGTAATATGGCAATTAAAAATTTTAAATTTGTGGCTGCTTGGGATCTGGGAGGTGACCAGTTCCTCAGCAAATCTTGACTGATAAATTAATGCCTGGGTCTTCAGCCTAGTTCTTTCCTGGCCAGTGTGACAAGAGTCTGTCACGTCTTTGGGGGCACATTATAATCATGAGACGTAATCTTTCTCCAGTTCAGGGGCAGCTGTGAATCAGGGGTACTGCCCCAGTAGAACTATGAACATCCAGCAAAAGACTGTTTTCAAAATATACCAATTAAGTGAAAAAAGCATGAAGTAGACCAGTGTGGGTAGTATGCTACCATTGTTTAGAAAAGAGGGAAGATAGAGACAATTCACATTTATTTGCCTTCATATGCATAAGATATCTCTGGAAGGGTACATTAAGAGCTGAAATCTCATACTGTAATCCCAGCCCTTTGGGAGGCCAAGGCGGGTGGATTACCTGAGGTTGGGAGTTTGAGACCAGCCTAACCAACATGGAGAAACCCCCATCTCTACTAAAAATGCGAAATTAGCTTGGCGTGGTGGTGCATGCCTGTAATCCCAGCTACTCGGGAGGCTGAGCCAGAATTGCCTGAACCCAGGAGGCAGAGGTTGCGGTGAGCCAAGATTGCACTATTGCACTCCAGCCTGGGCAACAAAGAGAGAAACTCCGTCTCAAAAAAAAAAAAAATGCTGAAGTCATTGGTTACTTGTGGGAAGGGGGCTGGGTAGCCAGAGATTTCACTAAATAGCTTTTGAATGTTGAGCTATGTGGTTATATAGCCCTATTCAAATCATAAAGAAAAATATAACAGTGTATGGTCCTAATTTTTAAAAAACATACATGTTAAAGAAGCCTGGAAGAATGTCTTCCTACACATTAGAGTGGTTTTCTTTCTGGTCGGGTGATGTGCACAGTTAGACATCCGTGTGTGGGGCCCTCGTGAGCGGCCCAGAGATGACTGGTGTGCTCTGATCTTCTTGTCCTCTGGCAGCACCTTGGGTGTCACACTAGACCTGGACTTCCCTCTTTGTATGTCTTGTACATGTGGGAGGGGGCATCTACATTGAAACTTGCTGGTTTCCCCAGGATGGCTACTCTCCCCAGCTTCTCCGACTACTTCAGGCAACACTACCTTGATTTGGGTGCAAAAAGGAAAAAGAATGCTTTTAAAAAAACACAAGAGTATTTTGAGGAAATGACAAAGGACAGTAGAAACACAGTGTCAGAAACATTTGCCCTTCAAGTTTAATTTTGCTTTTTTGTGAAAACCAGCCTGAAGGGGGAGTTTAGCTGGGAGGGAACTGAGTTGGGCACTGTGGCAGAGAGTGAGCAGGATAACTGTGAATGGGGCATTCAGTTGTCTGCCTCTACAAAGGGGACGCTACATCTCCCAAGTGGCTTAAAGATTAAAAATAATATATGTGCATCTCATGCCCCAAGCAGCTATGAGAACTTCAACATGGCATGGGCCTTTGCATGAGTGATGGAAATGGCCAAGAGCTTCCCTCACCTTGGTTTGTTGAAGAACAGCACATGGGGTCCAGCCCCTAAGGGTCCTCCCTAGTATGAAAGGACCTAGGTGACAAGAAAACACTGTTAAAATTCTCCTCTTCATTATTTTGGACCTTTTGTAAAGGAAAAGCAGACATGAGTCCAACATGCAGGTGATGGCTGCTTCGTGCCTAGACTGAGAAATGGTGCGGCGGTTCCTTGGGGATGGTTCTGAGCCAGAGCGGCACCTTGATCAGCAAAAGCGTGACATCCTAAAGTTTTTAAGTCAATAGTAGCTGACTGAGTTTAAGATGAAACCAGCAGGGGACTATGTGTTCAGTGTTAAGAAGAATGCATATACAGTTGGAGCACTGGGCCAGAGTCAGGAAATGAGAGTCTTATTTCCAGCTGGAATCAAGTTTATCTGTGGCTTTTGAGCAAGTCTCTCACCCTCTCGGAGCCATCAGTGCAGGGGCTTGGATGGTCACTTTCTTTTTTTTTGAGGCGGAGTCTTGCTCTGTCGCCCAGGCTGGAGTGCAGTGGCGCCATCTCGGCTCACTGCAAGTTCCACCTCCCGGGTTCACGCCATTCTCCTGCCTCAGCCTCCCTAGTAGCTGGGACTACAGGCGCCCGCCATCACGCCCAGCTAATTTTTTGTGTTTTTAGTAGAGACGGGGTTTCACCGTGTTAGCCAGGACGGTCTTGATCTCCTGACCTCTTGATCCCCCCTCCTCGGCCTCCCAAAGTGCTGGGATTACAGGCGTGAGCCACGGCGCCTAGCCTTGTATGGTCACTTTCAATTGGGAAGCTTATGATTTAATTCAGGGCATGAAGACAGATATCCAGCTTTGAAGTAGACACAAACATGAACCCTGTTTGTGCCCTCAGTGCGAGAAACTCACATGATCAGGAGGTTTGTCCAGAACATACTGAATCAGGACCCAGGCAATCCGGCAGGCCAAAAGGATTTTGAATTTTTGTTTTAGACAGAAAGAGTTTTATACCTTCTCCAGTCATTCATGCTCTGATTTGTTAAACGTATGGTAAGTTTAGATAGACCTCTTAGGTATCAAGAAAAGTTTATGTTTGTAATATCTTTTAACCTGGAAGGTAAGACATAATCGTGTTAATGGCGATGAGTTATCCTTCAGTATAGAAGTTGAATGATGAGAATAGACGTATATTGCCAAAGCCCTGTGACTCCAGAAATATCATTCATACACAGTTTTGGTTTCTGAATTAGAGAAGGACTGAGGACTTTTGTAGTTTGGGGTCAGGGTGGAGACAGGCATGTGAGGGAAGGCAAGTTCTACCCTGTTCAGAGTGCCTGCCCTCTGTCCTCCTTACCCAGCCAACACTGTTGGGTCCATTTTAACTGGAAAAGCCAGCCCTGCCAGCTGGGTTGGACCAAACCTCATATCCTGTGCCTCCTCTGTAAGGCCCAGCAGTGATGAGGCACAAGCCTTCCCTGAGTTCTTAACTCTTCATCTTCTAGATGGGTGGTGTGCTTACAGCAGATGCTGGTCCCTTGGAACATCCTGTTTGCCTGCAGCAAAAGCAGAGTCTCCATTGAGTGCCTGCTGGTGCCATCCTCGGGGTTTTCATGTTTCTGAACATGACTTCTAGTTAGCCTTCAATTGCTGGGTCATATGGTAACCCAATATTTTAAAGAACTGCTCGACTGTTTACAAAATCATTTGCACCATTTTACATTCCTACCAAAAATGTGTGAGGGTTCGGATTCCTACACGTTCTTATCAGCATATTATCTTTTTTATTACAACCAGCCTGGTGATCCGAAGTAGTAACTCCTATGCTTTTGATTTGCATTTCCCTAGTGACTAAGGAGGTTGAGCATCTTTTCCTGTGTTTTTTGGTCATCTGTGTATCTTTTTTGGAGAATGTCTATTCAAATTATTTGACCATTTTTTAATGGGGTTGTCTTTTATTGTAGAGTTTTATTTGAGTTTTCTTTTAATATGCCTTATCAGAGGCACAAGTCCCTTATCAGAGATCTGATTTGCAAATACTTTGTCATTCTGTAGATTACCTTTTCACTTTCTTCATGATGTTCTTTGAAGCACAAATATTTTTAAGTTTAATGAAGTCCATTTTATCTATTTTTTTCTTTTGTTATTTATGCTTTTGGCATCATATTTAAGAAATTATTGCCTAACTCCAGTAATGAAAATTTCTGTGTATTTGTCTAATAGTTTTATAATTTTAGTTCACATTTAGTCTGTAATCCCATTTAGTTACTTTTTAGATATGGTGTGAGGTAGGAGTCCAGCTTTATTGTTTTGCATGTGGATATGCAGTTGTCCCAGCACCATTTGTTGAAAAGACTGTTTTTTTCTCATTGAATTCTCTTAACATTCTTGTTAAAAATAAATTGATTACCACGTGCAGTAGGCTATGCCTGTAATCCCAGCACTTTGGGAGGCTGAGGCAGGTGGATTGCTTGAGTCCAGGAGTTTGAGACTAGCCTGGGCAATATGGTGAAACACTGTGTCTACAAAAAAATACAAAAATTAGCCATATGTGGTGGCGTGTGCCTGTAGTCCCAGCTACTTGGGAGGCTAAGGTGAGAGGATTGCTTGAGCCCAGGAGATGGACATTTTAGTGAGCCAAGATCATGCCACTGCACTCTAGCCTAGGTGACAAAGCAAAAAAAAATGAATAAATAAATTGATGACAAAGGTAAGGTTTTTTTCTGTACTCTCAATTCTATTCCCCTGGTCATTTATATGTCTATATGTTAGTACTATGTGTAACTTTTGAAATTGGGAAGTGTGAGTTCTTCAATTCTGTTTTTCATTTTCAAGATTCTTCTGGATATAGTGAGACCTTTGAATTTAGGATCAGCTTGCTGATTACTACAGAAAATGCAGCTAAGATTCTGATGGGGTTGTACTGAATCTGTAGATCAATTTGGGGAGTGTTGCTGTCTTAACAATATTAAGTCTTCCGGCTGGGTGCCATGGCTCATGCCTATGGTCCTAACTCTTTGGGAGGCCAAGAAAGGAGGATCACTTGAACCTAGGAGTTCGATCACTTGAACCTAGGAGTTCGAGACCAGCCTGGGTAACCTAGGAATTACCCCATCTCTACAAAATAAAATTTAAAAAAATTAGCCAGGTGTGGTGGTACATGCCTGTAGTTCCAGCTACTTAGCAGGCTGATGCAGGAAGATCACTTAAGCCCAGGAGGTTGAGGCTGCAGTGAGCTGTGATTGCACCATGGTACTCCAGCCTGGGTGACAGAGCAAGACTTCATTTAAAAAAAAAGAAAAAAAAATTAAATCTTCTAATCCATGAGCATGAAATGTCTTTCCATTAATTTAGATCTTCTTTATTTTTTCAACAATATTCTATAGTTTTCAATGTATAAATCTTTCACTTATTTAGTTTATTCCTATTTTATCCTTTGTAATGCTATTGTTAATGGAATTTTCTTAATTTTTAGATTGTTCATCGCTACTGTTTAGAAATACAGTTTATTTTTGTGTGTGGGTATTGTATACTAAAACCATGCTGAACTCATTTATTAACTCTAATAAGGTTTTTTTTTATGGATTCCTTAGGATTTTCTATATACAAATGCATATCATCTGTCAATAGAGATATTTTAACTTCTTTCATTCCAATCTAATGTCTTTTATTTTCTTGGCTGTCCTGGGTCGAAACTATAGTACAATGTTAAATAAATGATGTGAAAGTAGACATTCTTGTTTTGTTGTTGATCTCAGGGGAAATCATTGTCTTTTAACCATTAAGTATGATGTTAGCTGTGAGTTTTCATGGATATTCTCTGTATAGGATGAAGAAGTCTTTTTCTATTCCTCGTTTGTTGAGTGTTTTTAATCATAAAAGGGTGTTAGATTTTGTCAAATGCTCTTTTTGTATCTATTGACATGATCATATGGCTTTTGTCCTTTTAATATTGTTTATTACGTTGACTGATTTTGGAATGTTAAGCCAACCTTGCATTCATGTGATAAATCTCACAGGTCATGGTGTGTGGTCCTTTTTATATGCTACTAGATGTGGTTTGCTAGTATTCTCTTGAGGATTTTTCTATCTCTAGTCATAACAGATATTGGACTGTAGTTTTCTTTTCCTGGGATGTCTTTTTCTGGTTTTGATATCAGGTGAAAGCTGACCTCGTAGCATAAATTGGCAAGTGTTCCCTCTTATTTTTTGGAAGAATTTGTGAAGGTTTGATTTTGATTTTGTGAACACTTTGTATAATTCGCCAGTGAAACCATCTGGGTCTGGACTTTTCTTAGTCCAGATTCAGATAATTCAATCAAACAAGAGATGATTTAATATCTTGTTACAAATTTATTCAGATTTTCTGCTTCTTTTTGAGTCAGTTTTGGTAGCTTGTGTATTTTTCTAGGAATCAGTCCATTTCATCTGGGTTATCTGATTTGTTGGCATACAGTTACTCATAGTATTCCTCTGTGATCCCTTTTTACAATAAAATTTTATTTTCAAAAAGTTTTAGGAGGCTGAGACAGGCAGATCACTGAAGGTCAGGAGTTCAAGACCAGCCTGGACAACATGGTGAAATCCCATCTCTACTAAAAGTACAAAAATTAGCCGGACATGGTGGTGCACACCTGTAATCCCAGCTACTTGGGAGGTTGAGGCAGGAGAATCACTGGAACCTGGGAGGTTGAGGTTGCAGTGAGCCAAGATTATGCCACTACACTCCAGCCTCAGTGACAGAGATTTTGTCTCAAAAAAAACAAAGCAAAGATTGCACAGAAAGTTCCCGTATACACCATACCCAGTTTCCTTTATTATTAACAACTAACATTAATATAGTATATTTTTTATAATTAATAAACCAATACTGATACATTATTAACTGAAGTTCATATTTTATTCAGATTTCCTTAGTTTTACCTAATGTCCCTTTTAACTTAATGTTCCAAGATCCCATCCAGGATAACACATTGCATTTAATTCTGATGTCTCCTGATATGGTTTGGCTGTGTCCCCACCCAAGTTTCATCTTGAATTGTAGTCCCCATAATCTCCATGTGTTGTGGGAGAGACCCAGTGGGAGGTAATTGAGTCATGGGGGCAGTTACTTCTATGGTGTTTTTGTGATAGTGAGTGAGTTCTCACACAAGCTGATGGTTTTATAAGGGGGCTTTCCCCCAACTTCGCTATGCTGTTCTCCTTGATGCTGCCATGTGAAGAAGGACATGTTTGCTTCCCCTTCCACCATGATAGTAAGTTTCCTAAGGCCTCCCCAGCCTTGCAGACCTGTGAGTCAATTAAACCTTTTTCCTTTATAACTTACTCAGTCTTGGGCATGTCCTTATAGCAGTGTGAGAACAGACTAATACAGTAAATTGGTACCACAGAGAGTGGGGTGTTGCTATAAGGATACCCCAAAATGTGGAAGTGACTTTGGAACTGGGTAATAGGCAGAGGTTGGAACAGTTTGGAGGGCTCAGAAGAAGATAGGGAAATGTGGGAAAGTTTGGAACTTTCTAGAGACTTGAAGAGCTCAGAAGACAGGAAGATGTGGGAAAATTTGGAAGGTGCTAGAGACTTGTTGAATGGCTTTAACCAAAATGCTGATATGATATGGACAATAAAGTCCAGGCTGAGGTGGTCTCAGATGGACATGAGGAACTTGTTGGGACGTGGAATAAAGGTCACTCTTGCTATGCAAAGAGACTGGCAGCATTTTTGTCCCTGCCCTAGAAATCTGTGGAACTTTGAACTTGAGAGATGATTTAGGATGGTATCTGGTGGAAATTTCTAAGTGGCAAAGCATTCAAGAGGAACCAGAGTATAAAAGTTTGGAAAATTTGCAGCCTGATGATGTGATAAAAAGAAAACCTGGCCAGGCGCAGTGGCTCATGCCTGTAATCCCAGCTGAATGTGAGACATGGAGTCAAAGGAGATCATTTTGGAACTTTGAGTGTAGTGACTGCCCTGTCATATTTCAGACTTGCATGGAGCCTGTAGCCCTTTTGTTTTGGCCAGTTTCTCCCATTTGGAATGGGCATATTTACCCAATTTCTATACCCCCATTGTATCTAGGATGTAATTAATTTGCTTTTGATTTTACAGGCTCATAGGCAGAAGGGACTTGGCTTGTCTCAGATGAGAATTTGGGCTTGGACTTTTGAGTTAATGCTGGAATGAGTTGACTTTGGGGGACTGTTGGAAGGGTATGATTGTGTTTAGAAATGTGAGGACGTGAGATTTTGGAGGGACCAGGGTGGAATGATATGGTTTGGCTGTGTCCCCACCCAAATCTCATCTTGAATTGTAGTTCCTGTAATCCCCATGTGTCATGGGAGGGATCTGGTGGGAGGTAATTGAATCATGGGAGCAGTTACCTCCTTGCTGTTCTTGTGTTAGTGAATTCTCATATGAGATTTGATGGTTTTGTAAGGGGCTCTCCCCTGCTTTACTCTGCACTTCTCCTTGCTGCCACCATTTGAAGAAGAAGGATGTGTTTGCTTCCCCTTCTGCCATGATTGTAAGTTTCCTGAGGCCTCCCAGCCCTGCAGAACTGTGAGTCAATTAAACCTCTTTCCTTTTATAAATTACCCAGTCTCAGGTATGTCCTTATAGCAGCATGAGAACGGACTAATACATCTCCTTAGGCTCCTTTTAATTGTGATAATTTCTGATCTTGATAGTTTTGAGGAGTACTCTTCAGACATTTTGTAGAATGTGCCTCAATTGAGATTTGTCTGTTATGTTTCTCATTATTATACTGGGATTATGGGTTTTGGAGAAGAAGACAACAGTGGTAAAGTGGTATCTTGATTACATCGTATCAAGATACATGCTATCAATATTACTTATTACTATGGATGTTGATCTTGGTCCTGGCTGAGAGTGTTTGCCAGGTTTCTCCACTGTAGAGTTACTCTTTCTTCCCCCTTTTTACACTGTAGGTTTTGGAATGAACACATTCTATGTGCCTTACACGTAAGAAGTGGGAAATTATGCTCTACATCCTTGAGGGTGTTGTAGCTACATAAATTGTTTGGTATTCTTCTGTATGGTAGACCAGTCTACTCTCCCCCATTTATTTACTCAGTCATTTACCTCATTGTGGAGTCATGGATTTTATTTATACTTTGAATTATAATCTAATACTACTTGCTCAAATTGTTCCAGCTTTGGTCTTTGGGAGCTTTTTCTGTTGGTTTCTATTTCCCTTTGACATACCCCGATGATTATGGGTTTTGTTTTGGTTTTTGGCACTTCTTTTCTTTCCAGTATTATAAAATACTGAAGGCACATCATGTATATTTCCTGTACCAGCCCTTCAATCAGTCATTTCTCCAAGGAGTCTTGATTCCTTGCATGCTAGGTGTGATCATTGCTACTAGAATGCTTATAATCCTTCTTAACTCCTTAAGGCCCATAGTAATGTCCCCTTCACCATTACTGATTTTAGTAGTTTGAATTGTCTCTCATTATTTTCTTGGTTAGTCTACCTAAAGATTTGTCAATATTGTTAATATTTTCAAATAACCAACATTTAATTTTGTCACTTTCTCTGTTTTCTGAGTCTTCCATTTATTTCCACCCTAATTGCTATTATTTTCTACTTTCTGCTTGCTTTAGATTAAGTTTGCATTTCCTTTTTCATTTCTAATGGTGGAAGTTTAGATTATTGAATTGAAATCTTTCTTTTTCAATATAGATGTTTACAGCTGTACTTTTCATTTTCAACACTGCCTTAGCTGCATCCCATACATTTTGGTATGGTGTATTTTCATTTTCATTAATCTCTACATATTTTCTAATTTCCCCTGTGATTTCTTTTTAATTTCATAGGTTATTCAGGGGTATGTTTAATTAGCACTTATTAGTGAATTTCTCACATTTTCTTCTTTTATTGATTTCTAATTTCATTTTATTGTGGTTGAAAGACATACTTTGTATGATTTCAGTCCTTTTAAACTTATTGAGACTTGTTTTAGGGCCTAAATATGGTCTATCCTACAGAATGTTTCATGTGTACTTGAAGAATATATATTGTGCAGTTGTTGGGTACAGTATTATACAGATGTCTGCCAGGTCTAGTTGGTTCATAGTGTTGTTTAAGTCTTCTATTTCTTGTTGATCTTCCGCCTATTTCTATTCATGATTGAAAATGGGATTTAAAGTCTCCAACATTTATTGTTGAACTGTTTATTTATTGTCAAACTATATATTTCTCTTTTTTTTTTTTTTTTTTTTTGAGACGGAGTCTCGCTCTGTGGCCCAGGCTGGAGTGCAGTGGCCGGATCTCAGCTCACTGCAAGCTCCGCCTCCCGGGTTTATGCCATTCTCCTGCCTCAGCCTCCCAAGTAGCTGGGACTACAGGCGCCGCCACCTCGCCCGGCTAGTTTTTTGTATTTTTTAGTAAAGACGAGGTTTCACCGTATTAGCCAGGATGGTCTCGATCTCCTGACCTCGTGATCCACCCGTCTCAGCCTCCCAAAGTGCTGGGATTACAGGCTTGAGCCACCACTCCCGGCCTTCTCTTTTTAAGTTAGTTTTTGCTTCATTTATTTTGGAGCTCTGTTGTCACATGTATATATGTTTATAATTGTTATGTCTTCCTGATAGATTTACCCTTGTATTATACAATATCTTTGTCTCTAATAATTCTTGCATTGAAGTCTATTTTGTCTGCTGTTTATATAGGCACTTCAGCTGTCTTTTAGGTAATGTTTGCATGGTATATTTATTTCCATCCCTTTTCTTTCAACCTATCTGTTCCCCTGAATGTAAAGCATGTCTCCTCATATAATTGGAGAATGGTTGTTGTTTCTATTTGTGTTTTGTGTTTTAATCCATTTTGCCAATCTCCGCCTTTTTTATTAGAATGTTTAATTCATTTACATTTAATTACTGATATGGTAGGATTTGTGCCTGTCATTTTGCTGTTTATTTTCTGTCTCATCATTTTGCTCTCCATTGCTTTCTTTTCTGTTAAATAAATATTTTTATGTGCCATTTTATTTATTTGTTGTTTCTTTCACTCTGTTTTCTTAGTGATTGCTTTTCAAATAACATTCAATTTCAGTTAACATCTTAATTTAAAACAATCTAGCTCAGATTAATACCAACTTAATTTCAATTATATACAAAAACTTTACTCCAATATAGCTCTATTCCCATCCCTCTTATTTGTGGTATTATCATCATGCAAATTACATTTTCATATAACATTGTCAACACATTTTTATAGTCATTGTTTTCTGCAGTTGTCCTTTTAAATCGAAGAATGAGTTACAAGCAAACAAAAATACATTTATACTATCATTTTTATATACCCATGTAGCTACTTTTAACGGGGCTCTTTATTTCTTCTTGTAGGTTCAAGTTATGTGTAATGTTCTTTCATTTCAGCCTGAAAAAGGAGGCCCTTTTCTTATAAGGCAGATCTACTAATAATAGATTATCTCAGTGTTAATTTGTTTATTATTAATTTGGGAATATCTCATTTTTCCTTCACTTTTTATTTTTCTTCTTCATTTTTGGAAGGATAGTTTAGCTGGATATGGAATTATCCCCACTGCCTTCCCCAAACTTGAAGTATGTCATTCCACAGCATTTTGGTCTCCATGGGACTTTTTTGTTTGTTTGTTTGTTTGTTTGTTTTTAACAAGAAGCTAGCTGTTAATCTTACTGGTGATCTCTTATACAAGATGAATGGTTTTTCTCTTGCTGCTTTCAGGATTCTCTCTCTTTTTTTGGCAGTTTGAGTATGATGTGTCTAGATATAGACCTCTTTAACAAACTACAAGTAGGATACACTTAAACTTTAAAAAACATATAGATTAATTTTTCATCAAATGAAAATTTAATGGAAAATTTTGGCTATTATTTCTCCAAATAGCCTTTCTGCCTTTTTTTTTCCTCTTTCTCTCCTCTGGGACCTCCAGATTTGTTTGATGGTATCCCACAGACCTCTGAGGCTCTGTTCATTTTTCCTTATTCTTTTTTTTTTTCTGCTCCTCTGATTGGATAATTTCAGTGTACCTATCATCAAGTTTGCTGATTCTTTCTTTTGCCATCTCTAATCTGCTGTTGAGTGCCTCTAGTGGATTTTGTATTTCAGTTTTGTAATTTTCAACTCTAGCATTTCTACTTGATTCTACATTTATAATTGTTATCTCTTCATTGGTATTCTCTATTTAGTGAGATATCTTTTTTTTTTTTTTTTGAAACATAGCCTCGCTCTGTCGCCGGGGCTGGAGTACAGTGGTGCGATCTCGGCTCACTGCAAGCTTCGCCTCCTGGGTTCACGCATTCTCCTGCCTCAGCCTCCTGAGTAGCTGGGACTACAGGTGCCCACCACCCACCCAGCTAATTTTTTGTTTTTATATTTTTAGTAGAGACGAGGTTTCACCACACTGGCCAGGCTGGTCATGAACTCCTGACCCCTTGTGATCCGCCGCCCCAGCCTCCCAAAGTGCTGGGATTACAGGCGTGAGCCACCGCGCCTGTCCGGTATCATTCTTACACATTCCTTTAGTTTGTTAGAAATGGTTTCCTTTAATTCTTTGAACATGTTTATAATAGTTGATTTAAAATCTTTGCCTAGGAAGTACAACATCTGGGCCCCCTCATGGACGGTTTCTACTGACTGGTTTATTTTCCTCTGCATGGGCTTTTTATTTCTGTTTCTTTGTATCTCTTAGTTTTGCTCAAAACTGAACTTTTAAAAAAATTTTTACTTATTTATTTATTTTTTGAGACGGAGTCTCACTCTGTCGACCAGGCTGGAGTGCAGTGGCGTGATCTCGACTCACTGCAACCTCTGCCTCCCGGATTCAAGCCATTCTCCTGCCTCAGCCTCCCGAGTAGCTGGGACTACAGGCGCCGCCGCCACTTGGTAATTTTTTTGTATTTTTAGTAGAGATGGGGTTTCACTGTGTTAGCCAGGATAGTCTTGATCTCCTGACCTCGTCGTCTGCCCGCCTTGGCCTTCCAAAGTGCTGGGATTACCGGTGTGAGCCACCGCGCCCAGCCAAAACTAAATCTTTTAAAGAATAGGACCCTTCCTTCTCAAGGGTTTTGTTGTTGTTGCTGTTGGATTTTTTAGTGACTTTCCTGGATTAATTCTATGAAGTCTGTATTCTTTGTCATGTGTGACTTTCAGTCTTTGCTTTGTGGTCAGCTAATGATTGGATAGAGATTCTCTTAAATGCCTTGAACCTGTAAGTCTTCCAGCCTTTTAGAGTGGCTCTGTATGTGTTGGGACACAGCTTCAACACTCTGGCAGTCCAGGTCTGCTTTCGCCTTCACTTTCTGATTGCACAGAACCCCAGTCAGATGTAAAAGATCACACACAGCTGCCTCAGGTTTTTCATGGCCATGCACAAAGCCCTGCCCCTGTGTAGCTGTCTACATCTCTGGAATATATCAGAGCTTTTAAAAGCTTTCTTTGAATGTCTCACTCCCCAGGATTTCTTTTTTTCATTTTCAAAAACTGTAAAATACACATAAAATTCATCATCTTAACCATTTTTTGTGTACAGTTCAGTAGTATTAAGTCCAGTAAGTCCTCACTTATCATTGATAGGTTCTTGAAAACTGTGACTTCAAGCAAAACCACTGGTATATAATTTACCATTGGCTCATTGATACAAACAAGAGTTAAGTTCCTGCAACATATTTCTGGTCACAAAAACATTACCAAACTTCTAAATAAAGACCCTAAATATTTCTTATATTAAATATTTGAAATAAATGTGAGCTATACATTTAAGATTGATAGAAACAAGATATATATATATATATATATTTTTTTTTTTTCGAGATGGAGTCTCGCTCTGTCACCCAGGCTGGAGTGCAGTGGCATGATCTCGGCTCACTGCAACCTCCACCTCCTGGATTAAAGTGATTCTCCTGCCTCAGTCTCCTGAATAGCTGGGATTACAGGCTCCCGCCACCACACCTGGCTAATTTTTGTATTTTTAGTAGGGACAGGGTTTCACCATGTTGGTCAGGCTGGTCTCAATCTCCTGACTTCATGATCCACCCGCCTCAGCCTCCCAAAGTGCTGGGATTACAGGCTTGAGCCACCGCGCCCAGCCAAAACAAGATAATTATTTACCCAATTTTTGGTGAATCAGTGACTGACAGCGGTTGTAGTGGTGGTGGATTAAATCAAGGAATAACTGTTTGCAAAGTGAAAACTGTAATGAGCACCTCCCACCACCATGCAGTTCAAAAACAATAACAAATATGGCAGGCATTTTCATACTGCATCATTTATTGCAGTCGTATATTGCCATATATTTGTGTGATTACATATTTTTATTTTACAATAATTTGTATTTATTCATTTACTCATTTTCGAGCCTGTTTATTCCAGTTCATGATTATGAGTGACTAGAGCCTGTCCCAGCAGCTCAGGGAATGAGACAGGAACCAGCCATGGACAGGACACCATTCCATCACAGGTTACACTCACATACACGCCCACAAGGACTCAGACAATTTAGACTCATCAATTAACCTAATGTGCACATCACTGGGATGTGAGAGGAAACTGGAGTAACTGGAAAATATGTAAATGTGAGAAGAACATGCAAACTCCACACAGATAGTGGCCCTGGCTGGGAATCGATTTTTTTTTCTTATCAGTATTATAGTGAAATAACATTGAATGAAACATTATTTGAGGACCTGCTGTATATTCATATTGTTATGCAGCCATCACCCATTTCCAGAACTCTTTTCATCTTGCGAAACTGAAACTGTGCATTCAAACTCCTCATTCCTCCTCCCCCAAACCCCTGGCACCCACCATACTACTTTCTGTCTCTGTGATAAAATTTTGAGTACTGTGCTTACCTCATATAAGTGGAATCATACAGTGTTTGTCTTTCTGTGACCAGCTTATTTCACTCAGCATAATGTCCTCAAGGTTTGTGCATATTGTAGCATGTCAGAATTTCCTTCCTTTTGAAGATGGAACAATATTCCATTGTATGTATATATCACATTTTGCCTATTCATCCATTGATGGACACTTAGGTTTTTACATTCTAGCTATTGTGAATGATGCTGCTGTGGACACGGATATACAAATATCTCTTCCAGATTCTGCCTTCAGTTATTTTAGTTATATACCCAGAGGTAGAATGCTGGATCATATAGTAATTCTGTTTGTAATATTTTTAAGGAACTGCCATATTGTTTTTCACAGCAGCTGCACTGTTTTACATTATCACCAGTAGTGCACAAGGATTCCAGTTTCTCCACATCTTTGTCAACACTTGCTAGTTTGCTTTTTCGATAGTAGCCATCCTAATGGGTATGCATCCCAGCATTGTGTTTTAAATGTGTTTGTCCAATTCTTGTTTGTCCCAGTGGTAACCATTCCTCAGGCCTTTTTTTTTTTTTTTTTTTTTTTTTTGAGACAGTCTCCCTCTGTCGCCAGGCTGGAGTGCAGTGGTGTGATCTGGGCTCACAGCAAGCTCCGCCTCCCGGGTTCACGCCATTCTGCCTCAGCCTACCCAGCAGCTGGGACTACAGGCGCCTGCCACCACGCCTGGCTAATTTTTTTGTATTTTTAGTAGAGACGGGGTTTCACCGTGTTAGCCAGGATGGTCTCGATCTCCTGATGTCATGATCCGCCCGCCTCGGCCTCCCAAAGTGCTGGGATTACAGGCATGAGCCACCGTGCTTGGCCCGGGCACTTTCATGGTGATCTCTATCCCATAGTGCAGCAATCTTCAAGTATCACATATCCTCTAAAAGAATTTTAAGAACAAGTGTAAAGGAGATAATGTATTTTTAAGTTGGCATCTAATTTTTCTCATAAGAAATATAAATAGCTGCAGAGGATCTAAAATACAGATGGCTTTTCAAAAAAAAAACTGCTACTGGGTCCCTTTCACAAAGGACCTTACTAATTGACTAAGACATTCAATCAACTGGTTTGAACTAAATGTGAATAGTTTCATTTGTCTGTTCGTAGATAATATTTTAACAGAGGCCTACAATGTATTGACTCAAAGGAATGACTAATAACGTGTGTTTGGGAATGGGGGGTGGGGGGGTTTTGCCAGCCATATCACATAAGCAGCTGCTTTGAAAATATCCCCACTTTCCGTGGTTTTAGGCAAGTTACTTGTTGTAAGGTCATTAAAGTAAATGCTTTGTATCTGGCAAGAGATGTAAAATTGGCAGGGAGTATGCAATAATTATTTGTTTATAATTAGTCGTTCCCTTTGTAGATCACCTATTTTGGTCCTACTAACAAAATAAATTTGGCCCATAAAAAAAATATTTTTAACTTTGATCATATTAGCTTTAAATGTTAAACAGCTGATGCTGATTGTGTTCGTTCAACAAATGCCCGGGGGACAAGGCTTTTCCCACTGAGCTTGACCCTAGGAGTGGGGCTTTTCCTGGAGCTGCAAGACAGGTCTGACGATGACAGTCCCAAGTGTGGGCTTTGGGGAACTTCCAGACTGGTTCTGCTGCCTCCCAGGCTGTGAGGCTGCTAGATTTCACAGTTGAGGAGAGGTGGATAGGAAGTGAAAGCACCACAAAGCTTGCTGCTCTTACTGAGATTCAGCTGCTTTTCTAGAATAAACACTCCTTGCATTGTTGCCAGCCATTGATTAATTTCCATGGTTCTCTAAAAATTGGTTTTGACAGTTTTTCCCAGTATTCTCGCTTTGATGGATAAGCAGAGTTTTGCAGGTCCTACTCTTTCATTCTGTAAGTGCTTAGAGATGAACTTTTTTTTTTTTTTTTTTTTTTTTTTTGAGGCGGAGTCTTGCTCTGTCTCCCGGGCTGGAGTGCAGTGGCCGGATCTCAGCTCACTGCAAGCTCCGCCTCCCGGGTTTACGCCATTCTCCTGCCTCAGCCTCCCGAGTAGCTGGGACCACAGGCGCCCGCCATCTTGCCCGGCTAGTTTTTTTTGTATTTTTTAGTAGAGACGGGGTTTCACCGTGTTCGCCAGGATGGTCTCCATCTCCTGACCTTGTGATCCGCCCGTCTCGGCCTCCCAAAGTGCTGGGATTACAGGCTTGAGCCACCGCGCCCGGCCTAGAGATGAACTTAGAACAGCACTTTCCTGTCATGCTTCCCAGGCTCTTAGCTGTCTTGGGTTTCCGTCATCCTTTTGTTTCCTTGTGTATTGACCAAGAGCTGTATGGAACATTACTTTTATCGCAACTGGCTCCCAGGTATTATTCATTCAACAAACACTTCTCAGAGCTCTATAGCCCTTCTGGAAGAAAAAGGGTCAAAATTATGATAAGAAGTTGCAGTTGGGGGAATAGGTAGATATGATTAGTAGAGAGAGATTGAGATGATATAGGTGGTTAGATGGACATTTCTTACTTTCTATTTATAGTATAATCATATTATCATTGAATACATTTTAAAGAAAATAAAAATTATTTGCATTTAGAAGCTTTTGATACACTTTGTATATCAAAAAAATATAAATAGCTGCAGGGTCTTACTCTGTCATCTAGGCTAGAGTGCAATGGCACAGTCTCAGTTCACTGCAGCCTCCACATCCCAGGTTCAAACGATCCTCCTGCCTCTGCCTCCCACGTAATTGGGACTATAGGCATGTGCCACCATACCTGGCTAATTTTTGTATTTTTTTGTAGAGACATGGTTTCCCCATATTGCCCAGGCTGGTGTCGAACTCCTAGACTCAAGCAATCCACCCGCCTAGGCCTCCCAAAGTCCTGGGATTACAGGTTTGAGCCACCATACCTAGCCAGAAGTTGATACACTTTTGCTTATTGATGTTGATATTTTGTGTTTGAGATCATTTTTAATAATTTTAAAAGATGAAATCTCCCTCCCAACCACATTTTTTACTATCCTATTGTAGGAATAATAGTTGAGGTCAACTACAAAATAGAATAATCATTATCTAAATAATACATGAGGGTTCATTTAGCTAGAAGCATTGAAGAATAAGAATTTGCACACCTGTGAATTTCCCAACAAATAATCTTATTCTTTAAAAAAAAAAAAAAAAAGGGATTCATAGGCTTACATATATTTCTTGCCATATACCAGGAATTAACCATTTTGCCTCAGAACCCTGGGTCCTTTTAAGGGGAAATGATACAGCTTGTGGTGTCAGGTACTGGTGAGGGAAAGGTGGTGTTTGTTTGTTTTCTTTTTTCGAGATGGAGTCTCACTGTCGCCCAAGCTGGAGTGCAGTGGTGCAATCTTGGCTCACTGCAACCTCTGCCTCCTATGTTCAAGCAATTCTCCCTGGAGCACCCTCCCAAGTAGCTGGGACTACAAGCGTGTGCCACCATACCTGCCTAAGTTTTTCTGTATTTTTAGTAGAGACAGAGTTTCACTATGTTGGCCAGACTGGTCTCAGACTCCTGACCTTAAGCGATCCACTGGCCTTGGCCTCCCAAAGTGCTGGGATTACAGGCATGAGCCACCGCATCTGGCCAGCGTGGACTTTTTGATGGGGTTATGTATTAACTTGCTACTAACCTAGGCCAGGCACAGCACTGCAATCTTTTCTTAGGAAATTTGAATTTTTTTTTTTTTTTTTGACAGAAACAAGGTCTTGCTATGTTGCCCAGGCTGACCTAGAACTGCTGGGCCCCTGCCTCAGCCTCCAAGTAGCTGGGACTACATACCACCATGCTTGGCTTGAGTATTGATCTTTCATTGAAATTGGTCACTGGTTTGGAGTGAGGAGATGATCTCCCAGAATAGGATGGCTCCCTTTGAGGCATTTTACATGCAGGATAGTAGGCGAATGAACAAAGTCCAGCAGATGTTGAAGCAGTCTCCCTGTTGTAAGCCCTGCTATATGAACAAACACCCACATGAAAAACAATGAAAATATTAGGGAGTGCCAAGTCTCTTGCTAACCTATAATGGTGGTTTAGGCTTTTTCATAGTGATCCCTGAACTCTAATGTAATGGTCTTCAAATGTCACATGATGCCTAAAAGAATTTTGAAAAACTACCAGTATAAAGGGGGATGATATATTTTTTGTTGGCACTTTAATTTTTTTTAGTAAATATAAATAGTTGCAACGGATATAATTTACAGCATGCTGTAAATATTCCATTTAAAAATAAAGCTTTTGGTGCATGATCTTCTAAATACAACCAATGAAATCTAAATGCTGTAGTGATTTGATCCTACTATCACGCATTTTATGGAATGATTTGGTTCTACTATCATGCATTTTAGAATAGGATAAACAGGCTCTTATTTTTCCGCTTTTCTGACTCTGAAGAGCTCTTTTCTAATCATAAATTTTGTATTGTTTTTATCTTTGATTTGTTCTTGCCATTACTCCTTCAAGAGATTTTGTCCTAATATTTTATTCTAATAACTTATACTTCATTACCCTGTAACTCTTCTCTGCAACAAAAATATGTATATAAATTGAAGTTCAAACATTTTTCTCTTGTGGCCCTGAGGCTCTATTTGTTAAAAATATTTTTAGGTTGTTTACTAGTATAGAGTTCTAGTTTGCAAGATGAAAAGCAATCTAGAGAGTGGGTGCGTAACAGTGTCAATGTACACTCCTGACCTGTACACTTAAAAATGGTTAAGATGGTAAATCCACAATTATAAATGAAATAAATTTTTATAGTAAAAAATTTCTAGATTGAGTTATTGCAAGTATTATCAAATGGTGATTGGAACATAGTTGTGCAGTTTGATAAATAATCACTAGCCATCCAAAGTAAACATTTGGAAAATCTTTCATTTACTGTTAAGTATTTATTGCTAAATGAGGTAGGCTGGCACCGGTTGTTTTGCTGTTTTTGTTGTTGGGTATCAACACTGTGAAGCTTCATTTGCACACTCAGGTGGATGGGAGTGAAGGCCCCTAAGCACAGCTCAGCTCTTTGAACTGTCAACAGGTTGTGTGACAAAAATAATAGAGTGGTCTATCAAAATTATTTTGATAATTAGCTGACAGTTCAATTAGGACAACTTTATATTTTGTTGAAAGCAAGTAACTGGAAACTACCTGACTGGCAAGGTTTATTGCCTGGTCATTAGAGCCGTTCACTGTTTCAGTTTCTGGTAAGTATACTAAAAGGACTTTACCAAGAAGTATATGACAATGAATTACACCTGCTAATTCCTTCATTTAGAGGACTGTTGTTTGATATGATGGGGAAGTAAAAATATTTAGTACTCAATACCAATACAATTTTTAAATAAAATGCTTTTTTCATGTCACATTTCACATCTCTTTTTGTCAAAGCTTTGGAGCTCATTCAACATATGAAGCATGTTTACCATATAACTGGGCTGGCAAAGTCAGCCTCATCATTAAACACAAATCAGCCTTGATTTCTCTCAGGAAAACAGTCTGAATTTATTTTTCATTTCAAATTAACATGCTAAGACATATTTTGAGAAAATTATTGAAAGTACTGAGAAATTGAGATGTGTTTTCGGGTTACTTGCTAAATAAAGTTAAGATTGAAACATTGTAGAACTAGCATTTAGCCTATACTGTTCCAGGGAGGCCTGGTGTTCCTGAGTTGAAAGTGAGCTGTGTCCCTTTGCGGGGATACTGAAGTGATAATTACATATAAAAGTCAAAAACACTCTTACTAGTTGTATTAGACATGATTTAATTCTCTTATGTATTTAGTTTATAGTGATAAAAACAAATTGCTTTGGAAGTTGGTATATGTATTAGTCCATTCGCACATTGCTGTAAAGAAATACTGGAGGCCGGGCGCGGTGGCTCAAGCCTGTAATCCCAGCACTTTGGGAGGCCGAGACGGGCGGATCACGAGGTCAGGAGATCGAGACCATCCTGGCTAACATGGTGAAACCCTGTCTCTACTAAAAATACAAAAAACTAGCCGGGCGACCTGGCGGGCGCCTGTAGTCCCAGCTACTCGGGAGGCTGAGGCAGGAGAATGGCGTGAACCCGGGAGGCGGAGCTTGCAGTGAGCTGAGATCCGGCCACTGCACTCCAGCCTGGGCGACAGAGCGAGACTCCGTCTCAAAAAAAAAAAAAAAAAAAAAAAGAAATACTGGAGACTGGGTAGTTTATAAAGAAAACAGGTTTAATTGGCTCATGGTTCCACAGGCTGTACAGGAAGCATGGCAGCATCTGCTTCTGAGGAGGCCTCAGGAAACTTTAAATCCTAGCAGAAGGGGAAGGAGTCTTACATAGCAGGACAGGACCAAAAGAGAGTGGGGAGGTGCCCTACACTTTTAAATGAACAGATCTCATGAGACCTCACTCATTATCACGAGAATAGCAGAGGGGATGGTGCTAAACCATTCATGAGAACTCTGCCCCCATGATCCAACTGGGCCCCTCCTTCAACACGGGGGATTTCAACTTGACATGAGATTTGGATGGGGACACAGATCCAAAGCATATCATTCAGCCCCTGGCCACTCCCAAATCCCATGTGCTTCTCACATTTCAACATACATTCATGCCTTCCCCACAGTCCCCCAGAGTCTTAACTCATTCCAGCATTATCTCAAAAGTTCAGAGTTTCATCTGAGACAAGGCTAGTCCCTTCCACCTATAAGCCTGTAAAATAAAAAACAAGTTAGTTACTTCCAAGATATAGTGGGGGCATGGGCCTTGGGTAAATGCTTCCGTCCCAAAATGGAGAAATTAGCCAAAGGAAGGGGTACAGGCCCCATGCAAGTCCAAAACCCAGTAGGGCAGTCATTAAATCTTAAAGCTCCAAAATAATTTCCTTTGATTCCATGCCCCACGTCCAGGGCACACTGGTTTGTGGGATGGGCTCCCAAGACCTTGGGCAGCTCTGCCCCTGTAGCTCTGCAGGGTTCAGCCCCCTCGGCTGCACTCAAGGTCTGGTGTTGAGGGCCTGTGGCTTTTTCAGGCATATGTTGCAAACTGTCAGTGGATCTACCATTCTGGGGTCCGGAGGATGTGGTCCTCTTCTCACAGTTCCACTGTGCAGTGCCCTAGTGGGGACTCTGTAGCAGGGCTCCAACCCCACATTTCCTCTTTGCACTGCCCTAGTAGAGGTTCTCCATGAGGGCTCTGCCCCTGCAGCAGACTTCTGCCTGGGCATGCAGGTGTTTCCACACATTCTCTGAAATGTAGGCGGAGGCTTCTAAGCCTCAAATCTTGCATTTTGTACACCCACAGGCTTAACACCATGTGGAAGCTGCCAAGGTTTATGGCTTGTGCCCCCTGAAGCAGTGTCCCTCTGTACCTGGGCCCCTTTGAGCCACAGGCCAGGATGCAGGGAGCAATGTCCCAAGGCTGCGCAGGGTAGTGGGGCCCTGGGTCAGCCCAAGAAAGCCCTTCGGCCCTCCTAGGCCTCTGGGGCTGTGTTGGGAGGGGCTGCCATCGCGGTCTCTGAAATGCCTTTGAGGTCATCTCCCCATTGCCTTAGCTATCAGCATTTGCCTTCCTTTTAGTTATGGAAATTTCTGCAGCCTGCTTGAATTCCTACCCTGAAAATGGACTTTTCTTTTCTACCTCGTAGCCAGGCTGCAAATTTTCTGAACTTTTATGCTCTGCTTCCCTTTTAAACATAAGTTCCAGCTTTAGGTTATTCCTTGGCTCACGCATATGAGCACAGGTTGTTAGAAACAGCCAGGCCACATCTTGAATGCTTTCCCATTTAGAAATTTCTTACACCAGATACACACTCTCAACTTCAGAGTTCCACAGATCCCTTAGAGCAGGGGCACAAAATGCAGGCAGGATCTTTGCTAAAGCATAGCAAAAATGACTGTATTAGTATTAGTCAGTGTTCTCTTAAAGGGACAGAATAAATAGGAGATACATATATAAATACATTTTTATGTAAAATATTTTATATAATTATATAAAACTATATTAAATATATAAATTATATTAAATATATAAAAATTGTATAGAATTTATATTTTATATAAGATATGTATTTTTATTTGTATAAATATATATATAAACTCATATATAGGAGCATATATGTATGTATATATAGGAGAGTTTATTAAGTATTAACTTTCTTGATCACAAGGTCCAACAATAGGCTGTATGCAAGCTGAGGAGCAAGGAGAGCCAGTCCAAGTCCCAAAACCGAGGAACTTGGAGTGTGATGTTGTAAGGCAGGAAGCATCCAGCACGGGAGAAAGATGTAGGCTGGGAGGCTAGGCCCCTCTCTCCTTTTCAGGTTTTCCCTCCTGTGTGTTTTTTTGTTTGTTTGTTTGTTTGGTTTTTTTTTTGAGACAGAGTCTCATTCTCTTGCCCAGGCTGGAGTGCAGTGGCACCATCTCAGCTCACTGCAGCCTGCACCTCCTGGGTTCACTCCATTCTCCTGCCTCAGCCTCCCAAGCAGCTGGGACTATAGGTGCCCACCACCACACCTGGTTAATTTTTTTGGATTTTTAGTAGAGACGGGGTTTCACAGTGTCAGCCAGGATGGTCTCGATCTCCTGACCTCATGATCTGCCCGCTTCGGCCTCCCAAAGTGCTGGCATTACAGGTCCCAGCCATTACAGGTGTGAGCCAGCACGCCTGGCCCTTTCTTCCTGCTTTATATTCACTGGAAGCTGATTGGATTGTGTCCACCAGATTAAGGATGGATCTGCCTTCCCCAGCCCACTGGCTCAAATGTTCATCTCTTTTGGCAATACCCACAAAGGCACACCCAGGATTAATACTTTCTATCCCTCAATCCAAACAAGTTGACACTCAGTATTAACCATCACAGTGACCTTTACTATAGTTCCCAGTAAGTTCCTCATTTCCATCTGAGACCTCCTCAGCCTGGACTTCATTGTTCATATCACTGTCAGCATTTTGGTCACAACCATTCAACAATCTCTAGGGAGTTCCAGATTTTCCCACATCTTCCTGTCTTCTTCTGAGCCCTCCACACCCAATTCCAAAGTTGCTTCCACATATTCAGGTATCTTTATAGCAATGCCCGACTCCTTGCTACCAATTTTCTGTATTAGTCCTTCTTGCATTGCTATAAAAACATGCTTGAGACTGGGTAATTTATACAGAAAAGAGACTTAATTGACTCATGGTTTCACAGGCTGCACAGGAAGCATAGTGGGAATCTGCTCCTGGGAAGGCTTCAGGGAGCTTTTACTCACGGCAGAAGGCAAGATGGGAGTAGGCTTCCTACATGGCAGGAGCAGGACTAAAAGAGGGGGAAGGTGCTACATACTTTTAAAACAACCAGATCTCGTGATCACTCACTCACTCATTCACCATCAAGAGAACGGCACCGGGAGATGGTGCTTAACCGTTCATAAGAGCTCCATCATCATGATCCAGTCACCTCCCACCAGGCCCCTCCTCCAACACGGGGGATTACAATTCAACATCAGATCTGGGTGGGGACACAGATGCAAACCATATGAGTATATATGAGCTCTATGAGATGGGAAAGACAAGGATTGATGTTAGTGAAATAAATGCTTTGTGATTTTATTGGAAACTGGATCTAAAAGATGCTGCATAAAACTTATGTTGTAGGCTTTACATGTGTGTCTTAAAGTTTTGGAGCCCCTGTGTGTGAAATAATCTGCACTGCCTACATGCTGTGCCAGCGGCATCCTTGGGTGAACACTGAGCAGAAATGTAACGTGTCCCTTTGAATAATGGGGAGGGATTTCAAGGGTTTGCTCTGCTCTGCACTTCTGACAATAGCAGGAGATAGAGGAGAGCCCTTTCCTCTGCCCCTTCCAGAGTGCAGCTGTGTTCAGAGCATGTAACTGTCCAGACACCAGGTTCTGGGGTCACGCTTCTTCCCTTCCTGAGTACATAGACAGTAGGTTAGCGGGGTTTTGAGTAGTCATTAAAAGTGGCTTCTCCTGAACCATTATTATTGTTATTATTTTTGAGACCGAGTCTCACTCTTTTGCCCAGGCTAAAGTGCGGTGGTATGATCTTGGCTCACTGCAACCTCCGTCTCCCAGGTTCAAGTGATTCTCCTGCCTCGGACTCCTGAGATGCTGGGATTACAGGTGTATGCCACCACGCCTGGCTCATTTTTTTGTATTTTTAGTAGAGATGGGTTTTCACCATGTTGGCCAGGCTGGTCATGGACTCCTGACCTCAAGTAATCCGCCGACTTGGCCTCCCAAACTGCTGGGATTACAGGCGTGAGCCACCGTGCCTGCCCCGAGCCAGTATTTTGAACTATCCCATTGTGGTGAGCCCTGGGGATTTTTTTTTTTTTAATTGCCTAGGGCAGTGCACGATGGGTGAGAGGTTTGTTTTGCTTTTGGTAACCTGGGGAAAGTGCTTTTTGAAAGGGAGATAGAAAAGGAGGTTTGTTCTCGAGCAATTCAGTTTCACAAAGAATCTGTGGAGGTTAAGGTCTAGTGGCTGATTCTCATAAGACCAGTGGTTCTCCGTGTATGGCCTCCAGATCAATAGCATCAGCTCTTTCAGGAACTTGTTAAAAATGCAGATTCTTGGGCTGTACCTGAGCACAGTCAAATCCAGAACTCTGGGGGCCTCCAGGTGATCCTGGTGCAAGCACATAAGATTTTAGATGATTTTCCCTGACTCATTCATACAATGTCTAGATGATATAATGACTAGTTTTCCATAAACATTAGACACTTTATTTTTGTATATTTTGGAACCAATGTAATTAGTTTTCAGCTGTATTGAAGAACACAGAGTATATACCACCTGATGAATAAAGGTTCCTAATTGCCAAGTGAGGAATGACAGGAGCCAGAACCCTTGGGCATGACCCTAACCTCATGTCCCCCTGGGGTCCTCTCTTGGAGGGTATCCTGGAGCTCTGTGGGCAGCTCATGGGCTTCTGGGCCGGGGTTAGGGTCTGCTGGAAAAGAGGTTAGTCCCTAGACATTTCCCAAACCTGGACCACCTAACGACAGGTCCGGAGGGGGGTGTACATGCCGCCTTTGGGAAAGAGACCAGACCATCATCCTGCCTCCCCGGACTTGTCTGATTTTAACCAGGTTCCTTTATTCGTTTCTTTATTCTTGCAATTTTACGTCTACTTCTGATCCTTTTGAAATGTAACCATTTTGTCTTACTAAAATACAAATCAAATGAAGACACTTCCTAGCTTAAAATTAAGACCCATACAGTCTTAATGGTCTTTTGCCTTTGGAAAAAGTTCCGAGGTTTCATTCAGCCTTGTGTTCTCTCCTGCCTCTGAGTTTCCTAAGGCCTGCCCGGAGCTGTGCAGATGCCCCCTCAGCAACCTCAGATGAGACAAGGGGCCTTGCTGAGGAAGGATTCTCCTTTCGTGCCACCCAAAAAAAATTTTTTTTTTTTTTTTTTTTTTTTTTTTTTGAGACGGAGTCTCGCTCTGTCGCCCGAACTGGAGTGCAGTGGCCAGATCTCGCCTCACTGCAAGCTCTGCCTCCCGGGTTTACGTCATTCTCCTGCCTCAGCCTCCCAAGTAGCTGGGACTACAGGCGTCCACCACCTCGCCCGGCTAGTTTTTTGTATTTTTTAGTAGAGACAGGGTTTCACCGTGTTAGCCAGGATGGTCTTGATCTCCTGACCTTGTGATCCGCCCGTCTCGGCCTCCCAAAGTGCTGGGATTACAGGCTTGAGCCACCGCGCCCGGCCTTACCCAAAAAATTTACATTAATTTTGACGTTGCTTTTTCCTACAACATGAGCTACACAGCCTGTCCTATCCTGTCCTCAGGATATTCATCTGTGTTCATGACTGAGCTGCCCCTCGGTCAGTGTGGACGAGAGGGCCGTCCTGGGTCAGTGTGGATGAGAGAGCTGCTGCCTGAGTCATTACTGCTTTTAATTTTTTAGGATCCCTCTTCCTGTGTTATAATTTCTTACTTAGTCACTGTGAGCTCTGTGAGAATGGAGCTGTTTCTCACTATCTCCGCAGGGCCTTGTGGAGAATTAATAAATGCTTGTCCTTTTATTTATTTATTTATTTTATTTTTTATTTTATTTTATTTTTTGAGATGGAGTCTTGCTCTGTCGCCCGGGCTGGAGTGCAGTGGCCGGATCTCAGCTCACTGCAAGCTCCACCTCCTGGGTTTATGCCATTCTCCTGCCTCAGCCTCCGGAGTAGCTGGGACTACAGGCACCCGCCACCTCGCCAGGCTAGTTTTTTGTATTTTTAGTAGAGACGGGGTTTCACCGTGTTAGCCAGGATGGTCTCGATCTCCTGACCTCGTGATCCGCCCGTCTCGGCCTCCCAAAGTGCTGGGATTACGGGCTTGAGCCACCGCACCCGGCCTTTTATTTTTTTAATACAACATTTTAAATTCATCTGCCTCTGCAGAAAACGGTGTGAGATATCTCAGAACTGAAAATAGAGTTACCATTGGATCCAGCAGTCTTACTATGCGTTTCTACCCAAAGGAAAGTAAATCGTATTAAAAGAATACCTGCATTTGTATCTTCATTCCAGCACTATTCATAATAGCAAAGATGAAATCACTTAAGTGTCTATCAGTGGATGATTGATTAAAGAAAATGTGGACTATAAATGCTTGTTTGTTAAGTACACTAACCACACCCTGTTTCTGGATATTTCTCTGGTGTTTATTAATATCGTCCCCCCCCCCCCCCCCCAACCCCTGTCTCTTGCATTGCAGTTTGGGGCGGAATTCCGAAGGTTCTCTCTAGACCGTCATAAGCCTGGGAAGTTTGAAGATTTCTACAAGCTGGTTGTGCACACCCACCATATCTCCAACAGTGATGTAACTATTGGCTACGCAGATGTGCATGGAGACCTGCTGCCCATCAACAATGACGACAACTTCTGCAAGGCGGTTTCCAGTGCAAACCCCCTGCTCAGGGTCTTCATCCAGAAACGAGGTACTGAAGTGGTTGCGTGGCTGCCTGGGCTTGTTGAACAATCATTTTTAAAATATAGTTTTCAATTTTTTCTGTCATTACATTTGGTTCTGTTTTCTAACCTGTAGTAGGAGATTAAAGAAATTATGTGTTTGATCAACATTAATTTAATATACTTAAAATACTTACACTGTGTTTTCTACCTTAAATGGTATTGACTTCTGACTTTTAAATACTGAAGAAAGAATAATATTGATACTTCCAGTCGTTTAACTAGAAGTGAAATAACTCAGTGATAAGGAGGCTTGAGTCAGTGGCCTCAGAATGAAACTTGGGGTTACTGATGTGTGCTTTCCATCATCTCATTGGGAGTAAGGAACATGTTAGCTTTAGATGATAACTTTGGTTAACTTTTAGCTCTGAGGCCCAGTTTCACCATAACTAATAATATCATTTTTTGTTAAAATAAATTACTAACATAGGTGAATGGCTGAAAGGGAAGGGGTGCCCTGCTGCTGACTTACTGTGGGACCTCATACTGCTCACATCTCTGAACTGCATTTAGATTTTTTTTTTTCCATCTCCAAACTTCGGAGGACCTTGTTGTTTCAAAATAATATGCTGAAAGGAAGAAGCACCTGCAGGTGAGGCTTGATATTGGGAAAATGGCATTTTTATAACTGACTGCCTCTCCTTCTTTGGGCGGCCCCGCAGTGCACGTGGTGAACACTGACCACCTCAAGGAGCCAAGCAGCCAGTGGTGACTCTTGCAAAGTGAGGTTGCAGTGTGCCCTGTCTGCCCTCATGGATCTGCTGCCAGAGTCTCTGGGACAGCTAGGAGAGGTTTCCCGGAGGAAAGCCTGAGCTGAGACTACAGGAAGCAGCAGCAGGGTGCTGGGCGGGAGGCAGGCTGGGCGAGTTCTCAGATGAGGCCCTCCGCCTCCTTCACCCCAGTGTCCTGCTTTGCAAAACGAGGGTACTACTCATAGTAGCCCCCGTCCAGTTTCTGTAGGGGTGATGCTGAGCAGCGTGCCGCCAGCTCCTCGCCCCTGCTCTGTAAATACTGGCTATGGCTGTTATTCCCATTTGTGGTGATGAAGGGAACGGCAGGAGACTCGTTGACCTCACTTCAGACAGATTCTCTGGCACAAGATCAGAACACTCTGCATCTGCAGTTCTCCCTGGGCCTGGGTATCCTGCTGATGGTGCTGAGAAGTCAACACAGCTGTCACTTCCTCACAGTGGCCTGGGGGACGGGCTCTTCAGCTTCCGCATCAGTCCCTCAGGGTTGCTGGGGGACAAGGACCCTCACTGTCTCTGCAGGGTTCTGCACAGCCTCCAGCACGCCACACCTCGGTCCTCTGTATGCTGCCCTCTGCAGTAGCCACCTGCTGCTTTGCTGGTCCTGGAATGGAGGCCTGTGCCCCCTGCCTCCTGACCTGGAACTCTACTCCTTCACATTGCCTGGGTATCTGTATCTGTTCACAGGCTGCCTTCTCAGGAAGGCCTGGTCTCAGCTGCTTGATCTGATGAGCCCGTGTTCCCCTCTGCATGTCGTCCTCTGTCCTCTTACTCAGCTTCCTCTGTGCTCTGTCCATTGCTCCCAGAGCTAGTTTGCCGTCCGTCTCCACCCGACCAGGAGCGTTGCAGGGCGTGTGTTCCTGGCTGTACCCCTGCCATCTGCGGTCACAGCATGTGCTCACATGGTGTGGGTTGAGCACCGGTGTGAAGAAGGTGTGGTGTAAACTGCAGATGTGCGCACAGGCTTTGTTGCCCGTTGTGCAGGAAACAAGTCTTTTGGCCCTGCTGACTGTGGAGCTGGGGTGAAGGCCGGCAGAAGGCACTGTGCCCTTTGGCAATTGGCCCCAGGAGTCTTGGCACCCTCTACTCGGGATGCACCAAAGCTGAGGTGGGACCAGAAAGTGGGCTTATGTGTTGCCAGTGGGAATGTGCTAACCTCCAGCAGCGGCTTGGACAGCTCTGCCTCTTTCCAGCTTGCTGGCTGGGCCTGTGTTCAGTCTTCGTCATTTCTTTTTCCTTCCTCCTCTGCCCTCTGAGTAGTAGCCTAGTTTAACTAGCTGGCTTAGGATTTCTACGTCTCGTGGTTGTAGCGTGAGCATGTCGCCAGCAGCCCCTGCCTTTCTCTGTCATGTTACAGTGTGGAGCTAGGGAGACCCGAACTCAGACCCCACCTTCTCCCTGGCTTTGTGACACAGACACACGCCTTGTCCTGCAGAGCTCTAATGTCCTCACCCGTACTGCCTCTGGGGTTGTTGTCAGGGCTTAATAGCGAAATCTGCTGATGACAAGCCCTTGGCTGGTCCTGTGTATACATCACTGGCCCGTCGGTCCTGTCCTGGGGAAAATCAGAGCTGCCTCTCACTGTCCTCAGTGGATTTGACTGTAAAGATGACGACATTCCAGGTGGCGGTTGGGGCAGTTGTATCTGGTGCACAGTCAGGCACCCTCCCTGCATAGTAATCTGTGCGGATGTTTAGTAATCTGTGTGTTTGGGGCAGAGCTGAGGCCTCCTGAGAGGCAACACTCAATCCCACAGCCTTTTTACTGCAGCACGGGTGTTGAGGGGTCAGTCACGGTCATGCTATTTTCATGATTCTACTGCAGCCATACCCACTCTATCATTTACTTAATAACTTTCTGTACACGGACATATTTTATTTAAATATATATATATATATATATATATATTTTTTTTTTTTTTTTTTTTTTGAGACGGAGTCTTGCTCTGTCGCCCGGGCTGGAGTGCAGTGGCCGGATCTCAGCTCACTGCAAGCTCCGCCTCCCGGGTTTACGCCATTCTCCTGCCTCAGCCTCTGGAGTAGCTGGGACTACGGGCGCCTGCCACCTCGTCCGGCTAGTTTTTTTGTATTTTTAGTAGAGACGGGGTTTCACCGTGTTAGCCAGGATGGTCTCGATCTCCTGACCTCGTGATCCGCCCGTCTCGGCCTCCCAAAGTGCTGGGATTACAGGCTTGAGCCACCGCGCCCGGCTAAACATATTTTAAGAGAGAATTTGCGATCACAGAGGAAAAGTCAGCATTCTCCTAATACATGTTGAAATAGACCCACAATTATGTTTTAAAAAATTAATCTGTTTCTCAGCCGAGCGCAGTGGCTCACGCCTATGATCCCAGCACTTTGGGAGGCCGAGGCAGGTGGATCACTTGAGGTCAGGAGTTCGAGACAACCCTGGCCAGCATGGTGAAACCCTATCTCTACTAAAAAATATAAAAATTAGCCAGATGTAGTGGCATGTGCCTGTAGTCCCAGCTGCTCACTGGATTGAGGCAGGAGAATTGCTTGAACCCAGGAGGTGGAGGTTGCAGTGAGCCAAGATTGCACCACTGCCCTCCAGCCTGGGTGACAGAGCGAAACTCCGTCTCAAAAAAAAAGAAAAATTAATCTGTTGCTTAAAATAATCTCTTCCTCCAAACCATACAAAGACACAGTGATAAACTGCAGAATAGCATAGCACATGGAAAAATGCACCCACACAAAAAGTACACGAATGTTCATAGCAACATTATTCACAATATCCATAAGGCGGTAACGACCCATGCGTCCATCAGCTGATAATGGATAAAGTGCGTGCGTGCGCGTGTGTCTAGTCAGCAAAGTGTATGCGCGCGCGTGTCTAGTCAACTGTGTGCATGTGCATGTGTCTAGTCAAGTGTGTGCGTGCGCGTTTGTCTAGTCAACAGTGCGTGCATGTGTGTGTGTCTAGTCAACAAAGTGTGTGCACACGTGTGTGTAGTCAACAGTGTGCATGCGCATGTGTCTAGTCAACAAAGTGCATGCGCGTGTATCTAGTCAACATTAAGTGCGTGCATGCGCGTGTCTAGTCAAAGCGTGTGCATGCGCACGTGTGTCTAGTCATCAAAGTGTGTGCATGCACGTGTGTCTAGTCAACAAAGTGTGGATGCACGTGTGTGTCTAGTCAACAAAGTGTGTGCATGCACATGTGTCTAGTCAACACAGTGTGTGCATGTGTGTGTAGTCATGCAGTGGAATATTATTGAGCCATAAAAAAATGATGCACTGACACATGCTACAGATGGATGAACCTCAGAAACCTTATGTTTAAAAGTGAGAGAAGCCAGACATAGAAGTTCCCATACTGTATGATGACTTTTGAAGTTGATTCTCATTATTCAAGGATTGTATATTGATGAGAATGTTGTGACCAGAGGCTCACAGGAACCTAACCCTGTATTCCCCCGGAAGCAATGGTTCCATGCTCAGTAATTCAGTGAGCGTGTCAATTTTAGAGAACAAACTACCACACGTGACAAGAATCCTCTGTAATGTGAGAAGTCCAGAACGGGCAAATCCATAGACTCATGGTTGCCGGGGGCTGAGAGGTGGGAGAATTGGGAGGGAGGGGGTTTCTTTCTGGGGTGATAGAAATGTTCTAGAACTTGAGATCTGTGTAAATACCAACAACCATTGAATTTTACACTTTAAATGGGTGAAGTTTATGTGAATTATATTGGAATAAAGCTGTTAAAAATAGAAGGGACTGTCCACCTTACCAGGGCTGATGAGCAGACCCCTGGATCTGAGCCATGGCCCTGGATGAGGTTTTAGGGGTTTATCTCCAGCCTTTATTTCCAAAATTCAGCCATCCTCCGTATGTGAATACTTTGACTTTTTAATAAACATATTGGTTCAAAACTTTTAAAAAATCCTCTCTTCCCCTGGTAATAGGAAACTTCCTATGCTTCTCTGAGAGGGCTCCAAGCCTGACGAATGCCCCAGGTGGGCACAGGAGTGTGGCATCCTCAGCTGCCTCCCTGTCCTCACTGGGAATGCACACAGCACAGCACAGCCCAGTGAGATTAGCTGGGCCTGTCACTTTGTTACCAATAGAAATGACAGATATATTCATATCCTGTGGTAGTTGCATTCCAATATCCTAAATATCATTGACAGTAATCATTATTTAAAAACAATGGTACATATTGTTATTTAATGCATGAATAAGAAAAGTAATGCACCACACATTTGCTTTACTTTTCTGATAATTGTCTTCAAAATAATTTCCTCTATAACCCCCTGTGCTTTATTTTACACCTTTAAGAACGTTATTTTGAGAAAGGGGTTCCCAAGCATCATCAGATTGCTAAAGGGCTCTTGGCTTATACCAGGTTCAGAGCCCCGCTTGCAGAGAGGCTGCATTTGGGGCTCAGACGACAGGCCGGGAATGACTTCGCTTTCATTCTCCTGGGATGATCAGGACGTTCTCTCGATGACTACATGGCATTTGGGGGCAAAAGGACTCAGCCTTAGGCCTTCAGTGCCTTTCTTCTTTATTTGCTAGGCTTCTGCTGCATCTGGCCAGGGACTGTGAAAAGCCATGGGCTTTTCCTTTGGACAAATAACAGCTGTCTTTGCCCTTCTCTGTATCGCTGTGCCCATTTAAGTAAGAAGAACAGCAGTTACCAGAATGGATTGGCCACGATAAGGGGGTCTGGACTTGAGTCTGCATATTTAGGTTGCCAACACAGTGTGTTAAGTGTTAAGGATGCACTTCTCTGTTTCCCTGCTCCCCAAGGGTGCAGGAATGTTTTGGGAAGCTGGCCCTTGCCAGAGAATGCACAACCAAGTTGACACTTGAAGCATCTCTTTCTATTTTTAGCAGGATAAACAGGAAGTGCAAACAGTAACTTTTCCCTGCTTATCCATCAAATAAACTCTGCAAATGTTAGCATAGGCTGTAGTGTGGTTACTTACCTCCAGGCACAGCCCAGGACTTGGTAGGGTGTGTCAGCAGGCCTCCCCCGGAATGTGAAGACTTAATTACACTGAAAGATGGTCAGCACAGAGCACTCTGGACTCCTTTTGAAGCTAACGTCAGTGTTGCACATTTGCATATACCTGTTAACTGTGCTTGGCATTCTGGGCATTCTTTTGGGTTCCTAGAATGAGGAGAACACAGTTGTAAACTGTTTGATTTATCAGAAGTTGCGCAGTGAGGTGTATTTTGCTATGATTGCACTTAAGTGAGTTACTAGAAAAAGCAAGGGGTGTTCTTCAAAGTAAAACATGGAATGATTAAGAATCTTATTATGGACACTGGCAGAATTTTCAAGTATCAAGCATAGAAATCCTGCTTATAATTGTTTTTCTTGGATTCTTAGGTAACTAGCTAGAGGTATGTTTGGTTTTTAAATTGAGGGTTCACTGCTCATCAGGAAGCCCTCAGTTAAGCCGCCAGAATTCAATGTCTGCATTCCACGCCCCATTGTCATCTCTTTCCTCAGACGCCGCCTAGGGGCTTAGGTTGTGTGCCTTGGGGGCAGGGAGGAGGTGTATTTTTGCTGAATTAGCCTCACTGTGTCCTTGTGCTTACAGGAACAGACAGAATGTGGGCTCTGCCCCCTGGGGTAGGAGGTTTTCCGTGAGACACGTTTGCTGCTTTATTTGCCACAGATTCCTGGAAGTTTGTGTGTTTGGAGGATTTTCTTTTCTTTTCTTTTCTTTTTTTTTTTTAATAAAAGAAAAAAGTCTCCCACTCCACCGTGGGAATGTGGAGAAGATGAAATTCCTGCAGCCGTGTTCACGCTAGAGTAGGAGTGTGTTGAGGGAGGAGAAAATGTGCTGATGCAGCTCATCAAAAAGAAACAGAGTCAGAGGCCCCCCCTCCAGAAGAATCCAGGGTTGTCCTCCAGGGCGCCCACGTGAAGCCGAGCTCTGCAGGCGCGGTTGGGAGCAGCCACAGCCGCCGGGCTGTCTGCCTTGAGCCAATGGGAACGGAGAGGGAAACAGATGACTAACTTGTATTCTCCAGTAGTCCCAGAAAAACACTTTGTATGTAAATAGTGAGAGTTTATACTGATTGAATTGGAGTCTGTGATTTTCTTACTTTTCTTAACATTTAAACCCATAATGTATTTATAATTGGGATTATCTTTAAAGACCTAACATATCATACCTGTCATTAAATTCTTCATAAAACTTTGTTGTTTTTAAAAAAGCTCTTCTGTTTAAAACATATTTGTAAAGCAAGATTCAGATGACATAGAGGCAATCCCACCGCCCTGAGGCAATGACTTTTGCATTTTGGCAAAATCATTCCAGGCCTCTCGCTATAGATGCGGTTAGTTGGACATAGTTTTACATAAACAGGATCATAATATACATGGCATAGCAATTATTTTAACCTACCGCCGTATTTTTTGTCTTTTTGTAGATGTATGCAGACATACATCAATGATGGACATATCAGTTACATGACTCGAACAAAATATAACCAAGCTCTTATTAATTGTTATTTAAATTGTTACAATTTTATTATAAACTGATATATTTTAAAATACTTGTCAGGTTCTGTTTTTAAGGAAAACTAATAGAAATGTTCTTGCTGGGTTAAAAGGTATGAGTATTTTGAACTAAAATATATATATTGCCAGGGGACCACTCTTGTAGGGCTCTAGAGTAACATTTGAATTGGTTGTTACTTTAAAAAAAATTTTACTTTTTTTTTTTTTTTGAGACAGAGTCTTGCTCTGTTGCCCAGGCTGGAGCGTACTGGTGCCATCTCGGCTCACTGACATGGCTGCCTCCCAGGTTCAAGCGATTCTCCTGCCTCAGACTCCTGAGTAGCTGGGATTACAGGCACGCCTGGCTGATTTTTTTGTATTTTTAGTAGAGACGAGGTTTCACCATTTTGGCCAGGCTGGAACTCCTGACCTCTCGTGATCCGTCCACCTTGGCCTCCCAAAGTGCTGAGATTACAGGTGTGAGCCATTGCACCTGGCCAGAAAAAAAATATATATGTGTGTGTATATATATATATCTTTGAAGACTCTTATTGTGTGGGACAGGAACTCCTGATCTTTGAATTGTTCCTCTTGAATGCTACAATGAAGGCCGGCAAAGGTCTGGCCTGAGGTGCCAGGAGAGGCTACTTTCCTGCCAGAATAGCACTGAATGGGGCCAAATGGATGGCTACCCGCCCTGGGAACGGGGATTCCCACTTCTCCAAGCACCTGGCACTTTGTATTCATGGACGCTCCTCTCAGCCTGGCCTTGGTGGATGAGGAGCTATAGGTCTGCAGACTTCAAGTTTAGCAAAAAGGATGCTGCCTGTCAGCAGATTGTACCTGTCATTTGGCCAGAGTGTTGTGTGGTAAAAATGGCCATGTCATTGTTTCTGTCATGTCAGAGTGGCTTGTGTGATGATTAACACATTTGTGTGGGTACAGTTTGATGGAAATGAGGCCATACGTGGAGGCACAGGTTGGGGCTTTCTTTTCATATTAGACCAGTGATCATCTCGAGCCCAAGTGATTCGTGGTCCAGGGTGGGACTCTGGCTGGCAGAGCTGGTTTCCTGCCCCCTCCTCCTCCTGCCGTTTTATTCCCCAGCCACACAGCGAGACCCAACAGCGGCGCTGCTGTTCTCTAGCAGTCGGCCAGGAGGGTCACCTCTAGCCACATCTCTGCTGCAGCACAGCCAGCCCCTCGGAGGGGCTCACTTGAGCCCCTGGTCTCCTCGGGCTGACACCTCACACATGGGTTTCTCTGTTCCCATGGGTATCACTCCCCCCCTCAGTTATGTCCATCTCTCTTCTAGTTAACATCTTTTACTTCCTAAATTCACCTCTGTTACTGCTTTCACTTCAGGAACCCTTAGAAATAATTCCCCAGGTGGCCTAGGGTCCTCCTGCACCAGTATTTTGGAGCCAGGATTATGAAATACGTGAAGTCCAGAGCTCACCCCTACCCCACAGAACTAAGATCTCAGGGGTGAATGTCCATGGCTCATGCACATTGACGTTTATGAACCTCTGCCTGAGAACATTGAGAATGTTCTCAGAAACATAATGTTTTACCGCTAACCAAGGATTTTTAAAATTATCATGTGACTCTCACAATAAACCAAGTTGTGTAAGTTTCCTCCTTTTACACATGATGACACTGAGGCTTCAAGAAAGGTCGAACATTGTGAATATAGTTCTCAGCTAAAGTTTGAAATTTAGTTCACTTATCCATGAGCTCGGGCCCATTTGGCACCTTTATTTATGTGGAAGATGCAGAGGTGGTGACAGGCACGCATCTCACACTACTGCATTCACATTTCGCTTGCTAGTGCTCAGAACCGAGGATTGATTTAGTGGCACTGTCACGTTAAGGCCATGTTGTTTTTCTGTGGCCAGGAGAATCCCTATTCAGTAGTGCCTTAATGAAAAGTAGCTCCTGTAGAAATGATATTCCTATATTAGTTTGGAGTCCAGAGACATAAAAATTTCCACTGTGAACTTTTTTCTTTTCCAGAAACGTAAGCAAGATTTGGATTTCCTCTTGCACAGCAGTTTCTTTTCCTGTTTTTGCCCCGTATCTCGTACTTTCCATCCCCTCCTGTTGGAAAATGATTCAGCCTGTAGGTCACCATGTGCAGCACATCCCACCTGTACTCAGACTCCCAGAAATCCCAACTGTTTTTGTAGCACTTGACACACACAGGCAGAGTTGGGGGTGAGAGGTGCTGTTGGAGTTGGAGCCGTTTACTCCTCATGGTGGTTTGTGGGGCAGGGATGCTGAGCGTTCCCGCCTTCCTGCCAGCACTTCCTGCCAGCACTCCTCAGCAGTTCCACTCGGAGCCACAGGCTGGGGTGGAGGAAAGTGTCAACACCAAGACATTAACCGGTACCATAGATGAATGACTTACTTACTTTTTTATATAACATAGAATGTACTATTTTAACAATCTTTAGGTATAAGTTTAGGGGCATTAAGTATGTTAGGTACATTGTACAAACATCGCCATCATCTGTCTCCAGAGTGTTTTAATCTTCCCAAACTGAAACTCTGTACCCATTAAAGTGTTTTGTATTTTTGTTGCAGTTGAAGTCAAACTCCAAAAAACAGCTCTGTACCTATAAGTATAAATTTCTACACAATGTCCTTGGGGCATGTTTATAACTGGTATATCTATGATCTTACTAGAAATTTCAAATCAAAGGGTGAGGAATTACACTTTTTTGAAAAGCATGAAAGAATTTTCCCTTGCTGATGGAGTCGTTGAGTCTCTGGGGAGCCCCTGGACCCTTCCCCAGGCCATGTGTGAGGCCGACCCTCCTTCCCTGGCTGCTCCTCCTAGCACCTGTGCACTGACCACACCCCAGGCCAGAGGCTCCTAGGACCTGGAGTGGGGAGGACGTCGGGATCAGGAGTGAGCCTTCTGTGACGCTGGCATCAGTGCTGCGGAGGGGCTGTGCCTCTTGGGCTTCAGGTGGGTCTCCGAGTTAAATTGCCCTAGGAAAGAGTACAGCTCAGAGGCCTTAGCCACCATCTGTGTGCGGCCTCTCTGAACTAGGAAGCAAGTTCTGTCTCGCGATGTCAGTCCTCTGTGGTGTGTTGACATGTTGGCGGCAGGGGCCAGGAGGACGTGGACACGTTGGTGCTTCATCCACCAGAAGTTGCTGCAGAGCAGCTCCCCGCAGACACCTCTCCGCCCTCCACACAGGAGTGAGGGGAGGACTGACAGCCCAGCTCCAACGTCCAGCGAGCCCACGGTGTGGGGACTGTGAGGGGAGATAATGAGCAGTGGAGATTTGGGACTGGTTGACCAGTTGTGCTTTTCTTTCACTCTTATCCTTCTTCCCTCCTTGTCTTTGGTGTTCTGGATCACTGTGAGGCTCCGAAAGTACAGTGTACCCTTGAATGTGTCATGACAGCCCCACGCAGATCCCTGGGGCTGCCTTGGCAATTGTGGAACTTCAGGCTCCCAGCACAGCATCTGCTGTCCCCCGTCACCTGGGCTCGCACTGGGCAGTGGCTTCAGTTGGCGTTGGCATTCAGTCGAGGCCTCTCCTAAGGACTCCGAAACAGATCTGCTCCCAAGTGGCAGCTAAACAGCCCCCTGGAGCTGGAGCTGAGGCCAGATGGCCCCTCTGCCTGCACCTCGCCCCACCTCAGGGTCAGACTCAGAGACCACCAAAGGAGAGTGTTCACTGATGCTCTTGCTTCTCAGGAATGAACCAAGGGGCCACCGTCATATCGTGTCTCATAGAGAATGCGCAGTCTCGGTCTTTTGACCCCAGCACCTTCTAGGGTTTTTAGTGACTCCTTAATGATCAAATGGAAACTCTTCTGTGGTTAACGCTGACCTTCTTGTACATTGAAAACATGAAAATACACGTTTTTGATGTTCAGAATCATCAAGGTGAAGTTAGATACCTTTGACCTATTTTAGATTTGGCTTTGGAGGCTGGTTTGTCAGCACTAGGAAATAAATCCCTGTCTTGGAACAAGTCTTTTCTAACCTAAACAGTTCTCTCAACAAACGATTCTTTCTGGTTACCCTCATTATCACATGTATACATCTAACCACATTTAGTTAATAAACATTGAGTCTCCTGCTATCCCAAAATCATAGGAATTTGAAATTGAAGTAATTTTAAAGGTCATCTGATCGAGCTTTCTTCTTTACAGGTGAGGAACCAAAAACCCAGCTGGGCCAAGTCCAAGGCTCCCACTTAGGTGGCTGACAAATATATTTAAATAGTGGCATAGGCCGTTGTAGACTTGGTTTTCTTACAGACCAAAACCTAAATGATTTAAACATTTTTCAAGAAAATTTCTTGTTATCAGATAAAAGAACCAGTAGCAATTCATATGTCTGAGCGGCCTGCGATCTATCATCTGTGGCAGAAAATTTCTGTCTCTCCATCTCATTGCCCAGGGACACACATGGGGGCTCCTGGTGGTGAGCTGTGGTCGGCACTCGAGTGTTTTGAGTAATGACTCCATCCCAATCTGAGCGGCGTTTTCCTCTAGGTTGGTAAAGCCCAAAGAACCATACAGAGAGGAGGAAAGAAAGAAAGATGAGAATTTTACAAAGACATCGCCTCCTGTAGCTCTGCCAGGCCTGGGCTGTGGCCACGCATCTGGGCAGCTCCAGCTGCTCTGACGTTTTCTTCTGCAGGTCCTAGGGAGGTGGCCAGTTTGAGGTTAACAAGTGCTCAGCTCTGGATCCTCTAGAGTTACCTGGAATATGCTGATGAAACCCTTAAATAAGCCTTCACTGACCTTCCTGCCTGTTGCCAGGCACTTCTGAAATTAAAATTACTTCTGTTTTACCCTTTGTTACTGTTAAGATACTCATCCCCCCGGTGTTATGGAGCCAGTGAATTCTCACACCCTGGATGGCCACCGTTGTTTTCCTGTTGGATGAGAGGCGTATAATGGGGCCTCCAGAATGTCTGGCCCTGGTGGGCCATTTCCAGGGCTGTAGGTGAGGGAGATGCAGAAACCCTGCACATTTCGTGGAGAATTTGAGTGAATAGGTCCTGGGTCTGTTGTTTCAGGCTGGGATTTAATGAGCTCTGTTTCCTGCTCATGGATGGTGGTTTTGTTTGTTGCCTGGAGACCAAGAAAGAGTCCCGAGGGCTGCAGGGCCTCGCAGAGGAGTTCTTCAGAGATGTTCTCTCCATAGGCCTCCTAAGCCCACCTTCTACCAGTGCTGCCCACCTGCCCTCCACTCCTCCAATCCATGGTCTCTAATGCCTCCTCTCAGAGGCAGGAGTGGCTGCCGTTTTTGTATAGGCCAAAACTGAATCCTGGAGAGGCTGTGTGACATTTCAGAGCCGTGTGGCCATCAGATGACAGACCAGGATCCGTGTCTGGGCCTGCTTCTGTGCCTCCCCCCCACCGCTGGACTTACAGGTGGAGAAGCAGCTGTGTGCTCAGGCGGTCACGGGTAGAATCATGGGCCTGTGCACATCAGGCCCATTATACACGTCAGAGACCTAAAGGGACACCTCCTTGGACTGCAGAGCGCCCACTGGGAACAGACTCTGGACGAGAGGCAGTGTAACGCAGTAGCCCTCTCAGGCCTGCCAGAGTTTGCCCATCCGAGGAGGCTCTGCCCTCAGGACCCTCCCCTGGCCTCCTGTGGGTTCATTCCCCTGAGCCTGGATGATGGCCGGTGCACTGGATGGCTTCTTAGAAATGGCCGGAAGGTGGTGGGTCGTTTCTTTTTTAAAATCCAGGCTCTTGAAGATATTAAGCAGAAAACATAGGGCAGAATGGTGTATATGATACGTGACCCTTACAATACAAGGAGAGAATAAGAATCTGTGCTCACTTTTGCTTGTAAGTTGCACGAATAGACTCTGGAATAATCTGTGAACCTATTGAAAGTTATATCCTTGGGATGGGGAGTGACTAATGGGTTTGGGGTTTTTTTGGGGGGTGGTGAGGAAATGTTCCAGAATTAGGCAGTGGTGGTGGTTGCACAACCCTGAATATACTAAAAAAAACATTGAATTGTACACTTTAAGAGAATAAGCTCTTTGGCAGATAAATCACATCCCACATGATGTCTCAAACCAGCTGTTTAAAAATTCTTCTGACAGCAGTATTTCATTTGCCTTTGAGCCTCTATCTAGGTGTTTAAAAACTGATCGAGTTCTGCTTGGTGCTTGACCTGCTTTCTGGAAGGAGAGGTCTGGTCTCATGTGGGAAATGAAAGAACAGCCCCAGCGACGGACGGGGGACTCCCAGGGGACGCGCTTGAAGCTGTTTTTGTCCAGAGGGTCTGTGCGCCAGGCAGGGAGGACTGTGGGGCTAGGGTGACCTGCCTGGCCTGGTGGGCCCCTGACGTGGTGTCAGTGGGTAAGAGAAGACATCTGGAGTTAGCAGTCCTCGTGGTAGACTCAGAGGAAAAAGGGTGCTTTGCCCATTGGTATTTCGTGCTGGTCCCTTGAGGAGTCCCAGGAGCAACGCCTAGTACCCTCTGCTAGAAAGGCTTACCGTTGTGTTTGTGTTGGACTCAGCTTATCATCCAGAGATACAGTCCCACAGCTGGGGTGGGGCAGTGGCCCTTTGTTGAGTTAGGAAGGGACCAGTGACCAGTCCAATGAGGACCATGTTGACATGCCCCAGGCCTCTTTGTTGCGCTTCTGGGATCTCCTTTGAAAAGAAAGAAGAAAACAGTTGGTTTGATGTGTTGGCAAAATTTGGCCTTGAATGCTGGCCATGGGAATTGCTGAAGGAGGTCTGCTCTAAATATGGGCTTTTCTGCCAACGGCTATTTTTGGTTGTTTCGATTACAGTTGTAGTGTTGTATAAATACAGGGTGAATCACAACCAGGCCATGAAGCCAGATCTGGGGTGGAAGTGAGACGTGGGCAGCCCCTGGAACTGGGTTCTCTGCCCCAGCGCGTGTCAGGCAGCCCGGGCCGGGCAGCGCCTGCCTTGCTGCCTCGGATGGGATGAGCTATTCTTCTCACGTCCGCACTCACGCCCGACGTCACTCTTGTGTTCAGATGCCCCCGCAGGTCCACACCTCCCTCACGAACTTGGGGAAACGGCAGGGATGGCACCCGCCTGACTTCCCCGCAAGCCCATCTTGTGGGCTGGTCTCTCCCACGTGCCTGTCACTTGCTCTACCCCGGCCATCCCAGGTCAGGGCAACTGGCTGAGAGCGGCCCATCTTCTGAGATGTAGACCTCTGGGAGGCATGTGAACTGTGCCCTGCATCTGTGTAGGAAATTAGGGGCCCATGCTTCCGTTCTTTTTCCTTCATCATAAAAACTCAAGGGCAATAGGTGGGGAAACGGAGAGACCCTTCCTCTGGCGAACTGGGCATCCGAGGAGGGCTGGGATGGTTGTGCTGGCACAGTTGGGTTCAAGCACCTGTACTGGGAGGGTCCTGCCAGGTTTTGGGCCATCAGAACTTGGGGCAGGGCAACTTCTGCTGCCCCGGACGGGAATTGCAGGTGGAAGGCACTGTGAGGAGGTGCCTAGGCCCTTGGAACTGCATCTGTGCCCTCGAGAAAGTATTCTTGTTGGAAGAGACGCCAGCACTGGAATCCAAGTCTCTGTTCCCCAAGACACCCATGTAGGTTCAGTCTTTGAATCTGAGCTGAGTCCCTAACACAGGCAGTGAGATCAGGCCACCTCCAGGGCCTTAGGGAGAGGCCAAGAAGGGTCACATGATTAAACAAAGTTGTATCTAATTAAACTGTAGCAGAGACTGAGGAGGGATAGAAATACTGTAAAATGAGAGGGATATTACTGTGTCCGAGGCATCTCACTTCTAATATTGAGCACAGTCATGCATCACGTAACATTTCAGTCAATGGTGAAGCACGTATGCAGCAGCAGGTCCCATACGATTTTATTTTTTCTGCACCTTATGTATGTTTAGAAGTATTTAGATACCCAGATACTCACCATTGTGTCACGGTTGCCTAGTGTATTCAGCACAGTAACACGCTGTGTGGGTGTGCTATGGGAAAGCCCGGCCCGGGCTGCCTGACACGTGGAGAGCAGTGGGCTTCTCCACATGGCCTGGGCATCGTGAGCTGCACCCTCCAGGGTGCGTGAGTGCACTTGAGGATGTTTGCATGACGACCAGTCGCCTAATGATGCGTTTCTCAGAGCTTATGTAGCAATCTCTCAGAACTGTGCCTGACCCTGCAAAGCATCTTGCAGGTCAGCAGTGGTCATCCCTGGGCCGGGGTGGAGCCTACAAGGGAAGACAGGTGCCGCTCCCACAGTAGGTGCTATGGGTACAGCATAGGGGAGCCAGGAGGTGGATGGGGGGCCCATACACACCAAGAGGGAAGGGGCGAGGGTCTCCTTTGTTCCCGGTGACCCACAATGCCTGAATTGTGGTGATTCACAACTAAATCTAACTGGAGCAGCCCAGCCACACCGAGGGCTGCTTTGAGGATGCTGCGTGTCCCCGTTGCTGAAGCTCGTGGTGGTTATGCGTGTCCATGGTGGGTAGAACCCTTCTCACACACACGCCTCATAGCTAGCCTGAGGGACACAGCTGTGTCCACTCTGAAGCAAAATGTGAGAAACAGTTAAGCCCAGTGTTCCAAGTACATTTCTCACCAGGAGGGAGTCAGCTGTGGCTGTGCAGAACCTGACAGCACCCACCCGTGTGCGCCATCCCCTCAGCCAGGCAGAGCAGGACATGGACCTTCCAGGGCCAGAGAACAGGTTGGAGCAGGCAGCCCTACTGGTGTCAGGCCATCAGAGTAACCCTTAGCGGATTCTTCCTTGATTTCTTTCTTTCTTTCTTTCTTTCTTTTTTTTTTTTTTTTTTGAGGCGGAGTCTCCGTCTGTCGCCCAGGCTGGAGTGCAGTGGCCGGATCTCAGCTCACTGCAAGCTCCGCCTCCCGGGTTCACGCCATTCTCCTGCCTCAGCCTCCCGAGTAGCTGGGACTACAGGCGCCCGCCACCTCGCCCGGCTAGTTTTTGTATTTTTAGTAGAGACGGGGTTTCACCGTGTTAGCCAGGGTGGTCTCGATCTCCTGACCTCAGTGATCCGCCCGTCTCGGCCTCCCAAAGTGCTGGGATTACAGGCTTGAGCCACCGCTCCCGGCCACTTCCTTGATTTCTTAAGGTGGTTCTGAAGACCAGAAAAGATGAGAAGATACTGGTTAGCAGGCAGATTTCAGGGGCCGAGGGTAAAATTTTATGTTACTTTTAAAACTGGAGGAATAGCAGCTACAGACGAAATGTTGATTAGCACTTTGCATATCACGTGTGATTGTAGCCCTCAGTTATCACCACGAGAGCAGCAGCTATGAGTGCATGTGTGCACTTGGGTGTGTGCATAGGAATGTGTGTATGTGCACGTGTGAGGGTGCATGCGTGTTGAGGTGTATGCACGTGTGAGTGTGTGAGGGTGTATGCGTGTGTAAGAGTGCAAGCATGCGTGAGGGTGTATGTATGAGAGGATATGCATGTATGAGGGTACATGCATGTGTGAGGGTGCATGCGTGTATGTGTGTGTGAGGGTGTATGTGTGTGTGATTGTGTATGCATGTGTGAGGGTGTGTGTGAGCATGTGAGGGTGCATGTGTGTGTGAGGGTATATGCGTGTGTGAGGATGTGTGTGTGAGGGTGTATGCATGTGTGAGGGTGTGTGAGCATGTGAGGGTACATGCATGTGTGAGGGTATATGTGTGAGGGTGTATGCATGTGTGAGGGTGTATGCATGTGAGGGTGTGTGCATGTGTGAGGGTGTATGCGTGTGTGGGTGTGTGGGTGAGGGTGTATGTGCATGTGAGGGTGCATGAGTGTGTGAGGGTGTGTATGCATGTGAGGGTGCATGCGTGTGTGAGGGTGTATGCATGTGAGGTGTATGCATGTGTGAGGGTGTATGCGTGTGTGAGCATGTGGGTGCATGCGTGTGTGAGTGTATACGTGTGTGTGATGTGTGTGTGAGGGTGTATGTGCATGTGAGGGTGCATGTGTGTGTGAGGGTGTATGCCTGTGAGGGTGTATGCGTGTGTGAGCATGTGGGTGCATGTGTGTGTGAGGGTGTATGCATGTGTGTGAGGGTGTGTGCATGTGTGAGGGTGTGTGAGCATGTGAGGGTGTATGCGTGTGAGGGTGTATGCGTGTGTGAGGGTGTATGCATGTGTGTGACAGTGTGTGTGTGAGGGTGTGCTAACATGTATGAGGGTGTATGCATGTGAGGGTGTATGCTGCGTGTGGGTGCATGCGTGTGCGAGGGTGTGTGCGTGACGGTGCATGCATGTGTGAGGCTGTATGTGTCTGTGAGGGTGCATGTGTATGTGGGTGTGGGAGCATGTGTGTGTCCCTTGTGTTCCAGGGCTGCTGGTCATGTGCCTAGAATAATTTCATCTAGGTCGTGTGACATTCAGGTAGTGCTGGCTCCAAATTTAACTAGATAGGAAAGACAGCAAAAGTTAATTTCATTAATACTACTTTTTAAATTACTTGTTTTAATACATTAAAAATTAGGCGAGTGTGGTGGTGCATGCCTGTAGTCCCAGCTACTCAGAAGGCTGAGGCAGGAGGATGGCTTGAGCCCAGGAGTTCACATCTAGCCTGGGCAACAGAGCAAGACTTAGCCTCTTAAAAAAACACTAAATCACCTTCTGAGGGTATGTGAGAGACTCTGTGAGTGCGCCACCTGTATGCCCAAGGGAATGACCCACTCTTCCCAGCAGGGCACATCACACTTACCAGATTCTGCTCTCCCAGGTTAGTGTGCAGTGTTGTGCTGGAAAATACCCAGGCTGAGAACCTAGAGAGTACAAGACGTTTAGGTTGGTTGTAGACTACATGATTTTCTAACAACATCTCAGAGCAGTTACCCTTGAGTGGCTGGACTACAGCCCAAGGCAAACCCTGGAGGATAAAGGGGGTTGCCTAGCACATCGGCAGGCTAAGGCACCGTCTGAGCTCCACCCATCATCAGCGCTCTGCTGGTTCCCGCTGGGAGCCTCTCACCACACAGTCAAGCTGAGGCTCATCTGGGGATGAGCCTGGCAGAGTCATCTGGTTTTATCTTTTCAGCTTTGATGTTCCCACCAGTGGCTTTCACCTCTTTCCGCTGCTCCAGCAGACGGGTTGTCATCTCATTAGATCTTGGTGTCTCCTTAGCTGTTCGGTGGCAGTTGGGGCACGGCTGCTGCCACTTAGACGTGTCTCCATGTGGAAAGAGGCCTCGTGTCCACAGCGATGCAGGATGGGGAGGCAAAATCGTGTGGTCAGCAGGCTGAGTGGACACTTGGGAGCAGGAACTGGTGGAGGCTCAGGCCTGAAGACGGTGGCTCTCAGAGCTGCCAGGGTGACAGAACTTTCCTGAAACTGTGGATTCAGAGGGACCAAAAGACTGATCTTTTTTTACTGATAGTCTGTTCCAGACTTGAGTCCGTTCTAACTGTGCTGCCTTAATTTCTCCTGGTTTATTTTCATCTTAGTTTCTATCTGATGAAGGTGCTGTCAGAGTTAATGAAGCACCTTTGGCAAATCACCGAGGGCACCTAGAGGCAAGGCCCGTGCGATGCAGTGTCCGCAGCTGTGGCGGTTCATCGGCTCTTCTTGTCACTCTTCCTTCTGTCTTGCCTTGGGCTGAAAATACAGGCAGATGTGGGATAGGCAGACATGCTCCGAGTGCTGCTCCAACTCTGCAAGGCCGTGAGGTGCTGCACAGAAACCAGGGCAGAACGGTCTGGAATGACAGGAAAGCTCCATGTTTGTAAGAAAAATGGAAGCAATCCAAAGTTGTCAGAAGAAAAAAGAACAAAAATGTCCGGCCAATCTGTGAAGAAATGCATCATCAGTCAGTTCACTGTGGTGCGTGACACCGTCCCTGTGTCTGCATGCAGTACAGGCTTCCCAGGCCATGGCTCTCCGGGCACTGTCCCTGTTGTGGTCCAGACCAGCCGGTGCAGCCGTTGGTTGCCCCCTGGTGGCAACCTGTCCCCTGCGCTGGTGAGGCCCTCACCCTGGGAAATGGGTAAAAGGTGACCCTGTTAAAAAACAGAATATGCGAAGGCACCCAGGATAGAGCAAGGAGCGAGCTGGTAACTCCCCTTAGATTGTATGGGAAAGGTACAAACTTTCAGATGGCAATTCATTAACGTCGATTTTAGTCCAATTTGGTAAAGGAGAGTAGATTAAAAGTAGAGAAAAGGTTAGGCTCTCTCACAAATCTCTCTTTCTTAAAAGGCATTCAAGGTTGCAGCAACTAGGAGGGCAAGTTTGTGGGACTAGCAGTTAGGTTCCCACAAAGCTGGAAGGAGCCACCTTAGTTTTTAGCTTTATTGAGACCTAGTTCAGCGTCCAGCCATTTAAGTTGTCCGATCCAGTGTTTTTGGTCTGTTCACAGAGTTGTGCAGCCAATGCCATGGTCAGTTTTAGAACATTTTCATCACCCCAAAAAGAAGTCTCGGTGCCTGTTAAGTGGTCTCCCCCCAGCCCCCAGCCCCCAGCCCCTGGGACCTCGAACCTGCTTCTGTCTCTCTGGATTCCCTGTTCTGGAAATGTCACATGAAAGGAACCATACGGTGCGTGGTCTGGGTGCCTGGCTTCTGTCACTCAGCGTGATGGTGCTTTAGTGGCACGTCCATGGGATCATCCGTGGTGTGGCTCATCCGTGTCATGGCCTGTTTCAGCGCCTTGCTCCTGCTGTGGCTGAGATCCCACTGTATGGACAGGTCACACTGTGTTCATCGTTCATCAGTTGATGGACATCGGGGTTGTTCCCACCTTTTGGCCACAGTGAATGATGCTCACGTGCAAGTTTCTGTGAGACCACGTGGATTCACTGCAGCCCGGCAGTTCCTCAGGGGCTTCAACAGAGAGTTGCCGTATGACCATCAGTGGCTAAAAGGGATAAGAGCGGACACCCTCATCTTGTTCCTGACCTTAGGGGGATGAGCCCAGTGTTCAGCATGGAATGTGATCTTAGCTGTGGGTTTTCACAAATTGCCCCTCATCTGGTTGAAGTCCTAGTGTTTCTTTCTCACATCAGAGGCAAATGCATTGGGGTGGGTTCTCAGTTTCCTCTGGTTTGGACAATAAAAAGGACCAAGAAAAACAGAGTTCTTTGACCGCTAACATGTGTGTAAAAAGAAAGTTTGTAAAAGCAAGAGTTAAAATGCTTCTCACAGTGTGGTCATCACGGCACACAGGACACTGGAATTATAGTGTGGGGTTGTCCGTGTGGTTTCCTTGCATGTCATGTGCTCTCAGCTCAGACAGGGACATCCAATTGACTTCTGACTTGGGGAATTTAAACTTTACACCACAGCTTTATTTAGATGACTTATGTATTGTATTTTCCATTTGTTTTTATTTAAAAGTTGTATAAAAATTGTTAGGGCTGGTTTTGATATAGAAAAATCATTATGACTGGTTTTGCTAAAAGTCCATACACCTTTGTGGTCTGGGGAGCGGTGAGTGCTGAAGCCAAAGGAATGTCTGCAGAAACAAACAAGGGGGTTCTCTCAGCTTCAGAGACTGATGAAGCAGGATGAAGTGGGCTCCTGGGCAGAGAGTACTTGGAGAGAGAACGGCTGCACAGTGCTCAAGCTGGGGCTGTGTGTACCACCGGCAGGATCACGCGCTGAGCCATGGGGGACTCAGCTGGGGCCATTAGAAACTCCGGGGCCTGCTCCACCCATTCTGACTGGCGCTGCCCTCAGGAAGTCATCTCTGCCTGAAACCCATTAGGGCCAGGGAGAGTTGTCTGGCTGGAAAGGAAGAAGACAGATGCTGGTGGTTTCTTTGTCTTTTGGTTGTTGTTTTAGAGACACTGGGAAGATCAGCGTAATTTTCCACTCTGCCCGTGTGTGGCTTTGCTCTTCTCCATGCCCATCTGTGGCTTGTTTTGCAGAAATCTTCTCTCCGGCTTTTTCTCTCTCACCCTTTCACATCGCAAGGCCCTCCACTTCTTCACTAATTTTCCTGCAGATGACGGAGCCCTGCAACCAGGAACCTGACTCTTCAGCTCAAATCTTGTTCGAAAGGGGGACTTCTCTGTGCCCCCGTTGTCGGCATGCTATCGTAGTGAATGGACGGCCCGTCCAGCTGGCCCCTCGTGAGACCCCGGCCATCTCATTCCACTGGGAGCCACGTCAGGAGGAAGGAGGGCTGGGAGGGGCGTCTGGCTGCATGGTGTGGGGCCTGCAGTGTGGCACACACAGCTTCAGCCAAACGGCTAGCCCTGTGCCTAGAACTAAGAAATAAAACTATAACATCAGATTTAAAAGTTCTCCGGGAACATTTGTCCTGCCCAAAATAGTAAGTTGTCATTTTTAAAAGAATAAAGCAGCTTTGGTAAGCCCCGTGGATGCACCTGACACAAGAGAATTGATGGTGCAGATGGATTTGGGCCCAAGGTGGTTTTCAACACCCAGGTGACGTCTAGGTGATTGGAAAGGGTGTCTGTTGGATTTGCACCTTTTTTCCCCGTGGAGGTTATTTTTATGCAGTTTTGTATGTGTTCCTCAGAACAAATTGGCCAAAAACATTAGCTTAAAGTGTGACTTGATTTTCAGTGTACATTTTTCAGATGTTCTAGGAAATGCATTCGCAGTTGAGGGGTCAAAGCAGGGGAAGATGGCTTCCTTGGCAATAACAAGCAAAGGCAAACTTATTTTTGTATCTGTAAAAGCTGGCCGCTCTTTAAGTGTAGTTCCAGCATCTAAAGTGGACACAGAACCTGTTCTTCGGGGCCTGTCACACCCTCACTGTCTATGTGAGAGTTTATCCCTCCTTGTGGATACTGGGGGCAGGAGCTGCCTTCATATACGCAGGCATCAGTTGCCACCCTTCAGGGAGGGCTGGGGACCAGTGGGCAAGTGGCTGCTGTTCCTCTGAGCATCTCATCAAAGGCAGGCCAGTTGGTCACAGGCATTTTGGGAGTGGGAGACAGAAGTTCAAGGTCAAAAACAGGTCGCAGTTGTAGAAGTGGGAGGGGCCCAGAGCACTGTGGGTGAGCAGCTGGGGAGCTTGGGGTGAGGCCCTGCTGGGCCCTACCCAGCTGTGTTGCTTCCCTGCTTTCTGCCTCAGTTTCTCGCATAACAAAAGCAGGTGGCAAGATGAGAAGTTGAACATGAGGCGTGCCAGAGCTCTGAACTCTGCAAAGGGCTTCTCCACTGGAAATGTGTTGTGCGCTGCAGCCCTGGGTCTGATTGAAATGCAGGTTCTATCAGTGGGGCCAGGCTGCTTCCCTCCCAGGGACAGGTCTACCGGGCAGCCTTGGGCAGTGGATTTCTGAGGTGCTTCATCCAGCTGCCTGTCCCCACACATGCTCTGTGCAGGGGGAGAGGACATGAGGAAAGGGGAGCCGACGCCCATCAGGAAGACCAGGAGCTGGAAGCAGCTCCCAGCCAGGAAGGAGGGGAAGGGCCAGGTTCCAGGTTGGCAGCAGAGAGAAGCTCTTCCCTGAGCAGGAGGCAGGGGCACAGTTGCTGGTGAGGGAGACTGGGGAGGAGACCCTCCTTGTTGGGGAGGGGAGGCAGATCTGATCTGCTGAGTTTGGGGAAGGGCATGCCTACCGGGCTTTGGAATTAGAGATGTAGGGTTGCTCCCTCCCTTTGAGACCTGTCTGTTACAGCTGGCCGCAGTGCTGTGAGGAGATGAGGCCTTCTTGGGGGCTCACAGTGGCATGTCACCATGTCCCTGGTGGCCTGGGTGTTTAATGCACCCAAGCACACTGGGTCCCCCAGCGCCCAGAGCATGATGCCTGCCTTGGCATGTGTGGCATCAGGACCACAGCTTCCACAGACATCCCAGCTGGGGACATCAGCTGACTTGGCTGAGGGACGAGGGGACAGACACCACCTCTCCTATCCCCCAGGGGCGTGTGACCTGGGGTCGCTGGCATGCTTGGTGGACACACCAGTCTGTGTCAGGGTACGCAGGGCTTGTCAGTGGGTGTCGTTGCCACACAGACTGAGCCTTCAGGGTGGCGCCCCTTCCTGTCTCACCCCTGCAAGGCTGCTTCTCCAGTCGCAGCCCATGTTCTAATGTCGAGATCGCATATGAGATTCAGGCCTTCGAACAGCCTCACTGCAGGAGCCGCCTTCCAACCCGCTGGAAACGTGCGTGTGAGGCCAGGATTCTTACCCTCAGCACTGCTGACGTTCTGGGCTGGACGTTTCTTTGCTGTGGAGCATCTGCACATGGAGAGCTATCGGTGCGCCTGGCCTCTGCCATCTAGATACCAGGAGCGTCCCCCCGACTTGTGCTAACTAGAATGTCTCCAGACATCACCACAGGTCTGCTGGGGGCAGAACCATGGGGCTAAGTTGTGACTGTCCCCTGTGGTGGACTCTGTTGTGATGAGGAGGGGCTGGGCCTGCAGGTGGACGTCTGCTCCCCGACAAAGCTTTATGAGGGGGACCCAAGAGCATGTGGTGCCTATGCCAAGCTCACTGGCGGGAACAGGGGGTCAGGCTCACTTCCTCCAGGGAGTAGCGAGCAGCCCTGCCATTCGCAGTGCCATAGAGACAGTTAAGCTTGAGAATGTGATTGCCGTTCTGAAAACACCTAGAGGCCACCATGTGCCCCAGCCCGCAGAAAACAAGGACCCCTGACACTGTCTGGGTTGGTCCTGGGAGGGCCCCCGTGATGCCTGGGGGGTGCACACCATGGAGCAGAGCCTCCTCCATGTAGCCTGGGAGCCTCAGCGAGGCCACAGTCCCAGGAAGAGCTCAGTACTGCATTCCCAGGTACGCCCCTCCCAGCTACGTGTCCTCACCTGCCGGCCCCAGCTGTGGCTGCCCACGCCCCGCCTGGCTCTCCTGCCAGGAACTTCCCAAGCAGAGGCCTCGGGTAGCAGGCACTCCTTGCCCCCTCTGCCACCTGGGCTGCTGAGGGAGTATCACCCGGAGTCAGCTCAGGACCCGGACACCCAGGCCCAGGTGAGCAGCTGACGCACCAGTGGCCATTCCCTTCCCAGGCCCTGGTTCACCCAGCCAGGCCTCTGTGCCACTTTTCCACAGGACATTCAGCTTCCCCTTTCCTCTCCTCTCTGCAGACCACTGAACTTTCGTTCTGAGGCACAATGGGGCGTTCCCGTCAGGCTCTGCCTCCCTAGACAGAGGCAAGACCAGCTGCAGCATAGCTCCCAGCAGCCGGGTGCCCCTGAGATGGGCCAGGCAGCTCACGGCGCCTTCATGTGGCTTCGGTTCTTTGACCATTGCATTCCTAACCAAAATATAAACTTCAGGACCATTCTGGATTTTGCACTACCCAAACCATTTGCTTTTGATAGTAATAGTGTCTTGGCAGAGTTCTTGCTCTTGGACTTCGTATGGTGATGGTGACCGCCATGCATGGAACCCATGGCATGGGCATCCGCCACTGTGCTTGTCACCAGAGGAGGAGGTGAAGTCGCTGCAGCGGCCAGGGGTGGCAGCGAGACCACACCATTGAGAAACCAGTGCTCCTGACAGCTTGCCTGCACCTCCCCTCTTGGCTCTGCAAGTCTTGGCATGGAACAGCTGATGTAACGTGGGCCCAGGCAGCAGGGGACCCTAAAGCAAGCCTCCTGAGTGGGGGGGGGGGGTGCAGTGGCATGTCACGGGGGACTCCCCTGTCCTGTTGGCCTTCTATGGTGGATTTGGGGACCAATGACCTGCTGAAGGCAGGACTCGCCCTGGCAAGGGAGCGGGCGTGGGTGGAAGGGCATGTTGCTGCAGTCTGGGGCATGTGAGCCCGGCTTCCAGGGATGAGCTCATCCTTCCTGGACCCTGAAGAAGTCTGAGGCTTCTTCACCGAGGCTCACCTGAGTGATTTCAGCGCCAGGGGGTTTACCAAGGAAAAATGTTCCCCTCCAGTTTGAAAACAAAACAAAAAAATGGCTGCAGCCAGCCCTCAGGCCCTTCCTGTGAAGGCGCTGTGGTCCACAGCATGTGGGCTTGGCTGTGGGCACTGGGCTGGCTTCTGGTGCTCAGCAGCTGATGCGTCGGGAAGTCGGGGGGGCAGTGAGTTCCCACTGGTGCTTTGTGACAGGCGCCTCCTCTTCATGGCCTCAGAAAAAATGTGTGAAATGGGAAATTGTCGGTGGTGGTTAGTGCTCTCTCTGGGCTCTGGCGTGTTGTTCTCTGTCTCCCTGCAGGACGCCACCTGCCCAGTGAGTTCTTCTGCCTGTCTCCTGCTCTTCCTTCCTCACTCCCTCCCCAGAAGAGGAGCCACTGGCTTGAAACCTTCATGCTGTTTTGGGTGGACCTGCTCCTACACATGGCAGGAAGTGATGGGGCAGGGCAAAGAGAGGGGACCTTGCCATGCTGTCGGCATGTGTCCATCTGCCCCGATTTGTGGACATCTGTTTTCTGCCTCGTGTGTTCTGTAAAGACGCTTGTGCCGTGTGAAGGTGGCACTCCTTCAAACTCTGTGAGCTCCACCCTCCCATCCTGGCAGGAACCATCTGGGGTGAGAGCCGGCATTGCTAGGGAGACGGGGGGCTAGGACATGGTTTTACCAAAGTGCTGTGGTCGGAGGCATTCCTAAAGCAAAAATGACCAAAAAGCCAGGTTGGACACTGGAAATGGGCTTAAGGGAGGATGGCTGCAAGCTGGGATTCTCCAGGGATGCTCCTCTTTATGGGTTCTCAGCATTTAGGCACCGAAGGCTGAAGGATTCTCTCTTTCTTTTTTTTTTTTTTTTTTGAGACGGAGTCTCGCTCTGTCACCCAGGCTGGAGTGCAGTGGCCAGATCTCAGCTCACTGCAAGCTCCGCCTCCCGGGTTTACGCCATTCTCCTGCCTCAGCCTCCTGCGTAGCTGGGACTACAGGCGCCCGCCACCTTGCCCGGCTAGTTTTTTGTATTTTTAGTAGAGACGGGGTTTCACCGTGTTAGCCAGGATGGTCTCGATCTCCTGACCTCGTGATCCGCCCGTCTCGGCCTCCCAAAGTGCTGGGATGACAGGCATGAGCCGCCGCCCCGGCCTGGATTCTCCCTTTCTTGAGAGGAGACGCTGTTGCAAGGGCAGGTGCAGCCAGGAGCAGGAGTCGGCAGTGAAGGAGTGGGGCTCCCCTCAGCCCAGCAACAGCGAACACGGAGCTCGGAGGAGTCTGGCTGGAAGGCCCAGGTTTACAAAGCCTGGACCCAGAGGCATCTCCTTCAGGAGTCAGACCCGTTCTCTTCCTAGAGTGCAGCACTGACCCTACCGGGAGCTGGTGGTTGAGATTTTTATAGAGATCACTGCAGTGTTTCCAGTGATATCTCCACTGGGACAGACATGCGGATGCAATCCAGGTCTCCCCAGCTCACGTGTGCTGGGTTGGTCTTAGGAGCAAACCACAGCTGTATCTGGAAGAATCAAGCACAGAAAAAGTTTCTTGTCTAAGGCAATATATGATCTTGCTGGACCATAATTATCCCATGCCTCTGTGTGTGTGTGTGTGATTGCGCGCGCGCGCGCGCGCGCGCGCACACACGCTTCCCATTTGGACTGTGATTATCTTGTGTGTGTGTGTGTGAGCTTCCCATTTGGACTGCGATTTATTTCATGCATGTGTGTTGGGTGAGTGTGCACGTATGAGCTTCCCATTTGGACTGCGACTTTTCGTGTGTGTGTATGTGTGTGTGTGTGTGTGTGCGCGCATGCTTCCCATTTGGACTGTGATTATCTTGTGTGTGTGTGTGTGAGCTTCCCATTTGGACTGCGATTTATTTCATGCATGTGTGTTGGGTGAGTGTGCACGTATGAGCTTCCCATTTGGACTGCGACTTTTCGTGTGTGTGTATGTGTGTGTGTGTGTGTGTGTGCGCGCGCATGCTTCCCATTTGGACTGTGATATATCCTGTGTGTGTGTTTGTGTGTGCGTGTGCTTCCCATTTGGGCATTGATTTATCTCGTGCATGTGTGTGCTTCCCATTTGGACTGTAATTTATCCTGTGCATGTGCGTGTGTGTGTGTTTGCGTGTATATGTGTGTATGCTTTCCATTTGGGCTATTTATCCTGTGTGTGCATGTGTGTGTGCTTACCATTTATGCTGCAATTCATCCCATGCGCGTGTGTGTGCACGCGTTCATGTCCATGATGTGTGTATGCGTGCTTCCCATCTGGACTGTGACTTATCCCGTGCGTGTGTGTGTCCTGTTTGTTTTCTAAGGATTGTGAAGGGCTGTTTACATAGATCATGTTTTGCCTGTGGCCGCCGCGGCACCAGGGAGGAGCATTTTTCCACTTTAGTGAGCTGTGTACCCTGTTAGGAGCTCAGCCTTCTCCACAGCAGGCAACGAGAGGGGAAGCTTTCTTCAAGGCTGACTTGTATTTCCCTTCCAGTCCTCCACAGAAATGATTGCTCCGCCTTCCATAGCAAGCTGCGACCCTTCTCCCCACCCTGGCCAACATTAACTGTCGCCTGCCTTTCTCTTGAGGTTGAGAGACCTGAGTGGAGATGAGACTCAGGACCAACCGCTGTGTGGTGGCTCCGGGGCCTTTGTTCTGTTTGTAATGGTGACAGGAGTAGGAAGTATACATTGTAAGTTGGCACTTACTTAGGCATTAGGTCTGGAGTTGAAATAAAGAGGTACTGGTTTTGAAAAATAGGTATGTATTCTGAGTGTAAAGTAAATGTGGGATGCGTCCATCAGTCTTTTCATAGTGGGTTGAGTTATTTCAGGTAGAGACACAAGGAAAAACTTGATGAAAAGCACATGTGCATACTTTAAACCGGATCAAGTTACCTGCTCCAATTCCTACTTTATAATGTTATTCCTTCCTCTTTAATGTGCTTCTCTATACCAGTGATACTTCTCAGGAAAAAATGTGAATTTCTGTTTCAAGATGTACCAGTTGTCCCCCACCCCCGCCTTTCTCTCTTCATCCTGGCTCTAGGAGCTCTCTCCTCCTCCACCACCTCTGGGTCACCTCCCACAGACCCTCTGGGTACAGCCAGCCTCTTCTCCCTTTTGGAAGTCACCTCCTCCAGGAAGCCCCTCAGAACTTGCCATGCTCTTACCAGCATGACATCCCAGCAGGCACTCACCTCCAATGTGACTGGAGCGGGTGGACATTTGGAGTTTTTGGATTTAGAGGTACCACCTGCAGAGTCTCAGAGAAACAAGCCTGAGAGTGTCTCTCAGAAAACACTAACATAAAACACAGCAGTCGTGTATCTAGGAAGTGACCACCCTGGATGCTCAGCGGCAGGTCTGTGTGGTTGTTCACTGTGGTGTTTTTTGTGATGGTGAACATTTGGCAAAAGCCCAAACACCTAACGTCCCTGCAGTGGTGGAATGAGGATGTGCCCTGGCAGAGAACGTGACTCAGATACACTCAGCAAGAGAACAGTTACAAAACAGTGTGCACAGTGCACTGAATTGTTCACATCCCCCCAGGTTCTTATGTCGAAGTCCTAGCCCTCAGTATGACTGTATCTGGAGACAGGGTCTTTAGGGGGTGATGAAGGTTAAATAAGATCGTAAGGATGAAGCCCTGACCAATCAGATTGTGTCATAAGCAGAGGAGGAGGCACTAGAGATCTTGGTCTCCCTGCCACGTGGGGATACAGGAAGAAGGCAGCTGTCTGTCAGCCGGGAAGAGAGCCCTCCCCAGAAACTGACAAGCCGGACCTTGATATGGGACTTTCCAGCCTCCAGAACTGTGGGAAATAAATGTGCATAGTTTAAGCTGCGCCATCTGTGGTATTTTGTTATGGCAGCGGGAGCTAAGACACACATTATGTTCACACTTCTGCAGTAAAACAATTATTAAAGTGTTATGTGTTTCCTATCTAGCATGTGTTAGCTGCACTAAATAGTCCGGGGAAGTGTGTACTAGACTGTTAGGAAGAAGGATTATGGGGCATTTTCTTTCTGCTTTGTTTAATCCATTTTCTCCAGTCTGTTTAGTCTTCTGATCCCAGCATGTGGGAGAAAGCCTGGCCTGTGTTGGGTGCTGTCCCTGAGCATTGGTTAGGAATGAACAGACAAATGCATGAGAGATCATGTTTTTTTACAACGAACTTTTTTTTTACTGGGGCAAAGGGGTCTGGGTTTTGGGAGGTTGTCCTCCTGCATCACCCAGTGCTGGAGTCAGAGCACCTGGGTCCTGCTGTTACCCCTGAGTGTGAACTAAATGTGGGCTGCATCCATCAGTCTTTTCTCAGTGCACTGAGTTCTTCCAAGTGGACATAGTGGAAAACGTGATTAAAAGCACTTGTGGGCAGGTGCGGTGGTTCATGCCTGTGATCCCAGCACTTTGGGAGGCTGAGGTGAGAGGATTGCTTGAGCCCAGGAGTTGTCTGTCACCTTGCTGTCACCTAGCAGCCTCCAGCCTCAGTTCCCCTCTCTGTCAAAGGAAGTTGTCATTGGCCTCAAGGTCTGGGAATACCAAGGAGGAAATAGGTGGGAAGGTTTTATGGAGCCTCTGGGACTTTCCTGAGGAGGTGGGAGTTCAGCCTCCATGTCAGCGGATACAGGACCTGGAAAGAACAGGCTTGGCTATGAACTTGCTGCAGTACAAAAGGTGAGGGCTCTAGGCACTGCCTTGGGGTTTTATAGGAGCCCTGTGGGAGTGAGGGTGGTACATCCCATGTTATACATGTTAACACTGGGCTCAGAACTGGTCCGGGCAGTGGATGGTGGCTCTGGGATTGGGCAAAGCTTCCCTAACTCTACAGACTGACTGCCTTTCCCTGTATCCTGAAGCCACAAAGCCAAGGCAATTCGGGCATTCGTGACCTGTCGCGACCTGGAAACTGCCCCAGGACTCATAACGCAGTGGCTTCTGTGAGGCAGGAGCCACACGCTTCGAAGGAGGCTCAGCAAACTTGCTGGGGAGCAGTTCCGGGGCCATCTCCAGCTGAGGAACCATTTCCTTGTGGCAGAGAAAAGTGTGTCTGAGTTTGCTTTATTTTTATTTTGAGGGGTTTTTAGGAAAGAGCCATTGTTTGAAGAAATTAATTTAACAGGAAAAAATCAACATCAGTGTTTGCTTCTTCCCCTTCCCAGGTGATGTCTCCCCAGGGTTTGCCCCTTTTTTTAGACGACGTCTCGCTCTGTCACCCAGATTGGAGTGCAGTGGCACAATCGCGGCTCGCTGCAACCTCTGCCTCCTGGGTTCAAGTGATTCTCCTGCCTCAGCCTCCCAAGTAGCTGGGATTACAGGCACACACCACCACGCCTGGCTAATTTTTGCATTTTTAGTAGAGATGAGGTCTCACCATGTTGGCCAAACTGCTCTCAAACTTCTGACCTCAAATGATCCACTCACTTCGGCCTCCCAAAGTGCTGGGATTATAGGTGTGAGCCACTGCGCACGGCCGCGTTTGCCCCTTTCCAAGCAGGCTGGGTTGGTGTCCGGCCATGACCCCTGCCCTGGTCGTTCTGAGTCGTGTCTGTCCTCCATGACAAACTTTTTCTATAGCCCCAAGCAACATGCTTCCTAGTGTGCATCACACGCTCATGATGTTGGGAACCTAGTGGCTGAACATGATGGTACTGAATTTCTTAAATAAGGACTTTCTACATTGGGTAGTTGGTTTGTTCTTTTTTTTTTTTTTTTTTTTTTTTTTTGAGATGAAGTCTCGCTCTGTCGCCCAGGCTGGAGTGCAGTGGCGCGATCTCGGCTCCGCCTCCTGGGTTCACGGCATTCTCTTGCCTCAGCCTCCCTAGCAGCTGGGACTACAGGTGTCCGCCACCGCGCCCAGCTAATGTTTTGTATTTTTAGTAGAGACGGGGTTTCACCATGTTAGCCAGGATGGTCTCGATCGCCTGACTTTGTGATCCGCCCACCTCGGCCTCCGGTTTGTTCATTTTTATATCCTGCTGGTTCCAGACAACGTCTAATAAGGCCCAATATTCAGGGCTCACTTCTCCAAGGCCGATGGAAATGTTCTCATAAGCCTGGCCCCAAGCATATGGTGACATTTATGTTTCTGTTTTTTTGTGCTTGTTTCTACCAGAGCAACAGATAATGTGATTTGCTACTTAGAATGGCACAGGGGTATGACTTTGAATTAGGCAATGATTTCTTAAATATAACAACAAAAGCGCAAACAAAAAAGAAAAATTAGATAAATTGAACTTCATCAAATTAAAACCTGTTGTATGTCAATGGACACTATTGAGAAAACAGAAACCCCTCACAAAATGGACGAAAGCATTTGTAAGTTATGTTTCTTATAAGAGACTCTTACTCAGAATATATAAACAATACTCGTGTCAATAGAAAAGACAACGAAGCTGGGCATAGTGGTGCCTGCCTGTAATCCCAGCACTTTGGGAGAACGAGGCAGGCAGATCACTTGAGGTCAGGCTGGCAAAACCGTCTCTGCTAAAGATGCAAAAATTAGCCAGGCATGGTGGTGGGCACCTGTAATCCCAGCTACTTGGGAGGTTGAGGCACTCAGCCTCAGAAGTGGCCTGAGCCTGGGAGGCAGAGGTTGCAGTGAACTGAAATCACCTCACTGCATTCCAACTTGGGCAATAGACTGAGACTTTGTCTCAAAAAAAAAAAAAGACATACAACCCAACCCAATTGAAAATGGGCAAAGGATCTGAAGAGACATCTCTCCAAAAAAGATATACAAGTGGCCAGTAGGCACAGGAATAGACGCTCAACATCATCAGTCATCAGGGAAATTCAAACCCAGACCACAGTGAGACACCACTTCACACCCACTGTGATGGCTGATAATGACAGACAGAAACAAGTATTGTCAAGAATGTGAAGAAATCATAACCCTCAGAACTGCTGGTGGGAATAGAAAATGTTTCAACCACTGTAGAAAACAGTCTGGCAGTTCCTCAAAAAGTTCAACATAGAGTTACCATATGACCCAGCAGTTCTACCCCTAGGTGTATATCTGGCAGAAAGGAAAACATATGTCCACACAAAAACTTGGTTCTGCTTCTCCGGAAAGCCCAGACTAAACATCCAAACCAAAAGAGCAACACGCTATCATTCTTCCCCCTTTATCAAATGTACATTTGATATAACATTTGTTAAATGTACATAAATGTTCACAACAACATTATTCACAGTAGCTCAAAACTAGAAACAACCCAAATTAAATTAATGGATGAATAAATGTGGTGTCTCAACACAGTGGAACACTGACCTCCTTATACAGTGTGGATGAACATTTAACTCATGATGCTACGTGAAAGAAAGCCAGACACAGGCCACGTGTTGTAAGATTCCATTTATATGAAGTGTCCAGGGCAGGAAGATCCATAGAGACAAAGTAATTAATGGTTGTCGGGCTGAGGAGAGGAAGGCATTGGGAGGTACGAACTTTTTTTTTAGGGTGATGGAAATGTTCTGTAATTAGTGGTAATGGTTCCACTATATTGTGAATATGCTAAAGCTACTGAGTTGTACACGTTAAAATGGTTAAAATGGTTAATTTTATGTGATGTAAATTTTCTCTGAAAATTTTTGAACAAAATGCGCAGGGAATGAGCATGGGCCAGTCATGTCGGCAACCAGGGGCCTGTTGCTGGACTGCCGTGGCGCCCCTGCTGGCTCCACGGGAACTGGGGGAGGGATGGGGCCTGGGTGCTCCTGTGTCCTCTTGCTTTCTGTTCCAGAGACTTCCCAGGAGGGTGGAAACCCCCACCCAGAGTGACCTCTCAAAAGGCAGCGCTGCCTGACCAGGGACGCTGCAGGGAGGGAGGGCAGTGGGCATGGCAGAGTCTTCTTTCCTGAGGTGACCCCAGCTTGTTGGACAAGACGTAGCGAATGCTGACTACAGTAACCTAGGAGTGAGTTACGGCTTCAGGGATTTTTCAATTATTATTTTTACTTCCAGTTTTTCTCTAGTGAGTACAAATTACTTGGGGTGGTTTTTTTTTTTTTTTTTTTTGAGACGGAGTCTCGCCCTGTCGCCCAGGCTGGAGTGCAGTGGCCGGATCTCAGCTCACTGCAAGCTCCGCCTCCCGGGTTCACAGAATTCTCCTGCCTCAGCCTCCCAAGTAGCTGGAATTACAGGCATGAGCCACTGCGCACGGCTGTGTTTGCCCCTTTCCAAGCAGGCTGAATTGGTGTCCCGCCACCACACCCGGCTAATTTTTTGTATTTTTAGTAGAGACGGGGTTTCACCGTGTTAGCCAGGATGGTCTTGATCTCCTGACCTCATGATTTGCCCACCTCTGCCTCCCACCGTGCTGGGATTACCGGTGTGAGCCACCGCGCCTGGCCTTGGGGTGGTATTTTTAATAGAAATAATAGAGAACCAGGACCAACATGAGATGTTTCTTAAATACTTCCAATGAAAATTTAAACTCAAGTCTGCTCATTCCTTTCCCGTCTCTCCTCCCGCGTCAGGGCCGGGAGTAGCCTCCTCTTCTTGCCCGCAGCCTTTTGCTGGGGGAAGGGTGTTGGCAGAACATTCCAGAGGCAAGTGCAGAGATTGGACCTGGCTACACTTGAGTCCACTGAGTCCAGAAACAGGACCCTAAAGTAAGATAAGAATTATGCACCATAGGGTTCCTTTTCCCCCATATTTGTGGAAATAAAATGTTGCTTAAAGTTCCAGAAAACACTTCTTAGATGGAAACTAGGACTTTGTGTGTGTGGTGTTTTCGTTGGTTGACGCTGTCCCTTACTGCAAGGGTGCAGGGCCCACCTGGGCAGCACTGTGTGTGTTGCTCAGGCCCTGGCCTCTGGCACATGCCCTGCAGGCTGCCTGTTGCAGCACATACGGGTCCTGGGGCAGGCACTGTCACCTCCCTCATCAGAACATGCTGGTCGCCTCCAACCATGGTGTGTCCTTGGTGACTGAGAGCCGACAGTCCTAGTCTTGGTGGAAAATAGATTTGCTCTGGCAGATGGGGGTAGACGGTGTTCTTGAGCTGTTCGGTGCTGGGGATCATGGCCAGGTGAGCCCGGAAGAATCCCAAGAATGCATGCTGCAGACCAGGCCTGTGGAGGTGCCCCAAGGAGACAGGTCTTGGCGTTTGAAGACAGAGTTTTGTGGAAAAGATAAAACTGCCGATGAGTTCTGAGACTAGTACACAACACGCTTTGTTTTCACCTAATGTGGCACACTTTTCAAATGTTGACATTTATGTTGTCTTTAAAAAAGAAATATTGTTCTGGCATGTGTTTTGACCCAGTGGTGTAGTTCTTCTGTGGTATTTTTTATATGTGTCTACATGCTGTTTAATTATGGGGAGGGAATTTGGTGTTAACTACCCTTGGACAAGCTGGGACTGGAGAAGGCTCTAATAGGCTGTGCTGATCTGGCAGCTGAAGTCTCCGGCGTGGCGCGTCCTGATGGCGTCATTGAGAGACTGCGACGTACTCTCCCCTCCGGCTTCCTCCCTCCTTCCTTCCTTTCTTTATTGATTTGTTACCATTTAAGCTGGCAGCTGCTTTGCCCGTGAGCAGGCAAGGCCATGGCGTTTGGCCTGGGCAGTTCACCAGGTGACCATGGTCCTCGCAGTCGCTCGTCTCCTGAAATCAAGTGTGGCAGATGCGTGAGGTCTGCTACTCCTCTCCATGGTGACTTAAAACCGAGTCGTTGATCCTGAGAGGGAAAGAAAGAGGTTGTATCTCTCACTTTAGGTGACGAAAAGTTGAATCGGAAGCAGTGAAGCGAGTGGTTTGAGAACGAGGAACAGCGGGAGCCAGGAGACTGGGGAAGATCAGGAATTGGGGTGGGTGTGGCTGTGAAGTGGACCACACGCTCTGGCGCCCGAGGGCACCATCTCCCGTCCAGGCCTGATGTATCAGATTCTAAAGAACACTCAGAGGAACCGCTGAGGAGGGGTGTGTCCTGGTGGAGCGCCTTGAGGCAGAGGGCTCCCCGCAGTCCTTCTGTAGCCCTGTGCTGCCAAGGGAGGCAAAGCAGTGCTGCTGTGCCTAAATTTTAGCATCTGTCTGGTGCTTCCCTTCTTGAGCACTCGCAGGAATCAAGTGCAACGTTGAGCGCGGGCCTGGTGCGTTCTCCAAATGACCGTGAGTTGTTACCTCTGCAGCTGCCACCATGAAGACGATTGGGCACCCCATGCGTCTGGCCAGGCTAGCAGAGAGGCGTGGGCAGAGGGCGTGTCTCAGGACCATGGTTACCTCCTCCCAGGCCCAAGCCCAAGCCCTCAGGCACACGCCGCCACCTTCCTGTGCGACCGACCTGAGCGTGAAGGCGACGTCTTCCTGTTTCTCTCCCTTCCCCAGAGTGCAGTTGGACAGGCTCCCTCCAGAAGGACCCTGGAAGCCTTTGGAAGAGGCATCTTCACCAGTTTCCACCCTTCCTCGCCGGAGAGTCAGGATAGTTTTAATTCAGGTCAAACCCTTATGTGACAGAAGGGGTTGTTTGTAAGAAAATATTTATTAGAAAATCTTTAGTTTGAGAACTTGGAACCATGAGAGCTTCATAAGTCCAGATTCCAATTTCCCCTCTTGTTACAGATACTTCAAAATAGAAATGGAAGAAGAAAATATAATTTGACAGCTCGATGTGGTGATTCACGTCTGTAATCCTAGCTACTCAGGAGGTTGAAGCATGAGAATTGCTTGAACCTGGGAGGTGGAGACTGCAGTGAGCCGAGATTGTGCCACTGCACCCCAGCCTGGGTGACAGTCTCCAAAAAAAATTTAAACACACACACGCACACACACATACACACACAAAATGTAATTTGAAAACAGGATATGAGGAGAGAGGGTGGTTAGACAGTTGCCTAAAAAATGTGACTCCTTGAATTGTTTACTTTGTGGAAAATACCAGGTTTAACATATTGCTTGAAAAAGAAGCAGTGACAATTTTTTTCTTGTAAAAAGGTATTTTAGAAATCAAAGTTGGAATTTTAGAAATGGAGTATTCTTTTTTTTTTTTTTTTTTTTTGAGACGAAGTCTTGCTCTGTCGCCCAGGCTGGGGTGCAGTGGCCGGATCTCAGCTCACTGCAAGCTCCGCCTCCCAGGTTCACGCCATTCTCCTGCCTCAGCCTCCCAAGTAGCTGGGACTACAGGCGCCGCCACCTCGCCCAGCTAGTTTTTTGTATTTTTAGTAGAGAAGGGGTTTCACCGTGTTAGCCAGGAGGGTCTCGATCTGACCTCGTGATCCGCCCGTCTCGGCCTCCCAAAGTGCTGGGATTACAGGCTTGAGCCACCGCGCCCGGCCTGAGGTATTCTTTAAAACAAATTTTATTTCTAAGAAAGTTTGGAATTTTTTCACTAATGAAGTCCATATGCAATGGTTCATATTTAAAGAGATGGAGAAATGGATTGTTGTCTGAAATTCAGTCACCTCATCCCCATGCCAGGGTGAGTGGTCAGCTGCAGTGTGAGCAGGTGCATGCGGGCAGTACTCCTTCCTGCACCTCCCACTGCAGGCAGGCAGGTTGTGTGTTTTCTCACCCCAGCCACAGCTCACTGGAAGCAGGCAGGCTGGCTGGAACCAAACGCGCCCTGGGCCCTTGGATGCTGGGAAGGGGGTTTGGGTGCAGACCATGGGCGGCCCATCTCGTCAAGAGTTCAGGAAGAACCAGAGTCGCATGCACTTGCTGGCCCTCCTCCAAGAAGGGTGTCGGCCCGTTTCCTCCACTGAGCCGCTTGCTCTTTTGCCCCCTGCCTATGAACGTGTTCATCTTTCAGCTTACACAGCCACTTGACAGTGACAGACGTTACTTAGCTCATCAACCTCCTGTTACTCACGATTAGTTTATGAACCCATGGCATTGACCTCACCTGAGTGCCCTCGAGCTGCACCCCAGGCCCAAGGGTTCAGAACCTGCCTTTGCACAGGGTGGTCTAAGCTGCACCATGAGGGGACCCATTCCCTGCTGCTCAAAAATCCCCTGCACGTTCATCGTGGGCCGTGTTCCTGTGGTCGTCCTCATCTCCCTACGTGGCTCAGAGCATCAGAGACACTGGGGGAGGAAGTGAGCACAGGCCTGGGCACATCTCATGGCCCCAGCTCCACCCTCTGCAGTGCCTCCTTCCAGGACCCCAAGTCTGTCTGGAAACATGGTGAAGTGTTGCTGCTGCCTTGCCTGTCATGGGGGTTACACACAAGACCTTCCCCCATCCAGGCCATTCCAGGCCCCTGAACCCCTGAGTCTGTGTCCCCAGGAGTACCTGCTCCAAACTTGCTGCCCTGAGTGAGCTGCTGCATGAAGAGCCGTGCCCTGTCCTCAGCACTGCCCATGTGTTATCCTGCACACACATCCACATGCAACATGATGCTCTCGGGCAGGAACCACAATAGAGGACCCACAGCGGGGGTGTGGCCCATGAGGCCCAGTGGGTGTCACTTGTCATTGTTAACCTTCACTGTTCTGATTGACCAGTGTCTTGCACTGAGAAGTGGTAGTTATTCCATATGGTGACACACTGGGCCCTGCACCTTTCAATATGCTGAAACTCCCTTGGAGCACAGGGCCAAGGCCAGAGGGATGCAGGGTCTGGCCAGCACGACCAAGATCTAAGCGGGCTCCAGCCTGTTGGGTCCTCAAGTGTTTGCGGTTGTGGGGTCCCAAAAGAGGGGGCTGTAGTGTGGAGAAGGGCCCCTAAAGGGACTTCTGTGAGCACAGTCCCGATGGTGGGGGGAGGACCAGACCTTCCTGGTCTGCAGGGAGGGCCAGTGCACTCCCCTGAAGTTCCCTGGGAAGGTGGAAATGTGGGGTGAGTACCCTGCGGGCTGTCTCGTGCTCTGAGGATGTAAGGAGCCAGGACAGGATGAAAGAGGCACACACCTCCCCTGCTCATCTGACGCTCTCTACGGAGGACATTTACCAGAAACTTGAAAATACTGTTCTAAAAAAGCTGCCACAGAGTTGTTGTGTTTCATATGGGGCCACTAGATCTGACCATTGAGGAGCTGTAATTGATCACTTTCAATGAACTTGCTGGCGCCTTTAGATTCTAAGGGAGGTGGCAACTTCCCACTGAGATAAGGTGTGCTGATGCCCCCCTGACCGAGGGTCACGCCAGCAGTGTCTGCCGTGGCACACGTGCCCCAGACTGAGTTGCCTGCTTGGCAGAATCCACTGGGGCCTTCCAGCACCCAGGTGGGGCTGCCAGGAGAGACACTCACAGCCCTGCGTCTGGGCCTTTGTTCTGCTTGGGGTGCGGTGGAGAGGAGGAACACACTAATGATTGGGGTGTTGTGCTGTGTCGGAGCCGACCTGACCATGCCACTGACATGCCTGCCTTCCTCTCAGAAGGAAAAATACAAGTGAACAGTCACATTTGTTTACAGGTCCAGATGGTGACAAAGTGATAGTTTTGTTAGGAAATAAGTGGAAATACTTCCTGTTTATTTGTTTGAGATGGAGTTTTGCTCTTGTTGCCTAGGCTAGAGTGCAATGGCACAATCTCAGCTCACCGCAACCCCCACCTTCCAGATTCAAGCAATTGTCTTGCCTCAGTTTCCCTACTAGCTGGGATTACAGGCGGATGCCATGACGCCCAGCTAATTTTTGTATTTTTAGTAGAGACGGGGTTTCACCATGTTGGTCAGGCTGGTTTTGAACTCCTGACCTCAGGTGATCCGCCCACCTTGGCCTCCCAAAGTGCTGGGATTACAGGTGCGAGCCACCTCACCCAGTGGAAATGATAAATTATAATGTTTTCTGGCAACTTCCTGGAGGTTAACAATTCAATACCACGTTTTTTAAAAACAAAACTTTACTAAAGTTTTAGACACAAAGACATATCTGTTGCGGGAAGTCAGGGACCCCAAAGGGAGGGACCAGCTGGAGCCATGGCAGAGGAACATAAATTGTGGTGATTTCATGGACATTTATCAGTTCCCAAATAATACTTTCATAATTTCTTATGGCTGTCTTTAATTTCTTAATCCTGTTATCTTTGAAAACTGAGGATATATGTCACCTCAGGACCACTGTGATAATTGTGTTAACTGTACAAATTGATTGTAAAAGTCTGTTTGAACAATATGAAATCAGTGCACCTTGAAAAAGAATAGAATAACAGCAATTTTTAGGAAACAGGAAGACAACCATAAGGTCTGACTGCCTACGGGGTCAGGCAAAAACAGCCATATTTTCCTTCTTGTAGAGAGCCTATAAACAGACATGGAAGTAGGAGAGAGATTGCTAAATTCTTTTTCTAGCAAGGAATATTAATATTAATACCCTGGGAAAGGAATGTGTTCCTGGGGGGAGGTCTATAAACGGCTGCTCTGGTAATGTCTGTCTTGTGCAGTTGAGATAAGGACTGAGATACGCCCTGGTCTCCTGCAGTACCCTCAGGCTTACTAGGGTGGGGAAAAACTCCGCCCTGGTAAATTTGTGGTTAGACCAGTTCTCTGCTCTCAAACCGTTTTCTGTTGTTTAAGATGTTTATCAAGATAGTATGTGCACCGCTGAACATAGACCCTTATCAATAGTTCTGCTTTTGCCCTTTGCCTTGTTTTTGTTGGACCCTTATCAGTGGTTCTGCTTTTTCCCTTTGTCCTGTTCCCTCAGAAGCATGATCTTTGTTAGACCCTTATTAGTAGTTCTGCTTTTTGCCTTTTGAAGTATGTGATCTTTGTACCTACTCCCTGTTTTACACCCCCTCCCCTTTTGAAACCCTTAAAAAAAACCTGCTGGTTGAGGCTCAGGTGGGCATCACGGTCCTACCCATATGTGATGTCATCCCCGGTGGCTCAGCTGTAAAATTCCTCTCTTTGTACTCTTTCTCTTTATTTCTCAGCTGGCAGACACTTATGGAAAATAAAAAGAACTTATGTGGAAATATTAGGGGTGGGTTCCCCCGATACATATCTTCAAAAGGTTTAATTTGAGGTTGGCTAGGATTATATTTTATATTATTGTTAGGTGGGTAAACAAGGCTCCCCCCTGCTCAAGTCCTTGAAGGCCCAGGACCCAACAGTTTCATCCTCTTACTATGGGCATGACATTCAGATGTGACGTGAAGAGCAGTGTGGACCCGGTGGAAACACCCAACCATGAAAGTTAAAAGGTGGAGCCCTTTAGACACATGGAGAGCACATCACAGAGGCAACGCCCCTCAAGGTTTGGAGGGTTTGGAGTGCAGGGAAGGGATTTGCAGTCGTTGGGACTTGGCCGGGAGGAGGGGCTGTTAGGATGGCCCCTGAGTGTTTTGAGGGAGGAGAATCCCCCTCAGGACTGTGGGGTCCATGGAGAAAGGACCAAAGGCGAGGTCCTCACTCCCTGCTTAGTCTCTCTAGCACCAGAGCCAGGGGCTGTTGGGCACCCATTCTAGCCTTGAGGAGGTGAGGCTCCAGGCTCTGTGTGTGGGATGCAGCAGGTGGGGCAGTTATTGTCCACACGTGTTCCATCCTTTTAGGCTGCCTCTTTCTGATCTTCGTACAGACAGAGTAGACGTTTGTTGGGGCTTTTTGGTCTATGACTGTTGGTGCATCCAGGTTGCTGATGCCTTCAGCTCCAAGTCTGAGATGACGAGGCTAAAAGAAACCCCAAGGAGCTGCTGCCATGTTGCTAGTGTGACTTCTCTCCTGCATCATCTTATGTTTGTTTTGTATGTAACATCCAGGGTTTTTGTTGAACTTAGCAGGAGGGATGGGAAGGACTACATGACTTCTGGGAAGCAGAGGTCCACACACTTGCTTTTATTGGTGCAGGGAACCCTGGTCTACCTGTGATTTATAAGCCCCTTATGAGAAGGGGGCTGGCCCGTTGTGCCCTTCTCTGTATCCCACAGTTCTGGGCTTGAGCCTTAATCTGGTCCACTGTGCACTGCGGCCAGAGCACTTGCTGCCCTGTGGGGATGGCTGAGATGCTGCCACCTGGCCCTTGTGACGCAGACAGGTTTGTGGTTTTGGTGGAAGGGAATGCACCATGCGGAATAGGGGTGGGGCTCCCGGGATGGGTGGCCGTGAACTGGGACTTGAAGACAAGTGGCTCCTGGAGGGAGGTGAAATTGAATCTGAAACTGAGTCAGTGGTAGAGAGAAAGAGGATGCTTGGAACAGTAGGTGTCACCTCTCCCAGGCCAGGCCTCACTGTACTCTGCCCGTGTGTGGGACAGCCAGCCAGGCTGTTTCACACATGGACACGTACCATTTCTTACTCCCCTACCCTCAGCATCACAGGCCTCACCTGCCCTGCATAAAACCTCAGTCTCTTCTCCTGGGCCCTGCTGCTCACGGCCCTGAGCACAGGGCCTGTCTCCGGGGAGGAGCATGTGGATGGCCACATGCACAACAGTGTTCTTGCAGGCATGAGTTTGCCAGAAGGGCTGCCCTCTTGAAAGTGCATAGATTTGTCATCCAAGGAGACCCCTTGGGAAGAGCCCACGTCATGGCAAACAGGCAGAGCACTGTGCCTCGGGTGCTGCCACACCTCCATCTGCAGCCCCGTGGATCCACATTCCCTCCCACTTAGAATGAGCACACCATGAGGCAGATGCCTTTGTTCAGGTTTAGCTTTTAGTCCAGGGAGAGCCCACTCTGTCCCAGGCCCTTGGTTAATCCAAACCTGCGGCAGCAGCCAGACCAGGCGAACTCTAAAGGCACAGTCTCTCCTCATCACGGGAAGAGCTCTGTGCCCCTCACCCTCTGGCGTCTTCTCTTCAACTCTGTGTTGTTGATCCGCACCCCCCTGGGCAGCGTAACTGCCGCCTCCCCAGATGCCCCTGCACTGTTCCCATCGTATCCTGTGCACATCCAGTCTCACCGTGCTCTCCGTGTGGCTGTATGGAAAATTCAGTCTGTATCTCTTTCTCCCACTTGCTTCATGGCTACTTCAGGGCAGGGACTTTATCCACTCATCTGTATCCCTGAAGTCACCCAGTAAGCATTTGCAGAGTCTGTGAGGTGCAGAGAGGCCGGGTGCTGGCCAGGAACTGAGATCCTGTTTCTATAAAATAAGCACAGACAACCATATCCATGTGTACGTGTGAGTGTGCAGGAAAGGTGGTCACAGCTGGAAAGGAATATTACAAGTGTAATTTTTTTATTTTTGTGGGTACATATTAGGTATATATATTTATGGGTTACAGGAGATTTTGATACAGGCATACAATGCCTAACAATCACATCAGGGTAAACAGGGCTTACAGGTGTAGTTTTTAAAAGTCATCTTATTTCGAAAGCCCTTTCAGACCTTTCTGTGTCAGTGGGTAATAAATGATGCTGATAAGGGATGATGGATGGCTTCCGTCACTGAGCAGCTATGTGGAGTGCTGGCCGGGATGCAGCTCCCAGGAAGACCGTCCTCATGCTGAGGCATCCCAGCTCCAGGGTGCACTAACCCTGCTGCCTGCAGCATGTTCCAGAGCCTGTGCTACGGCCTTCTCGTTGTCTAGGCAGCCATGGGCTCTGCTGGGTTGAGAGATGTGACGCCTGAGCATTGGCCTCCCCTCCAAGCTGCCTGAATGTTGCCTCCATGGTGGAAGTAATTGGTCTTCGAGTCCTTTCCAGAACTGTCAACCAGCGTTCCCCATCTCCAAAGCAAGTCATAATGGGCCCTGCCTGCTCACTGAAATGCAGAAGCCAGACTGACGCCTGGAGTCTGGAGGTCTCTGCTCTGAGGAGCGCCTGTTTATGGCATTGCTTCTGCCTGGGCTCCCAGTCCTCCTGGCTTTCACTGGCAAAGCAAAGATGTGAGCCTCCCCAGCCCAAAGAGCTGGCTGCTGTGGATGCCGCCAACTCCACAGGACCAAGCCTCGCAGAGCAAGCCCTTCCCTCTGCTCCCCAAGACACCTGTTTTACAGACCCTTGTGTGTCAAAAACAAAAGAGGCTTCATATAAAAATTAAGTAAAACAAGATTTTTTTTCTGACTCAAGGAAAATGCCTTATTCAGAGTTTCCAAATGCCACCAGTGTCTTAAAATTTTTACTTTAAGCTCCTTACAACGTTTCTGCTTGATTAATTCAGTGGACTTTTATTTTGCAGTAGCCCGACTTTACGGTAAAGTTTCCACACTGCCACAAATGTGTCATGCCACAGGCTGGCAGGTGTGGCCAGGCGGGTCCCACAGCGTCCCTGAGGAAGGGAGCCGTGCAGCCTGGAGGCTTCATCTACCTACAAACACAACTGACAGTGTGTGGGACCTCACAGAAGGGAAGCAGCCATCCTCTGCTCCCACTCCTTCCTCAACTCATCTCCCCTCATCAGCTGCTAACCAGAAATGCAGGGAAATGCTCACACGCCCGACCGAGCGACACCTTCAGGGTCCTTGAATGCTGACTAGCAGACACTGTGGTGGGGCTTGCACATAGAAAGAAAAGAAGAAAGCAGGAAAGGTCTCTCTTAGTTGTAATTAACCTCAGAAAAAAAGAAACGAGCCTCCCACCTTACAGTTGAGAGAAGGAAATACGGGAGAATGGGCAAAGCTTAAGAAGTCCCCAGTCCAGCCTGCTGCCTCCCAGAAGGCTGAGGCACTCCCCAGTCCGCCAGGCCCCAAACCCTCCACTGCCATTGATTCTTTCTGGGGCAGGTGCCTGCTAGCACCTTTTAGTCTGTAAGTCCTTTGGTTTGGTGCCTGTGGAGCAGTAAGGAGAGCGCTAGAGAGTTAATTTTAGGGGACGGCACTTGAGCTTGCCTGATTTCCACTCAGCCTGCAGGTCTGGGACGCTCCTGTGCACCCTGGGTGCCTCGGCGTCACGCAGATGGAACAGCAGTGCCAGGTGAAGGCCGAGGGCTCAGGCGGGGCTCAGTTTGTGTCCCCTCTAACTGTCCCCTCTCCCGCAGAGGAGGCCGAGCGTGGCAGCCTGGGCGCGGGCTCGTTGTGCAGGCGGAGGCGGGCGCTGGGCGCGCTGCGTGACGAAGGACCCCGGCGGCGCGCACACCTGGACATCGGCCTCCCGCGCGACTTCCGCCCCGTGTCCTCCATCATCGATGTGGACCTGGTCCCCGAGACGCACCGGCGAGTGCGGCTGCACCGGCACGGCTGCGAGAAGCCGCTGGGCTTCTACATCCGCGATGGCACCAGCGTGCGCGTGACCCCGCACGGGCTGGAGAAGGTGCCCGGCATCTTCATCTCGCGCATGGTACCCGGGGGCCTGGCGGAGAGCACCGGGCTGCTGGCTGTGAATGACGAGGTCCTGGAAGTGAACGGCATTGAGGTGGCCGGGAAGACGCTGGACCAGGTCACGGACATGATGATCGCCAACAGCCACAACCTCATCGTCACCGTCAAGCCCGCCAACCAGCGCAACAATGTGGTGCGTGGCGGCCGCGCGCTGGGCAGCTCGGGACCACCCTCGGACGGCACCGCGGGCCTCGTGGGTCCCCCGGCCCCGCGCGTCCTGCAGAACTTCCACCCCGACGAGGCGGAGAGCGACGAGGACAACGACGTGGTCATCGAGGGCACGCTGGAGCCTGCACGGCCCCCCCAGGCCCCGGGCGCCCCCGCAGGCAGCCTCTCGCGGGTCAATGGCGCGGGCCTGGCGCAGCGGCTGCAGCGGGACCTGGCCCTGGACGGCGGCCTCCAGCGGCTGCTCAGCTCCCTGCGGGCTGACCCGCGTCACAGCCTGGCCCTGCCACCAGGCGGCGTGGAGGAGCACGGGCCCGCGGTCACGCTCTAGACTCCGGAGAGGCCCCCAAATCCTAGCCGCAGTTCCCGGGTAAGGACAGGGACAGGACCTGCAGACTGCATCCCCTCCTTTTTTGTTGTTGTGACCACAAAAACAACTCAGCTCTTTGTTTCAACTTCTGGATATAGAAACACAAATATTGCCTATTTTTATAGAATTTCGCCACGGAACTTACAATGAATGCCTGAAGACAACACTCTATTACCAGGCCTGAGTGCAGCTCTTAGCGCCTTTGCCACGTGATAGAAAAGATCTGACCAAGTGCAAACAAATGCTTTAAAAAATTTTTACAAATACTTTGTTTTTAAAATGAAGCTTTAAAATTACTTTTTAAAAATAGTCAAATTCATGTTTTTAACTTGGCCCATGCAAAATATGTCTCAGCATTCTTGCTGTGCTTTCTGCTGACTTGCAGGCGAGGCCGACTGTGCTGATGTATGTGACAGGCTGGTTTTTAAGAACGAATGCAGTCGGGCGCGGTGGCTCACGCCTGTAATCCCAGCACTTTGGGAGGCCGAGGCGGGCGGATCACGAGGTCAGGAGGTCGAGACCAGCACGGCCAACATGGTGAAACCCCGTCTCTACTAAAAATAAAAAAAAATTAGCCGGGCGTGGTGGTTGGCGCCTGTAGTCCCAGCTACTTGGGAGGCTGAGGCAGGAGAATCGCTTGAACCCGGGAGGCGGAGCTTGCAGTGAGCCGAGATTGCGCCACCGCACTCCAGCCTGGGCGACAGAGCGAGACTCCGTCTTGGGGGGAAAAAAACGAAGAAGAAATACACCCAAATCTGTCACAGGTACAACCAACCATGGAGATGAATTCTAGATTTTCACACTGTTCATAGTCATAATTCGGCTGGGACAGGAGCGCTCCCACCAGCACATTTCTGGCATCCGCAGCTGTGGAATTGTTCCGGGGCTGTTTTTTGTTTTGAGACAGAGTCTTGCTCTGTTATCCAGGCTGGAGTGATCGCAGCTCACTGCAACCTCCGCCTCCTGGGTTCAAGCGATTCTGCCCCAGCTTCCCAAGGAGCTGGGACTACAGGCACGTGCCACCACACCCGGCTAATTTTTGTATTTTTAGTAGATGGGGTTTCACCACGTTGGTTAGGCTGGTCTTGAACTCCTGACCTCAGGTGATCCGTCCCTCAGCCTCCCAAAATGCTAGGATTATAGGCGTGAGCCACTGCACCGGACCAGGGACTATTTTTGTGACCCACAGAGATGGCCCATTCAGCCTCGAGGGGGAATCCAGGGTGGGAAGCAGCAGCTCTGCTGGACTGGGCTCAGCAGTCCCATTTAGCATCTAAGCCCTTTTCCCGTGGATTGACAGACTCTGAGGACAATTTCTGAAATGTTTTCAGCAGAAATGAAGGATAAGCATCGCACACATCCAGCAAGGGCTTTGAGAAAGCAGTCATTTGCATGTGAGTTCTCATCTTTGTTTTTTGAAACAGACGTTTCTTTTTGTAAGTCACAATACATGCTAATCTTCATTTCTAGAATGGTCACTGGCAGTTCTCATTTTCAACTATAAGAAGTCATGTGGAACTTAGTGGTTTTTAACAAATACTAAATTCATCCTCACTTTATGTTGCGCTTCCAGCAACATTTATGTATTTAGTAATTTTAAAAATTCCTATTTGATACAATTAAATTTTATATAATGTGTTTTGCTTGAATACAATGTTGGGAATAAAATGTTACATTTATACTTTGAGAACTTTGACCAAATCTTTCATACAGATACAGGTAAAAAAATATTTTTCTAGGTTGTCGCAGCCGCGCACCTCCTGCTGCTTCTCCTTGTGGTCCAGCACCACCTGCTGGTCAGTGGCGGAACTGTCCTGACTTCGTGAACATGGGACTGCTAAGAGGGAAAACTGCATCTCAGCATTTTCATTTTTTCTGAATATTAAGTGAAAAGTAAGTTCTATTTGTAAGAAACAGCTTTTGCTGAGGAGTTGTGAATTCCTGCACCTGCGTTTGATGTTATTTGTATGCAATGGATTGCTGGCCCTTTGTTCCTAAGCACAGAGAAGACCAAAGATGCTTCCCCGTGACCTCTCCTGTGAGGATCCGCATCTTCCCAGACTTGCTGTCTGATGAAGGGCATGTCGTTCGGTGCCCCAGCAGTCAGAAGCGGTTTCTGTGGAACTAAAACTAATACTGTTACTCTCACAAAGGAAATGTTCTTTTACTAAGTTATTGCTGATTCTTGAATGTCTGTTGTATAACTGGGTCTGCTATCAAGAAGGAAGGTTATATTTCTTATCACATTTTAAGTTTTTAAGCAAATGTGTTTTTTTAAGAAATGAGACTTTCGTTGAGATTTGTGTGCTATTCATACTTGTAGGAATTACTGCTTGGGACAGCTGCTTGAGTATATTTTTCTACACAGGTCTGTACTTCTGCCACTTTTTCCTTTTAAAAAAACAAAACTATGTCATATTATGTATTAAAGTTTTCTTGGTTTTATATATCAGATAATAAAAACTTTTTTGACTTTTGAGTAAACAAAACGTATGAATATTTCTGCTGTGTACTAAGTGGAAGAGAATACCAGAGATAAAGTAATCCCTCAAAAAGAGAATGACGGATTTATCATGTGCCTATCATGGGCCATCTTTCTTCACTGAATCTGCACACATTCTCTGAGGAAAGTAGATGAGAAAATGGACCTAAGCTCAGATAGACAGATGACAGTCCAGAACCCTCTCTCAAAGTCTTTTTGAAAAAGCTTTTCTGAATAATTTATACAGCACGCAGCCCTTCCCAAGTATGCCCTGGCTGGCACAGTTTTCATTCACACTATCGTTTTGGCAGCCATCAAGATTCAAATTACAATTATGAATTCAATTACTCAGCAAATTACAGATGTGATCACACTGAGCACCAGCACCCCACTAGGAACTTCACAACTACTTGCCGCCTGCTGAGTCCACACAGCAACTCGGGACTGTGGGCGGCTGGACAGTGGACCCCCCAGTCTGATGAGGAAGGGTCAAGTGCCAGCACTGGGTACACTCTCCAAAACTCATGTCCGGTTTCAGAGACACATGGCGCAGGATGAGATACGAGGCTTAAGTGTGAGCAGAGGCCACATGTATACCTGGCTGCCAGCCAGGTGTGGCCTCAGGCTTGGGTTTCCCTGACCTGATAATCCAGATCATAAACCCCAGAGCATGCAGTGATATTGCGAATTTATTCACAATTCTGTGAGGGTAATTAATATTTGATGGTTTCACATAAAATGATCGCGAGTGGTCATTTTCCAATTTTTCTCAAATTTTCCAACAGAAGGACATGTAAGTTACCTGCACCTCTGTCGAATGTTTTTAAAGGATGCAAGTATGAACCAAGTGTGATAGGGTCAACTTTTGATCCTTGCATTTTAAGAGTTGGCACCAGTATGAAGCTTTTTATGGCAGCACTAAAACTCACATGGTCTGAATAGTTTATTAAAATGGTGGAAGGCTGCACTAATGACCACCCAAATGCACTAGGATACTTACTGTGTACCATCCCTACTGAAAGGATGAACCTACTTAGCTGATGTCCAGCTTGCCCTTTTCTGGAAAGGTAAGCTGCTCAGCGTGAGCTCAAGGACCTCCTGTTTCAAACAGACTGGAGGGTGAACCCTCGACCCCTCGAACAGCTTGTTTAAAGAATGCCTGCTGGCCAGGCACAGTGGCGCATGCCTGTATTCCCAGCACTTTGGGAGGCCAAGGCGGGCAGACTGCCTGAAGTCAGGAGTTCGAGATCAGCCTGGCCAAGATGGCGAAACACCGGCGCTATTAAAAATACAAAACACTAGCTGGGTGCGGTGGTGTGCACCTGTACTCCCAGCTACTCTGAAGACTGGGACTGGAGAATCACTTGAACCTGGAAGGCTGAGGTTGCAGTTAGCCGAGATCACACCACTGCACTCCAGCTTGGGCAGCAGAGCCAGCTCCATCTTAAAAAAAAACAAAACAAATAGAGTGCCTGGATTACCCCACAGGCTCTGACTTAAGGAACTTGGGTGGGGTTTGAGAATTTTCATTTTTTTTTTTTTTTTTTGAGATGGAGTCTCACTCTGTGGCCCAGGCTGGAGCGCAGTGGCGCAATCTTGGCTCACTGCAACCTCCGCCTCCCAGGTTCACGCCATTCTCCTGGCTCAGCCTCCCAAGTAGCTGGGACTACAGGCGCCCGCCACCACGCCTGGCTAACTTTTTTGTATTTTAGTAGAGACTAGGTTCCACCGTGTTAGCCAGGATGGTCTCCATCTCCTGACCTTGTGATCCGCCCACCTCGGCCTCCCGAAGTGCTGCGATTACAGGCGTGAGCCGCTGCGCCCGGCCGAGAATTTTCATTTCTAACAAGTTCCCAGGAGATGCTGATGCTGCTGGTGCAGGAATCACATTTGAGAACCACTGGCTAATCCCCAAAGCTTATAGGACTTGCCTATAAACTTGGACTTGATGACCAAGACCCTATCCAACAAGCACACAGGATTTCCCTCTAGGGTGTTATGTGCTGGTATCAATATTGTAATTTCACATCAGGTAACCTGTAAAAGTATTTCCTAAGTGCACAAATGCTATTTTTTGAATTATCTCCCACCACCACCATTCTGGTGCCACATCTATACACTTAGTCTTCTTAACGTTCTCCTTTCTGCCTTGAACATCTCCTATTTATTCCTGAAGACACTCCAAATCAATATACAAATTCTTTTTTCCCTCTTACTTTCCCTCAATTATCTTGTGTTTTATTCTCCTTTATCCTCATGAGGGAAAAAAAAACAACTTGAGGGTATTGAGAATGTTTTCAATACTGAGCCATATTCCCAAGGAGAGACATAAACTCTAACAGTAATAACAAGCAAACAACATGATTCATCATTGGTCTTGCAACCCAGAAAATGAGTTCCATTTTCCAAATTTGCTTTCACAGTGAGCTTTGAAGACAAACACATTCTTGACTTGAGTCCCCTTGCTCTCAAGAAAAAGTGCCAGGCAAGCGCTCTTTTACAAGAATTGTACTTCCAGTAGACTGTCAGGTGAGCTATTAAGCAACATGGCCGTGATGACAGAAAAATCTGTCTTACCTCTTCAGAGCCAAATTACACACCCTATGTGAAACCCACCTGAGGCCACACTGCAGAGACCCAAATGTACAGATGAGAGGATCAGAGTGTGTGGAACCTCCTTTCTCATAAGACTGCAGCATAAGAAGGGCACAGTGCCAAACATACCTCATACGAGGGGACGGCAGAATGCCAAATGTATGACAGGATCACAATCCAAAATTGACTTCCTCAAAGCCAGACCACAGGGAGCACCACACATGAATGAGGATAATATCCAAAATCAACTTCCAATTAATTAGACTCCAAAGACCAGCACACACCGATGAGAGAATCAGAGATGGAAAACCACCTCCACAGAACTGGGCCACAGAGACTACCAGTCATAAAAAGAGAACAGCACGGAACCAGACTGCAGAGGGCACCACATACGTGGATGACAGGATCTGAGCCCCAAATCTACGTTCAGTAACTGGGCTGCAGATCCAGAACCAGGCCGCAGAGGGCACCACACAAACTAGTAAGAGTATCTGAGTCCCAAGTCTACTTCCGCGTAATGGGTGGTAACAGGCAACAGAGAAAACACTGAACCCCCACTTCAGGTCCTCCACTTGCCACGGCGGTTTTGCGTTTGTTTCCCATGCCAGCATAAGCTCTTTATTCAGAGGCTGTCGTGTTCTCTCTGAGGTTCAGTTACTAACGACCCTACTTAGTGTGGATGAGTAAACCAATGTTTCCTTGGAGCTCATGCTTCAGAAACAGGCAACAAACAAAAGGTAACATATAATTCATTTATCAATAAATGACAAGCAAAACAGAGCCAGAAAAAGGATACTGTGAATTTTTATCGTTTACCATTACTTTTCAGATGAGAAAATGAAGGCACGCTAATATTTCTAATATCACACAAATACTTTTCAGAGCCATAATTCACACCTGTATGTTCTGGCTTCAGTGTTTTTCTCACCCCATCTATCAGTTTTTAGAAATGCAGGCTGGGTGTGGTGGTTCACGCATGTAATCCTATCACTTTGGGAGGCCAAGGTGGATCTCCTGAGCTCAGGGGTTCAAGACCAGCCTGGGCAACACAGACCTTGTCTCTACAAAAAAAAAAAAAAGTTTTTGTAGTTAGCCAAGTACATTCTCTTCGCCTAAAATAAAAAAAGTAGTCCCAGCTACTCAGGTGGCTGAGGTGGGAAGATCACTTGATCCTAGGAGGTCAAGGCTGCAGTGAGCTATGACTGCACCACTGCACTCCAGCCTGGGCGACAGAGTGAGAATCTGTCTCTAAATAAATAAAAATGCAATGTTTATCCACACAGTCTGGGTAAGGAAAGACACCATCCACCACCTTTGATTTATTCTGGGAGGCACCTTCACTGTCTATTCTAGCCAGCAATAGGCAGACTCTGTCATCCAGTGTAAGTGACTTCACTCCTCAGTCAAAAACTGGAATTAGGCCGGGCACGGTGGCTCACATCTGTAATCCCAGCACTTTGGGAGGCCAAGGCAGATGGATCACCTAAGGTTGGAAGTTCGAGACCAGCCTGACCAACATGGAGAAACCCTGTCTCTACTAAAAATACAAAACTAGCCAGGCGTGGTGGCGCATGCCTGTAGTCCCAGCACTTTGGGAGGCCAAGGCGGGCAGATCACAAGATCTGGAGATTGAGACCATCCTGGCTAACACAGTGAAACCCCATCTCTACCACAAATACAAAACATTTAGCCGGGCGTGGTGGCGTGCGCCTGAAGTCCCAGCTACTTGGGAGGCTGAGGCAGGAGAATGGCGTGAACCTGGGAGGCAGAGCTTGCAGTGAGCCAAGATCACGCCACTGCACTCCAGCCTGGGCGACAGAGCGAGACTCTGTCTCAAACAAACACACAAACAAAAATTTGGAATTAAAAGTCTTATATGTAAAGGGTCACTCAAGTTGCTGTTGAAAATATTGAAGGGAATATTCCCTGCTAAGCGCCACTGACCCACAGAAAGACAATCAGTGAGAAACAGGCAATCCTTTCTCTGAGCATCCTGTGTCTTCACTTTCTTGGAATCATGATTTTTGTATTTGAAAGTATTTTGGACGAAGAATGTCTTAGATGAATGCTACTACAATAGTAATCTAAGCAGAAATCTTATAGTCATCCTTACTAGTAACCATTTTTTTATTTGTATAAATCTGTGGGGTACAAGTATAGTTTTGGATACCCTATTCAGCATGCACACACTAACTACAGCTGATGATCTTTAAAAAAAAAAAAGGTCTGGCCGGGCGCGGTGGCTCAAGCCTGTAATCCCAGCACTTTGGGAGGCCGAGGCGGGTGGAACACGAGGTCAGGAGATCAAGACCATCCCGGCTAACATGGTGAAACCCTGTCTCTACTAAAAATACAAAAAACTAGCCGGGCGTGGTGGCGGGCGCCTGTAGTCTCAGCTACTCGGAGGCTGAGGCGGGAGAATGGCGTGAACCCAGGAGGCGGCGCTTGCAGTGAGCTGAGATCCGGCCACTGCACTCCAGCCTGGGCGACACAGCAAGACTCCGTCTCAACAACAACAACAAAAAAAAGGTCCGTGCATAATTGGATATATGCATACAACGTGTGCCAGTCAAGTCAGGGCTTTTAGAGTATCGTCACCCAAATAACATACATTGTACCCCTTAAGTTCTCATCACCCACCTACCTCCTGCCCTCTCACCCTTCCAAGTCTCCAATGTCTGTCATTCCACTCTACATCCATGTGCACACATTTTTTAGCTACCACTTGTGAGTGAGAACACATGATATTTGTCTTTTGGGGTCTGACATGTTTAAGATACTGGCCTCTAATCTATCCATGTTGTCACTAAAGACATTATTTTATTCTTTGTTATGACTGGATAGTATTCCACTGAGTGTGTGTGTGTGTATATTATATATATATATACACACACACACACATACCACATTTTCTTTATCCAGTCATCCACTGATGGAGACTCAGGCTAGTTTCTATATCTTTGCTATTGTGAATAGTACTGTGATAAACATATGAGTGCACTTATCTTTTTGATATGTTGATTTCTTTTCCTTTAGGTAGATACACAGTAGGAAGATTGCTGGACCAAATGGTAGTTCTATCTTTAATTCTTTGAGAAATCTCCAGTTTTCCATAAAGGTTGTGCCAATTTACATTCCCACAGTGTATAAGAGTTTCCTTTTCTCTGCATCCTCGCCAACATCTGTTTTTGGACTTTTTAAATAACAGCCATTCTGACTAGGGTAGGATGAGGTATCTTGTTGTGGTTTTAATTTGCCTTTCTCTGATGATTAGTGATGTTGAGCATTTTTACATACACCTGTTGGCCATATGTATGTCTTCTTTTGAAAAATGTCTATTCATGTCCTTTGCCCACTTTTTAATAAGATTATCATGAAAATTATGCATGGACTTTTTTTTTGGAAGTTCACAACTCACAAAGGCTTCCTGCAGCCTTTGCCTTGTAGCCATGAGTAGATGACTTCTGAGGCCTGTGAGTTCTTTCTGAAACTCACTAAACCTGAGGGTGGTCTTGGGGATGATCTTTCTCTCTCTTTCTCACATACAAACACACATGTGCACACACACATTTACATCTCTATTGATTCTTCCTTTCCTTATTTGTAAGAAACCTGCTCCCATTATCCTTAATATACTTACGTGCTGATCAGTCCCCTGAATGTAACCACCAACCTCCCATCACCACCACCACCCTCTTCCCCACACAGGTGCCCTCCCCCATGTCCAGGCCCAATGCCCCTTCACAGCTACCTCTCAACCTCCCAGCCCCACCCACTCGCACTGACAGGGGCCATTCTCACCTTCCCCAGGGGAACCTTCCTCACCACCCTGCTTGGCTCCACAGCCAACTCCAAGCAACACCTGTCGGTCCTTCCCCTGCCAGTTGGAGCCCTCTTCGCTCTGCCTCAATTTAGGGCTGAGAGGGAAGGAAGAGGATGAGAGGAGAAAGAGGAAGGCTTCTGAAGCTTCTGCACCTGTACTGCTGCACTGTCTTACCACATTTATTTACCAGAATTATTTCAAGAACCTTTCAACTTCAGACTCTGATCCCAGATCCTGAACTTAACCCTAAAGTCCAATTCTGTGCCCCTAAACTCTTCAATGCTCCTCAAACAGCTGTGCCTCTCATACGTCTACATCTCAAAGGTATCTTGTGCTGTTGCTCGACCTGAAAGGGACCGCTCTGCACTTCCCTCACAGCTTCCCTTCACACTTGGGGTCAGCTGTGCTGCCTCCCTCTGTGAAGCGTTCTCTGCTCCTCCCGGAACATCGGCCTTCCCCTTGCTCCTGTGTGTTGATGGAGCACAGGGTCATGGCTTTAGAGCTGGGAGCTCTTTGAGGGGTAACTCCATTTCATTCATGTTTTATCCCCACCATTGGGCAAGATCTGATGGACACACGGAGACTAAGCCACTGATGGTATCACGAAAGAGGAAGGAGAAATGATGGCTCACCATCCCATCTCTGCAGGCATAATGGCAGTTACTGGTCAGCCATGGGACCAAGGTAATCAGAGAGCTCTGTTCAAACTTGCTACGTGTGGTGTTGACTTTTTTCTTCAATAATTATTAAATATGATTCCACACACAGGAAAAATACTTGCTTGCTGTCTCCTGGCCCCTTGCCTGCCCCAGTGCAGTCTCCTCACCTCAGGGTGCTGGGGCCAGGGCAGCATCACTTCTGTGAACCACTCCTGTGGAGTACACACCCCACTTTCTGCTTAGCAAATGCAAGCAGTAGGGAAGAAAAAGCAAACTTCAAGAACATCGGTATGAGGCCAGGGTGGAGGAGTTGTCCCTGCCCTGCACACTTTTTGTTAATTCCTTGCACTTATGTTTCAAAAGTAACAAAAACATTAATTGCCTAGAACTTTGCTGTTGGAGTGATCAACAACCAATCTGATAACCCACGTTTTTTGCTTCTTGAACTTCAAGCTTTGATACTTGCACAATCTGGCAGCACCTAATTTCAACAATGACAGCAACAGCTTTACATACAATAAATTAATGGATAAATGACGTTAATCACTTTTTCCAACTGGTAGCACTGTTAAATGGGACACTACTTATATTTTTAGAGGACTAAATGCACATTCAGTTTAGAAAATTTTTAAAATATAAAAAAACACAAAGAACAAAATCACTCCTAGTCTCACCACCCACATAAATACTTCTTCTTTTTTTTTTTTTTTTTTTTTTTTTTTTTGAGACAGGAGTCTCGCTCTGCCTCCCAGGCTGGAGTGCAGTGGCCAGATCTCAGCTCACTGCAAGCTCCGCCTCCCGGGTTCACGCCATTCTCCTGCCTCACCCTCCCAAGTAGCTGGGACTACAGGCGCCCGCCACCTCGCCCGGCTAGTTTTTTGTATTTTTTAGTAGAGACGGGGTTTCACCGTGTTAGCCAGGATGGTCTCGATCTCCTGACCTCGTGATCCGCCCGTCTCGGCCTCCCAAAGTGCTGGGATTACAGGCTTGAGCCACCGCGCCCGGCCATAAATACTTCATAGTTGGGTCCTCCTGGTACCCCATGCATTCCAAATATTAATTAAAAGCAAATCAGTACTCACTTCTGGATGTAAGCATTCTAGAAATATATTTTGGGCTCTTAGTTGACCTGTTTACCGAGATTGCTGGGCACAATCATTCTTTTGCACACAAACACAGTCCTGTTTACCTATGATTTGAAAACGCCGTATGACCAGAATATGTGGAACAATAAATCACTTTGGAGGTCTGTGTTTGAATGGACCTTAAAAGATTGCACGGTTTGATACCGTCTGCTGACCACACCCAGCGAGCATTAATTTCTCACTACGAGTGAGGCTGGTTCTTAATTGAAAACAGAAATGACTAGAGTGTTCCAATGGGAGGGAGGGGGCTGTAAGGTCTGAGTGACAAGCAAGAGTGGATATGAAATTTAATATCCAAAAGAAAAGCACAGAATAAAAAGTCCCAAACACAAGGCAACAAGCCTTTCCAGGTAAGATGGGACCTGTGCTGATGGGACCTCAGAAGGGATTAGAGAACACGACTGACACTGTGCCTGGAGACGAACGGAGCCGGTGGAGCGGGAGCAGAAGTCCCAGCTCTCACCTGGCACCTCAGGAGAGGCACAGCAGCCATCCCGGGGTCCCGGCACCCCTGAGCTAGGAGGGGCTGTCTCTTCTCCTGTCCTCTGTCCTGGGGGCCCAGAGGCCTTGAGCTGGGGGAGGGAGAGGTTCGCGCTGCCATGGCTTGGATGGGCTTAGAGATGTAAACTTGGAGTGAGTCTGAAATAATGCACATGTGAACGCAGGCGTAGCTGAAGGCCGCGTGCTCCAGAACCTCTGGTGTCCTCTTCCCCGAAATTCAGTCCCCACCCTTTCTGACCTCTTTCAGCAGCAGTTCCCCATGCCGGGGCCACCGTGCGGTTCTGCAATCACACCTGCAGCAGCTTTCAAACTGGAGCTTGTAATTCATTTGGGCTTCAAGACTGCATCCACTTTGAAATGATCTCATTTTTTAACTCTCCTTACCTTTGACTTTAATTGTCTACCCTTCCCAGATTGAAGAACATTGTTGGAGAATGTGAAAGTCAAATACGAGTTGAATCACTGCCTGGTTTCTGTCACCTGTGGAAATCACAGCCACGTTTCACCCCCGGGGTGAGGGCAGCGCCAGCGCAGCTCAGCTTCTCCCATCTGGGATCGCTGGGGAGTTCTGTGGGGAGCACCGATTCTCCTCAGAAGCATCCCCTTTCCTCTCTCAGGAGAGTTGTTATCACACGGTTAAACGTTTTATAGCATTTTCGTCTCCGTCCTGAGGTAGCAGATGCTAGGAACGGAGTCCAGATCCCCAGCCTAATCTGCCTCTCCCAGCAATGGCCCCGCGTCCTAAGCCCGTTTGAGGCCACAGGTGCTTACCCTGAGGAGATGCAGCCTGATCTGCCTCTGGTGCAGGACTTAGAATGATGCAAGGCAGCTGAGCCTCCAAACTGGGGCTTAGCCTCGGAGGGATCATGGCTTTGCCCAGAAGGCAGCTTCTAGTCCCACTGAAGCTCAGGAGCAACCACAGTGACCCCAAAGGCAGAGCGCCCAGGGCAGCAGCTGGGGACAGGACACGGCCGCACTCACATGTATAGCCACTATTACAAGCAAATTAACTGAGATGATGCAGGGATTTCTAGAATAAGGGTGTTGCCATGGAAAGGGGGCGGCAACTTCTGGGTGTTGCCATGGCAATGGCAGACTGACAGGGCAAGGGCGGGCGGGTCTTACGGAAAGCGGCTTCCCCTCCCGCCTCTAGCTCAACAGCCAACTCAACAGATGAGCGCCCCACCCAGTGCCAAACACGAGAATACACCACCTGAGAAACAATCCTCTGTTGAAACACCAACAGCGCCACACATTTCTCACTGAAACTCGCCTTGCTGGAAGAAGCCTCACCCGCCGTCCGGCCACAGCGCAGTCCCGGCCGCTCTGCTCCCTCCGCCGCCTCGTCCCAGGAAGGCGGAGAGAGGGGTTCGGAGGCGGCGGCCCCTGCCCAGGCCGGACGTCCAGGGGGCCCGGGCCGGGCTGCGGCCGTGAGCTCGGGGGTGGCCAAGGCCGCGTGGCTGCTGGCTGCGCTGCCATTACAGACGTTTCCAACACGCTTTAAAACGCACGCACACAGGCACCACAGCGCGGGGCTCCGCGCTTCCTGTCGGGCCTCACAAATGACACGAACCAAACACAAAACCCACCAGGTTTATCGAATTGAATTAATGGTTACTGCTACTTAGCAGCGTACACCAACTCGCGTTCCATAGGCGAACACTCAAGTTTTGCTACTGAAATTACCAAGTTGGCCGGGCACAGCGCCTCACGCGTGTAGTCCCAGCACTTGGAAAGGCCGAGGCGGGAGGAGCGCCTGAGCCCCAGACGGAGGCTACACTGAGCCCCAGACGGAGGCTACACTGAGCCCCAGACGGAGGCTACACTGAGCCGAGATCGCACACACCACTGCACTCCAGCCTGGGCCACAGAGCAACACCCGGTCTCAAAAAAAAATGTAATGAAATTACCAATAACCAATGCTATTCTTTGCAGAGTTCTTAAAAACTGTTAAAGATTCTATTCACAAATGCACAAACTTAATCCTATTTATTACAAATCAAAGCTTTACACAGGAGTCTTGCAGACTTTCTAACTAGAATTAGAATTGAGTTTTGGGGGATGTAGATAAGGTATGTTTGGTTTATATCTCTAATACTGCTGTAATTTAAACACTAAGATGTAGCCATGAAGTTGCCAAGATGCTTGGATTTTTAATTGGGTCTATTCCAATATCCAGATGCCAACTGAATTCACAGCAGAAAAAAAGCTATTTGATTTACTATATTTTCATTTTGGGTTATGATTTTGCCCATTAGCACCTGGCAAGTAAATATTAGAATTTAAATCTCTAGGGCAGTTCATGCTTTCGGCCAACAGCAATGAAACAGCAACTCACATAGGGGCTGTAGCGAAATGGACAAAATCAACAGAAGGGCTTGGAAGCCATCTCAACAGACTCAAGCCAGCCATACCCCCAGGAGCGCGCAGTGATGACAGATGAATCCACCTCAACTCTTCTGGTCCAGCATTAATGACTGATTTCAACAAATTTTAGAAACCTATATATACGAAAGTAGTAATGAAGATCACATTTTCCCCAAAATGATGTAGATTCAGAGTAACATGCTTTAATCTCACCCTATTCTTAGGTTTAGATTTGTGGTACTCCTCCTAAGGCTACTGAAACAAAGCAGACACACAGGGGCCAACTTGGAAAGACTCAAATGAACTCAATACAAACAAAATCACGAGGGACATAACCAGCTCAGCACTTACTTCAGTGTGTTCAACAGTTGAAGCACCTCATCGTGTAATTTGATTGGGCTGCAAGTTGCCCTTTATATTTCATTGGCATCTTTCTACTACTGGAAATATTACCTAAAGTCAATACAAACTTTAATAGGAGATAAATGCATGTGGTAATATAACCAGAGAAATTTGGTCCAAGATACTTTACTGCTTTAGGAAAAAAGGTCTGCAGTATTAGCCCTATGGTAAAATATTTATACTATTGCTGATAGAGTATGTATACTCTATAATCTTAAATTATATGCGCAAACGTTTTAACAGTGAGAAAACAGAAGCATACAACACTGCCAAATGCAGGTGGCAGCTTAACCTTTAAGTTAATGGATGGTATATTTTAAATAAAAGCAATCATTCTGGTACGATCTTCCTGTGGTCCCTTCTGCACATCACTTCTCCCGAGGGCTACCACAGGCAGAAAGACCTTGTCACAGAGATGTAAAGACAGCAAACTTATCAAGACAGTTACACTAATCTCCAAAGTCTGAGTTCATATGATCTGGACTTTATATTAGAAAGCAAAAAGACATCTAGTCTTGCTCAGGAATATGCTGTTTTCTGAATTCTGAATCTGCCTGTCCAGTCTTTGCCTGCAGCCACCATGGCAAGGAGAGCAGGGTGTGGCATCAATGAATTTGCAGATCACTGCAGGTAAGCAGCTTGCTAATTAACTGTTCAGGAAATGGCAAAGATCCAGTCTCCACTTCTAGCACATGGAAAATAAACATGATTATACTGAAAACATCTTCCTACTGCTCCCACCCCCACCTTTTGTAAACGGAGAAGCAGACGCAAGGGAGCAAGAACTTGGCATGGGTTCTCAGATGCAGAAGAAGCTTATGTAGTCACAGTCAGAACTTTAGTGTTGTGAAATTAGATTGAGGATATTGTTACATTATACCAAGTCCTTCAAACTAAGCTTATGTAGTCACAGTCAGAACTTCTTTAGTGTTGAGAAATTAGATTGAGGATATTGTTACATTATACCAAGTCCTTCAAACATTATGGATAAGTATTTTGACCCTGAAAATTAGAAGTTTCATTTAGACAAAACCATGTGCATTCTAAAAATGTTTTTAAGGATTTCTAAGTAGGACTCAAATAGATAAGATCTGACAGACACGGTGATGTCCCTAGACAGTCTAACTTTATTACTAAACAGATTTCATACTGAACTTTTTCATAAGATACTGAACTGAAACCATGTTTAGCATTTTAGTAGTAACACATCTATTTTTAGTATCTCAACTTTTACCCTAATTTATCAAACCAGTTAAACATGGAATATTATATCAAAGAAAAAAAAACGATGCTATAAATAGCTAGGAAATGGCTAGAAAATGTACACCACTGTGTGTTGATATGTATGTATTCTGCTCACTTCTCAATCAGGAGCTTATTAGACAAAGATGATCACTACTACCACCTATGAATAAAAAATGAAGTCCGAAGTGAAGTCGTTTGAGACAAGGAAATGGGGGTATAGAGAACCACTGTAAATGCAATGTGCAGTTCTGGGATGAGGTTATCAATTTTCTAACAACATGTGAGACATAACCAGAAGAGTGCCAGCCTTAGAACCAACACAATTAGACACCCAAGCTGCTTCATCCCAAAGGGGTTGTGGGGCTGGAATAGGAGCAGGGGACACAGCAGGGCTGAACTTGGGATTCCCAAGTGCATTCCAAAAACCCTTGCCCTCCCTTTCAATTCTGTCCTCTCCTTTCATGTAGTCTTAATGATCTATTTAATCATTTGAAAGCACATACAAAACCTAGAGAAATGTTTGAATAGCCAATAATGACCTTCCCTAAACAATCCCTAATCTCTTTAAAATGACCTCTTATAAATTCCCAGTTATTTCCTGAGGTTGTTTTCCACAATACAATAACAAACGGTGGATGAATCTCCCATCCTTTTTAGGACCAAAGATCACTTTCCTTATTGTAATGAGACCTCCAATCTGGGCCTACACAGGGACTCTTTCAAGCATTTGTAGCTTATGAGAGTCCAAATTTGAGATCCTAAATATATATATGTGATGTTTGGAGTGTGAATTGTTTTTATTTTCAACAAACTGTCTTGTGTGGTTTTTCCATACATTCAGTCTTCCCATTCTAAACAAGCTGCTTGGTAGGAGGCCAGGAAGTGCAACGAATGAATGTATCTGTGACTCTCACAGGATGTTTTTATGAATTTTATGACTCTTTCAAGATATACATACATCTAACACAGAAAGATGAGCGCCAGAAAAACCACTGAACCACTAAAGCCTTAGGATTCATTGCTAATGTTCTATTTTTCTAGTGTACTTTTAGGTGAATGGCAAATTATTTAACATTAAACTTTCCATATCATGGGTTCAAAACTGTAGGAAACTACACAATCTCTGGAAAAATAAATACATTGATTCATTGCAATTAATTCTGAATTTGTATTTGAAAGTATGACCTCACAATCTTAGTTTGCACACAGCAAACATGTCTACATGGCTGCCAAAGTTTAGTTTATACTTTAAATATCTTCCACAGGCTCTGGCATTTAATCTACTTTGTAAGGTGGCCCTCCCGGACAGCAGTCCCCATATAAGCATAGGTCTTTGAGGTTGGTAGTGTAAGTATATTCTTATTTTAACTCTCTATTATGAAAAAGTCTGATAATATTCTAGACTTTAACATTTTTCCAACCTTCTAGGTCACATACTTACACTTTTCACCCAAGGGAGTTCATGGATCATAAATTAAGAAACTCCTAAGTTTAGGATCTGAAGAAAGTGAAGTGCTGGGTACCGTTCTAAGTAGTCTATTCTTAGGCACATTCACAAAACATGAAAATAGCTTCCCTACATAACCTCTAATATTGCTAAAATGATATTTAAACTTGTAGTTAATATTAAAGACTTAGTAATTAGGACAAACGATCAAAAATCAGAATTCTAAAGCTGTGATGTAGTATCTGTACAACAGAAAGTCGAAATTGCAGAAGCCTAAATTAGCAGGTGTGCTACAAAGTAAACCCTTATAATCAGAAACATTTAACATTTACTTTCACCACCTATGAAAAGAAATTAGCTTGAAGAAATTGGACACATAATAACCATAAGAGAAATTTCCAGCAGTACTTTATAGATGGCAATTTTGTTCCTTAGTTCATGAAAATTCAGCAGAGAGAGAATCTAAACAGCAAAACTGTATGCATTTTTTATTGCTTTCACTAACTCAGGACTGTCATTCTTCGTCACTAATATATTGTCCCTATCAAATTTAACATGCAAAATGTTTAGAATGGCACCTGGCACACAGGAACTGCTCTGGTAACCATCTCTATTATTGTTATTGTTGACAGCACCACCAGAAAAAGGATGTCTAGGATCATGATGCCCTATTCACCCTGATACCCAAAGGGCAATATACAGGTCTAACAATAACATTGCACCACTGGTAAGCAACATGTCTTCCTGGGCAAACTGAAATTGAGTGGAGTGATGAGCTTGTCCCTCTGCCTAAGAGGTTCCTTTTTAGCACTAAAGTCCAGAGAAATCACGCAAGTTGTTAGCAAACTGGGATAGCTAGCCAACTCTGCCTCTGAGCTCCAGTTTCTTCCTCTGTAAAATACAGACAACTTAATACCTACAGGGTTATTGTGAGATTTAAATGGGATAATACATGTTAGAAGCCACTCAGCTATCATTCTGGCACTGTCCACCCTCACAGGCCTCCACCTCAGGTAAGTCATCTACGTCCATGCCTCAATTTCCTCAGGTGTGAGAGGCGTGACTACCACCCACTCTGAGGGACTAAATGTGAGAACACATGCCAATGGCCATGCCACAGGCACAGCAGGCAGCAAGGATGACTGTCATCAAGTATGTAGCCCCCTTCCTAGCAATATCAAGCAGTTAGTGCATGTGTGCTATTTTCTAAAAAGACCTTGAAAACTAGGACAGTTTTGGGGCTAAGTTTTCTTTTCTTTCTTTTTTTTTTTTTTTGAGACGGAGTCTCGCTCTGTCTCCCGGGCTGGAGTGCAGTGGCCGGATCTCAGCTCACTGCAAGCTCCGCCTCCCAGGTTCACGCCATTCTCCTGCCTCAGCCTCCCGAGTAGCTGGGACTACAGGCGCCCGCCACTTCGCCCGGCTAGATTTTTGTATTTTTTAGTAGAGACGGGGTTTCACCGTGTTAGCCAGGATGGTCTCGATCTCCTGACCTCGTGATCCACCCGTCTCGGCCTCCCAAAGTGCTGGGATTACAGGCTTGAGCCACCGCGCCCGGCCGGGGCTAAGTTTTCTTAATTAGTGTTTAATTAACTGCTGCTTTCTTTAATGAATCTAAGAAACTGCACACAACAGTCATCAGACTAAAATAGCTGCTAAAAAAGGGTAACAGAGGCCCAGCCTGGTGGCTTATGCCTGTAATCCCAGCACTTTGGGAGGCTGCGAGGTGGCAGCATGGCTTGAGGCCAAGAGTTCAAGTCCAGCCTGGGCGACACAGCAAAGCTCCATCACTACAAAAACTGTTTAAAATAATCTGGGCATGGTGGGTAGGCACCTCAGCTACTTAGGAAGCTGAGGCAAGTGGACAGCCTGAGCCCAGGAGTTCGAGACTGCAGGGAGCTCTGATCACACCACTGTATCCCAGCACAGGCACCAGTGCAAGATTCTGTCTACAATAAAAAATTTTAGGCCAGGAGTGGTGGCTCACGCCTATAATCTCCACACTTTGGGAGGCTTGGGAGGCCTAGGCAGGCATATCATGAGGTCAGGAGTTAATGACCAGCCTGGCCAACATAGTGAAACCCCGTCTCTATAAAAATACAAAAATTAGCCGGGCGTGGTAGCATGCGCCTATAATCCCAGCTACTCGGAAGGCTGAGGGGGAAGAATCGCTTGAACCCAGGAGGCAGAGGCTGCAGTGAGCCGAGATCGTGCCACTGCACTCCAGCCTGGGCAAAAGAGCGAGACTCTGTCTCAAAAAAAAAAAAAAAAAAAAAAAAAAGTATGAAAAGAGCAACAAAATTCAGAGAAGCTAAAATAGTATGCTATATTTAAATGTGTTTTACCTGAATAGATTTCAAGTGTGTAGTATTTTTAAAGCTGCTGCTACATAGGTAGATTAAATATTTTAAAGTACACAATTTTTTGTATTGAAAAAACTCCTTCCTTCTAAATTTAATAAGTTTAAACTTTGTTCACAACTATTAATCTGTTATTTTTCATTTTTAAATAAATTTCTTACATTTGCAAGAACTCCCACATATGCTTTTTGAAGCTCAGCTTCTATCAAATTTTAATCTCTAATCCTAAAAAATTAGTAACCAGCAACTAGCATAACATTGAAGACTCAGCATGGGGCCGGGCGCGGTGGCTCAAGCCTGCAATCCCAGCACTTTGGGAGGCCGAGACGGGCGGATCACAAGGTCAGGAGATCGAGACCATCCTGGCTAACACGGTGAAACCCCATCTCTACTAAAAAATACAAAAAAAAAACTAGCCGGGCGAGGTGGCGGGCACCTGTAGTCCCAGCTACTCGGGAGGCTGAGGCAGGAGAATGGCGTGAACCCGGGAGGCGGAGCTTGCAGTGAGCTGAGATCCGGCCACTGCACTCCAGCCCGGCAACAGAGTGAGACTCCGTCTCAAAAAAAAAAAAAAAAAAAAAAGACTCAGCATGAACAGTTCTACCACAGCTAACTGCACCAAGAAATTAGAGCTCTTTTACCAGGATTCTGACAAGGAGATTCTGCTCTGCCAGGGACCACCCGGCAATGACAGTTTTGGTGGCCACAATGGGGAGAGAGTAGGGACATGCATGCTACTAGTGTCTAATGACACTGCTCAACACCCTACAGTGACAGAATAGCCACCCACCACAAAGAATTACCTGACCCAAAATGTCAGCAGTGCTGAGGCTGGGAAACCCTAACGTACATGACAAAAGAAAGGTGAGGATTAAACCACGGCAGACAGCAGCTGCCTCCTCATCAGCACCTCCTCCACACTGACCCTGAACCACAGCCCCAGGGAAGGAAACTTCACAGCACCGACACCCCAGTTACCTTCTTTGGCACTTTCCCGGCTACCAGTATAGAATCATCAGGAATCTCTAGTCACACCTATTTTGTGACCTCAGTAATTAGGCCTTTTGGGTTATGTTCTTATTTTCACACAAATGACAAGTAAGGTTTTTCAGAAAATAAATGTGCTATCTATTCCCATACTGAGGTTATTCCTATGATTCGCAATAATGTTTTAACTTTTAAAAGAATTAAACAGTTCTATTTACAGTGGTGTAACAAATTTTAATTCAAAATAGACACTCTGAAAACAACAGGTAAAAAAAAAATAAAGTTTAACAAGCTCTCTTTGAATTTACAACGGAGTACACCAACAATCACAAACCAGTTTCACAACTGCCTCAAATATGCACATTATAGCAATCACATGCAAGTATTATATTTTTTAAAATCCACATAGTAAGTAACATTATATCTCTTAGAGGCTGTCATATCCTCCAAATATTTCTACCTAAAGATAGAGTGAACAGGCTCCTCTGCCGTGTACCACCAGAAATATGACTTACCATCTCAACTGGCTGGTCTCCATGACTGGTTCTGGTGCTTTAAGTTTTTTTTAATATCATGTGGGGGAAAAAACGAGGTTTAACATCCAGTGACAACCATGGGGATTCTTTAACAATATGCCATCCCATCCACCCGGAAACAGCTTCCAGCCGAAACCAGCTAGAGAAAAGCCCATTTCCCCACTAAACATGACCTTCAGAAAATGTGGTCAAAGACTTACTGTACCAACCATGGAGACTTAAATCTCAGTCTGCAAACTTCACCGTGTCCCCTGAAAACCTGTGCTGAAATTTAAGTTAGTATCCACACTCAGGGGCAATAATTTTATTCCTGAGTATCATAGTCCTTCCCTTTCACTAGTTTATGAGTAGTTAGGTTAGGAGAAGAGTTTTGGGGTGCATTTTTTCTATGTTTATTCTAAAGGCACTAAAAATTTATTGTTTTACCTCTGAATGGAGAAATGACTTAGCATATCAAAAGAAAGGGAAAATCTACACTGAAAAATATTTCTGGATCTACAGAATAAATTTATTTGTAAAATAACTCTTGATTTATGAGCTACATACCAGCATACCAGATGTCAGATTCAGTCTACTTTTAACAAATAAAAACATTTGATTTTCTATGAGTTATGGGAAAAAAAAAAAAAAAAAAAAAAAAAAAAACAGCCATTAGGACAAACCTAAAAAAATGCAGATCAAAATTATAATCTATAAGCAAAGATCTAAGATCTTACAAATAAATCAGCGTAAGTTAATGTACTGCATCCTCAAGGAGCCTTATACATACATCACAGGGATTTGTACCCACATCTCTGAACACTCACTGTACCATCCGCTGCTGCAGGGAAAGTTGAAGGAAATCGATGCTTCCTCTCGCAGTTAAATCAAGTATTCTGAAAAAGGCTGAAATGTCCTTAAACGAAAAAGCAAATTATTTATAGATTTCAGTTTCTTATCGTATGATACTGACACTACTGGGAAAACAAGGCGTGCATGAAATATCAAAAGATTTCATTTACATGACAGAGAAAAAAACCTGAAAACAATTGTTACAAATCAAACTGCAGGAAACAATAGATGTGAAATAACTACTGGCTTCCTGGTAACAGGGGTCTCTCCAGCACCTGAAGTAACTCTGCAGAGCAGCACAGCGACCACTGAGGTGGATTCACCAACACAGTGAGGAAAACACTGTGAAATTTCAACCGAAAAAATGTATCTACTACTTTAGAGTTACTTTTTTTTTTTTTTTTTTTACAAGTTTTATGGTTCATATTCAAAGTTCAATCTATGTTTCACATTTTTAAGTTCAGACATATCAAAGCCTAAAAGTACAGAAGGCTTGTGATTTTTTATTGCTTTCATGCAAATATACCTTCTTTTTCCAAAAAATGAAGCCACATCAATTTTCCACACCCAAAAGAGTGAGGATAACAATTCTATTTCCTTTTTACTAGGATATGGTTTCTTATGGAAATAATCTTTAAGAAATTGCTTCTTTTCTTCGTAAGAGCGGCCTTCATATTTTTTAGGATCTAATGCTAAAATCTGAAGAGCCTCATCCTTGACAATAGGTCCCTCTGTTCTGCTTTCATTCCTTTGTCTTTTAAAAGGCACAACACTTGTAACCTTTTCCGGACCTGGGGCTGCATCGGCATTCAGGATGGGAGGCTGCTCCTCCCCACGCCGCTGGTCTTCGGCCCCTAAGTGGCCATCAGGCAGCTTTCTCTTAACAGAAAAACTGGAATCATGTATCACTTCACCGTTGACTAAAAGCAGTTCACTGTTCTGAATAAAATCCGGCTGGACTTGTAGGTCTGAGCTGCTGTCCTTCGGAGCACTCCTGCAGCGCACCAAATGGACAGCGATGGCAGCCAAGGTCATGTTTCCAGTGTAGACCCCACAGCAGTGGATGCACTTGAAGGCGGGAGACTTCAGGACCGTGTGGACTGTGGGCATGATGTGGTGCCTCTCCTTCAAATGCAGCTCGTAGGCCTCCGTTGTCACAAAGGGGCCAAAGCAAAAGGGGCAGGTGGACACTCGCTTGCCAGTGCTCCCGGGGGTGCCCTCAGCCTGAGGCCTGACCTTCACATACACAGGCACCAGTGACTTGGAGTGTATCCCAGCCAGGATTGCCAAGTAGACTTCCCGCTCCCCAAGCTTCTCCTTTGGCAATATGGTAATGAAATCAAGGTGGGGAAAGAGCAGGTTGCCATTGGCATCGACATCTAATTGAAAACCTCTGTTGCTATAATCCATAGGCAACTTCTTCTTCCCCAGGTGCCTGTTCCTGCTGTGCTCTGAAAGACCTTTGATATCATGGAAGGTGCATGGACAGAACAAGCACCCCAAGCCGTGCATCAGCAAGTGGTGTATAAGCTCCTCTTCAGAGACCAAGCATTTACAAGACAGACATCGCACCGTTTTCTCTCTCATCCACTTTAGAAATGGTGCGCACGCTGCCAGTTTTTCAGGCTCAAGTTTCTCGCCAGACTTGGACTCGCTGTGCTTATGTGCTACCTCCATGTGGACCTGGTAGACGTTGGACGGAAAGAGCTCATTGCAGACGGGGCAGGTCTTCCACTGCTTGGCCTGTTTGAGCACCTGGTTTGTGTCTGCTGCAGAGGAGGAGGCCTGAACAAACACGCTCTGGGCAGCATTCACCAGCACTGGAGGAGAGGGCATGCCGGGCATGGAACCGGCCATCGGTGCAGCTGCACCTGACGGTAGGAGCTGGATGGGCATCTGGGGTGGAGCAACAGTCGCAAGGCCTCCGGGGGGAACCGGCAGAGTGACAGACACGGGGGCCAGCGTGTAGGTCGGAATCCCATTCACTTGTTTCCCAGTAGGGATGAGCTGTCTGAGAATAGAGCCTGAAGTTAGGAAGGTGGTGTTCTGCGAAGCACCAGGTCTCACTGGCTGGTTCACAGGCAGAATGTTGGTGCCCACAGTCTGGTTGAGTTGCAAGACCCCAGGCCTCACTGGCTGGCCCACAGGAAGAACTCTCGACACAACAGGCTGACTAAGCTGCAGAACCCCAGAATTCACACCCTGGTTTACAGACACAACAGCCGAGGAGGAGACTGTCTGGTTGGGAGAAAGCAGCCCAGATGGGACCACCTGGCCTGCAGAGAGAACCCTCAGTGGGGCTGTCTGGCCAGGGGGAAGAACCCGTGACGGAGCTGTCTGGCCCACGGGGAGAACCCCTGACTGGACCATCTGGCCAGTAGGAAGAACCCCAGAAGTGGCTGTTTGCCCAGGGATAACCCCTGCAGGAGTCATCTGGCCTGCAGAAAGGACTCCAGACGGGACTGCCCGACTCACAGAGAGCACCCCTGGCGAGACAGCCTGCAGGACTCCGGGGGTGACAGAGGGACTCACAGGAAGAACCCCAGGCCCAACAGGTCTGTTTATGGGTCCCACAGGCTGGGTGAGGGGTAAAACCCCAGGGCGGACAGTCTGATTTATGGGGAGGACACTAGTTCCAACAGACTTATTGACAGGTCCGACTGGCTGACTCAAGGGCAACACAGGAGGATTCACAGACTGATGAAGTGGGACCCCATGAGAAAGAAAGACGGGCTGAGGTGCTGGGGGTTGCAGGGTGAGGCTGTTCTGGCCCACGGGCAGAGGGCTGGAGACCAGAGTCATGTGGGATTGGCCAGCAGCAGGCGGGGAATGAGTGAGGCTTCCAGGGGCACCCTGGGCCACAGTCACTGGCTGTCCTGCGGCTGGGCTCGGACTGTTCTGTGGCAAAGCAAGATGGAAGCAAGGAGGCGGTGCTGCAGCGCTTGGAGCACTGCCGTTTGCTGGTGCAGCCAAATGTGCCGCTGGTTTTGGAGCAATGTGTGTTTGCTTCAAGAGTCCAGTCCTCTTAATATGTTCTGAAATCACAGATCTAAGCTTATTCTCCAAATCTCTGTGTATGTCTGATGTCAAAATGTGATACATTAATGCATCCTGGCTGCTGGCATTGGCGTTGCACTTTTTACAGAAATATTTGTCAGGTGGTGGGATCTTCTCTATAGAAAGAGTATCGTTAGTTTTCAGTTGTTCATCCATTTCCTCAGTTCGCAGGCCAAAGTAGGAGTTAATTAAGTAGTGAAAATGGGCTACCAGCACATGCTTCTTCATGCTGTAGTACAAAGTGTTTGAAAAGTTACATTTTAGACATGTGAAACTTATCACATCACTCCTAGATGATTTAGCTTCACCTAAAATATTCACTGTGTAGTTCTGAACTTTCCGGACAGGCGCATGGAACATTCTGAAGTGCCTTCCCACAACTTTGGGCTGAGATGCAAATACACAGTTTGGGCAAGGGATCACCAGCTCTTGGTCAATTTCATCTTCGTGGTAACGATGTAAATGATTTCTGAATGAAGTAAGCACCTTTGTAGAGTATTTACAGAGGCCACAACAGTATGGCTTTGTTCGGTATCTCTGTTAAAAGAAAAGAAAGCCTTAAGCATAGTTGAATAAACTGTTAGATGCTAACCTTCCACAGTCCCTAAGGACTTGACCCCTTTTCTCCTAATGTGCTAGGCATTTAACCTGACTTAGTGTTTTCTAACCCAGGGGTTGGTAAGCTTTTTCTGTGAAGGGCCTGAGAATGCTTATGTTAGGATTGTGGACCATACAGTACAGTCTCTGTGGCAACTACTCAGCACTGCCATTGTTGTACAAAAGTCCCCAAAATAATGTGTAATTTATGTTCCAACGAAACTTTATTTACAAACACCAACTTGAATTTCATATACTTTTCACATGTCACAAAATAGTATTGTCATTTTTTTCTTAAGCATTTAAAAGCCTAACAACTGTTCCTAGCTCATGGGTCGTGGCTAATTCATACACATCTAGGATTTGGCTCACACTCACGGTTTGCTGACCCCTGTTCTAAGTCATCCACTAAAACCACAAATACAATTACTTAGTCCTGTACTTTGAATTATTAACAGCATCAATTTTAAAAGCTTCATTAATTTTCTACAAGAGAAAGTATTTTCTCCCCCTCATCCCATTTCTCTTAATTCCAATGTTATTTTTGCTCCAAATTCTAAAACCTCCGGAATTTATCCACAACTAACCGAACTTTCAAATGTTAAACCCATCATTACTATCTTTCTACTTCCCCTATTTCTAGAGAAGGTAGGAGTCAAAGGGACAGTGTTTGGCCCATGCAAGTACCTAATAAACTATCTGATAAATAGTAAAGAAAGTGCAACTAAGCCTAAACTCACACTATGGATGACCCTAACATAAGGGTAAGGCCACAGAACGCAACACTGACCATATGGAATTTCTATTTAAGGCTTGTTTTGGGGAACGTAACAAGTTCGGGGCCTAAAAACACATTCACACAACAGGGTGCACTCTGTTCCAACATCCAGTAAGACTTGCTGGTTTGCAATAACTTGAGAGCACACTGAAATCTCTGGTCTCATGACAGAGTCTTGAGAACCCAGAGCTGATGAACCACAAAACACCCGCTCCCCAGTTCCACAAACAAGGAAGCTAAGACCTAGCTTCATCTAAAGCCCCCGAGCTGGCTGTGGCACTATCACAGTGATCAAGGGTTAATTCTCACCCTTTCCTAAACACCTGTGTGCTCATTATCACTCACACTCACACACACACACTTCCATTCTTCAGGTTTTTTTCTTTTGGACAGAGTCTCACTCTGTCACTCAGGCTGGAGTGCAGTGGCGTGATCTCAGCTCACTGCAACCTATACCTCCCCGGTTCAAGGAATTCTCCTGCCTCAGCCTCCTAAGTAACTGGAGTTACATTATAAGATATTTTAAGAATTCAGATGAGAAAAATCAATGAGGCTTAAGATTCGTGAAGTCAAGATCTGCTATATGAGGCATCCTGTAGTAGCCACAAGCTGTGCTCAGGTGAAGGAGAACTCAATCACAGTGGTTTCAAGGAATCTTGCATCTCATGGTAGAGAGGAGAGTGTCGGGTCACAGACTGAAAAACAGCACTCAAAGAAAGTGGGCTAACAAAAAGTATCTTTACAGAAAATTCTGACAAAGCACAGCCTGAGCAACATAGTAAGACCCCACCTCTACAAAAATAAAACAAAAAAAATTAGCCGAGCATGGTGGCATGCACCTGTGGTCTCAGCTACTCAGGAGGTTGAAGTGGAAGGACACTGTGAACCCATGAGGTCAAGGCTGCAGTGAGCTAAGATTACGCCACTGGACTCCAGCCCAGGCAACAGTGACACCCTGTCCCCCCAAAAATAATAAAAATAAAAAAAATTCTGACAACGACTAAATTACTGAAATATGTTAAAGCCCAAATTCCCAAGGCCAGCATGACTTTGACAACAGAAGCTGGTGAGAGGGTACAGCCAAGTCAAGTCTGGGATGAGCTGAGTTTGATACCGAAGAAGGTGCTAACAACTGGTGGTAGAAAAGGTGTCCCAGGAAACACTTTAATGAGAATTCAGCAGTATGGCTCATGTTTTAGCCTGAATTTGCTTAATTGTTTGAGGTTTCTAATTACTTAAAATGTTCCTTGATTCAGAGGTCTACATTTTTATTTCAGTTTCTGAAACCAGGATGTACATTCACTGTATGCACTTAACGTAGTGGCATTTTGTTTTACTCAGAACAATTATTGAATCAAACGTCCTTCTTACAGCAACGACATCTTATAATCAAGGACAAACAATAGTTTCACTGCATCACTGTGTCAACGCCGCACACAGAAAACTCGCAGAGCATCAGTAACCCTGCCTCACCACACACTATACTTGGTTTCTTGCCACTTCTCTGAAAGGTTGCATTATTCCTCCTCCCCATTCACTCACCAGCAACCCCAATACATGTGATGTTCTTTAGACCACATTTACATTCATTCCTCACTTTTGAGGAAACATGAAAAAACAAATACAAAAAATACATACCACTTTCTTTCCAGAAGGTTCCCAGAGAGAAACATCTCCCCATGATGTGTTATGAAAGTATTTCTCTCCCGGATCAAAGCCTTTAAGGTCCTTTTAAAAAGGGAGAAAAAAAGAGAAATAACAATATGTAAATTCGGAAGATAAAGAAATATTTAATTACAACCTGATGAGATTATAAGGCCGGGCACAGTGGCTCACGCTTGTAATCCCAGCACTTTGGGAGGCTGAGGAGGGTGGATCACTTGAGGCCAGGAGGTCGAGACCAGCCTGGCCAACACGGTGAAACTCCATCTCTACTGAAAAATACAAAAATTAGCTGGGCGTGGTGACACATGCCTGTACTCCAAGCTACTTGGGAGGCTGAGGCAGGAGAACTGCTTGAACCCGGGAGGTGGAGGTTGCAGTGAACCGCACTCAAGCCTGGGAGACAGAGCAGGACACTGTCGAAAAAGAAAAGAAAAAAGACAGAGAGAGAGAGAAAGAGGGGAGAGGGGAGAGAGAAAGAGAGAGAAAGAAAAGGAACAAAAGTAAAAAGGAAAAGGGAAAAGGAAAAGGAAAGGAAAGAACGAACCTGATGAGATTACTTGGTACCTTAGAAATCTACAGGGGAAGAAAGAAATGAAAGTACAGTCACCCCTCAGTATGGGGACTGGTTCCAGGACCACCTGGAGGCACCAAATCCAAGACTGCTCAAGCCTCTTATGTTAAATTGTGTAGTTACCTGCACATATGTAACCTATGCACATCTTCCTACTCACCTTGTTTAGAGAACAATGACAAGAAAACAAGTCTGTCCATGTTCAGTACAGATGCAACCATCCATTTTCTCCCCCATATATTTTCAACCCACAGTTGGTTTGATCAACAGATGCAGAACCCCTGGATATAGACAGACTATAAAGCTCTCAGCAAGTTTTGATGGAGTACCCTCTAAGTATGAGAACTGAGGAAAAGGTTGAGATAATCAAAGTCAAAATTACAGATTCATAAGAAATAAACAGAGGAGGCCCCCAACAAGTAACTATCCACATCCTTTATGCGCATGCAAAGCCTGACGTAGGGTTCTAACCCCATGGAGCTTCATGAGTACATATAAAGAAACAAAAAAGTACTTCAAAGTAAAGAATCTTCATCTGGGTTGGTTCCAAGTCTTTGCTACTGTGAATAGTGCCGCAATAAACATATGTGTGCATGTGTCTTTATAGTAGCATGATTTATAACTCATCATTTCTATTAGGTATTTCTCCTAATGCTATCCCCCTCCCATTCCCCCACCCCACGACAGGCCCCAGTGTGTGATGTTCCCCGCTCTGTGTCCAAGTGATCTCATTGTTCCATTCCCACCTATGAGTGAGAACATGTGGTGTTTGGTTTTCTGTCCTTGCAATAGTTTGCCCAGAATGATGGTTTCCAGCTTCATCTACGTCCCTACAAAGGACATGACTCATCCCTTTTTATGGCTGCATAGTATTCACACGTGTATACATATGTAACAAACCTGCACGTTGTGCACATGTATCCTAGAACTTAAATCAAAAAAAAAAAAAAAAAAAAAAAAGAATCTTCATCTTGAACACACTCTTTTTAAACTATACTTTACTGCTATTGTTCAATCCATCTGTCTTAGGGAATGAAAGAAAAGTATTTTTATCTTACTCTTTAAATATTTTTCAAAGCAGTTAAACAAAGATCTAGAACGTGTAGAGGGTTTTTTTCTCAGATGGAATCAATAATTTTTCACCCAAAAAGTTACACTTGCTAGGGAGAGAAAACTATGCAAAAGACCTATAGTGTAGACAACGGTGTCAGGAAAAACCTCACAATCAGCTAAAAGAGGCAGTAGTGTGAGAAACACAGTGCATACCGGAGACTCTCAGGGGCAGGTGAACATGGAGAGAAGAGGAACACGTAGGTCCTAGAAAGGGGTCCAGAGGCCAGAAATGCATGAGCTGAGACCTCCCACAGGAGCAGCATCCTCAGAGCAGGGGTTCAACGGCTGACTTCCAAAGCCTGCTGGCAGCAGGTAGGGAAGGGAGGAAAGGTAGAAGGAAGGCCTCCACCTTGCATTCAGGTAAAATGGCCTAAGACAAAATAATTACAAGCTCCACAGAACAGGAATCTACCTCATCCTTTTGTAGTCATCACTAATTCAACCCTCAAATATTTTCTTTTGGACTCTGGGGATCCAAGCATGAATAAGACAAATGGGATCCCAACCTCACAGAGTTTCACAGTTGAGAAACACCGATATTTTATAAAATTTTTCTTCACCAGAAAATACTGTCTTTCATGGGTGATAGGTGCTATGAATAACAACCGTGAAGTGGTAAAGGAGTATAAAGCAGAGAGCTCCAACTGTGTCTGCCTGACCCGAGCGTGGCATGGGCAGGGGGCTGGGGTGGCTAACATGACAGGGAGGGGACAGGAGAGAGAGAGAAACAACAAGGCCTGGGGCAGAATCCTGATGCAGGGCGGCAGAGGGTTTTAAACAACAACGTTTTAAAAAGTGAAAATCAGACACTCAGTGAGAAGGCGTACAAGAAAAACATTTTCCATTTCTATCTAAAATTTTAAAGTCCATGTGGCCCAAGATTACTTTTCTTCTGAGTTGAAAGTAGAAATCTACTCCTGTTTTGCTCTCAGCTACTTCCCAAAGCGTGTAGAAAGTGTAGTCATACAAAGCACTTTACCTGTGCAGCACAGCTCACTTGTTTAAAAGTGCAAACTGTACTAAGAAGTGAGCATAAAGAGGTATCAAGTCCATAATCGCATGGTGTGGACAGTCCTGTGAGGTAACAGTGCATTCAGAATTAGCTCACGACGCCAACTTCAGAACCTACAGAAAAGTACAAGTACAAATGCTCAAAAACAAATGAGACAAATGCTCAAAGAAGGGACCCACCCTCACAGACCCTTTAGGGGAGGGGTCATGACAAGAGCACCAGGAGCACGTGGATGCTGTAACATTTGAGCATCAGAAAGACAAACGGCTGGAGAGACCCAAACACACGAAGTCACAGGAGAGCCACAGAAGTGCTCAAGAAAGAAAAAAAGGCATTTCACGAATCACCATTTGGAAAGGTTAACTAACTGCTCACTTTGAAAAGTGACAGCTCAAAGGAAAGGATAAAACTATCCTGCCTTTCCCAGAGAAACCAAACAGTCCCAACTGCTGAGTAACAAGAGTTTACAGAAGAAAGTCTGCTAACAATCCACAAGTGACAGAATCAGAAAGACCTCCCTCACAGCAAGTCCCCCAATAAAACTACCATCTAGGACCAGGATTATCAACAGGTGTTAAATGCATTACATTCCAGGCCACAGAAAGAATGTAACACACAAAGACCAGACTGCCACCTACTGTAGTGAAGCAACAAAATATGACTGGGGTCCCTGAAGTGACACAAGAAGCACAGAACATCATATATGTATTCTAGCCCAAAATGCTTAACTTGAATCAACTGGGCCTTTCAGTAGAACTTCTCATTTAAAAGCAGCTCAGGGGACAGGGGACTAAGCTGAAACAACACTACAAGAAAGTACCAGACAGATCTGGAAGGAGGGGCATCTCTGCAGGACAAGAGGCTGGTCTGGCCAAGGGAAAGCACTACGAACCCAACCACTAGATGTAACAGGGTCCACACGGTTTCTGGCTTACATAAACCGAGTGTAAAAAATGTTCTGGGAGTCGTGTGCGGTGGCTCACGCCTGTAATCCCAGCATTTTGGGAGGCTGAGGCGGGCGGATCATCTGAGGTAAGGAGTTCGAGACCAGCCTGGCCGCATGGTGAAACCCCGTCTCTACTAAAAATACAAAAACTAGCTGGGCATGGTGGTGGGTGCTCCTAATCCCAGCTACGTGGGAGGCTGAGGCAAGAGAACTGCTTGAACCCAGGAGACAGAGGTTGCAAAGAGCCGAGACTGCACCACTGCACTCCAGCCTGGGTGATAAGAGTGAAACTCCATCTCAAAACAAAAACAAACAAACAAAAAAAAAGTTCTGGGTAAAACTGAAGAAATCTGACTATGGACTGTGTATTAAATAAGGTGAACATGTAATATATGACAAGACAGAGGAAAGTGAAAAAAGCAAGTGATAAAATAGCTAACCAATACAATCTCATGGGAAGAACGATAACATACAGAAATAAACAGCTAAACAATACAATGTTAATGGTGGCAACTTCTGAATGACAGAAATGTGGCATTTTAAATTTCATTTTCTAATTAGAAACGGTTACCTGCATTTTCAAACATTCATATAGTATTATTTTTATAACAATGATTACTTTTAATATAAAAAACTACAGAAAAATAGTTAATACAATTACCTTTAACTCTACGATAGTATGTGGCTTATCAAGTCAATTCAGAACTAACAAGAAAAAGACAAGTTATAAAAAGATTTCTTTTTATTTATTTATTTATTTATTTTGAGACAGAGTGCTGCTCTGTTGCCCAGGCTAGAGTGCAGTGGCACAATCTCGGCTCACTGCAGCCTCCACCTCCCATGTTCAAGCAATTCTCCTGCCTGAGCCTCCCAACTAGCTAGGACTACAGGCACATGCCGCCATGCCCGGCTGCTTTTTGTATTTTTAGTAGAGATGGGGTTTCACCATGTTGGCCAGGCTAGTCTTGATCTCCTGACTTCGTGATCCACCCACCTCAGCCTCCCAAAGTGCTGGGGTTACAGGTATGAGTCACCACACCTGGCCAAGTTATTACAAAGATTTCTACTGAAAGTTAGGTTATTTTCAGAACTATCTTAAAAGACGAAGTATACAACACATGGGTCCTTTATTCTGATTCCAACAAAGAGCAAAAATATTTGAAACAAAGAGGAGTAAGCATAAACACTAGGAAACACAAAGGAACTTTAAGTACATCTTAAAACCAGCACACAAGAATCTAAGCCCAATTAAAAGATGCTACTAGAGCAGCAGCAATGAATCAAGAAGGCTGGAATTAAGAAGAGCCCCCAGTAATTATGAAATCATTATCACCCAATAGAAAGCAAGAATTCACCATTTCCAACTAGACAAAAGAAATAAGCACTATCCCCCCATACTGACCTTGTGATAAATTTGCACAGGGTCTCCTGAAGACGTTTTCTGAGCCCTGATGCTCTCATGTGTGAGAAAACCAGTGGGACTTTTCCACTGGTTCACTAGTGGGAACCAGTGAAAGATGAAGGTAAAACAACTGTCAAATGCCAGAGAGCCCACCAGGAGAGGGGATGACCCCTTAATACAGTGACGTGAGTGAAGCCTCACAGTGAGGTCTGTCTCCAGAGTCCCAGGCCGTCCAGACCCACTCTAGCAGTGCTTAAAAATTTCAAGTGCCTTAAACATGTTCTAGAACAAAATCCAAATACATTTAAATGAAACAACAAAATCTAGCACCCATAAAACACAATGTCCAGCGTGTAGCCAAAAACTGCCAGTCAGAAAACAAAAAACAAAAACTGCCAGTCAGAAAACAAAAAACAAAAACTGCCAGTCATACAAAGCAGCAGAAAAATATGACCCAAAACCAGGAGAACAAGAAATTACAGAAAACATGAATGCAACGAGAGAAGTGAAAGAAAGTGAAAGATGGATGGTAAACTGCACTTCCACGAACGAAAAATGCACTATCATGAAAAATACAACGCATGAGATTAAGAGCAGATTAGATGCTGCCAAAGACTGGTAAATCTGAAGACAAAGCAAGAGAAATACACACACACACACACACACACACACAAACACACCTGAAAAAACCCCAACAATGGCATCAACGAGCTATGGGACAGTATCAAGGAGCCTAATATACAGGAGTCCCCCCTTATCGGCACAGGACATGTTCCAAGACCCCAGTGGATGCTGACACTGTGGACAGTGCCAAATGCTACATACACTATGTTTTTTTCCTACACAGACATATCTACAATAAAATACAACTTATAAATTAGATTTGGTACAGGACATTGGTACAGGAAGGTATTAACAACAATAAAATAGAACAATTGTAACAATATACAGTAATAAAAGTTATGTGAATGTGGTCTCTCAAAGTATCTTACTCTACTGTGCTCGCCCTTCTTGTGGTGATGTGAGATGACACAATGCCTGTTTGGCGCCTCACGTGACAAGATGAAGTGAGGTGAAAGGTAGAGCTCGGTGGTGCGATATCTCAACACACTACTCAGAATGTCATGGAACTTAAAATGTATGAAATATTTCTGGAATTTTCCATATAGTATTTTCAAACCATGGTTGACTATGGAAAGCAAAACAGAGAATACAGGGGAACTATTATATGTGTAATTGAGTATCAGGGACAAAGTGGGGAGGAGAAGAAAAACTAGTTGAAGAAATGATGCCACAAAATTTTCCAAATCTGATGAAAACTATAAACACACAAAATCAAGAAGCTCACCAGACTCCAAGCAAAAGGAACACAAAGAAAACCAAACCAAGGCACATTATGGTCAAAGTATTAAAAATACAGAGAGGAACAAAGATGACAGAAAACACATTGTTGGAAAAAATGCCAGCCAGAAGACAATAGAGTGAAATCTTTAAATATTAAAAAGGAAAAAAACTAGAATTCCACACCTAGCAAAAATATCTTCCTTCCTAAAAGACACAACTTTTTTTTAGAGAGAAAGTATAGTGAGTTAATTAAGTACATCAGCACTACAAAATACGAAGTTCTTCAGGAGGCAGAGGAAATGCCTCATGATGGAAATACACATCTACACAAAGGGATGACGAGTATCATCAATGACATGATGATCAATATAATTTTTTTCTTTTTTACCGTTTAAAATAAAAGTAACAACATATTGTAAGATTTCTAACATGTGGAAGAAAACAACAGAACAAAGGCCGGAAGAAGACATTACAGCACACTGCTCTAAGGTTCTAATACTACAGATGAAGTAGCAGTATATGAAGAAAGTCAGCGAAAGATCTATAGCTAATAAGTCAATGAGAGATAAAATGGAATCATAAAAAATATTCAATCCAAAAGAAAGCAGAAAAAGAGTGAAAAATAAAGAACAAATGAGACAAGCAAAAATACAAACACCAAGATGGGAGATTTAAAACCAACCATATCAATAATCACATTAAATAACAAGGACTGGCAAACTTCTTCTGTAAAGGACAAGTTAATAAATAGTTTAGGCTTTGCTGCCTATAGAATCTCTGATACAATTACTCAATCCTGCCACACTGTGCACAAAAGCAGCCTTGGACAATATATTAAACTAATGAGAATAGCTATACCAATAAACTTTTAATTAAAAAAAATTTTTTGAGACAGGGTCTCACTCTGTCGCCCAAGCTGGAGTGCAGTGGTGTAATCATGACTCATTGCAGCCTTGAACTCCTGGGCTCAAGGGATCCTCCCACCTAAGCCTCCAGAGTAGCTGAGACTACCAGTGCACACCACCACACCTGGCTATTTTTTTTTTATACGGAGTCTCGCTCTGTCACCCTGGCTGGAGTGCAGTGGCACATTCCCAGCTCACTGCAAGCTCCGCTTCCTGGGTTCACGCCATTCTCCTGCCTCAGCCTCCTGAGTAGCTGGGACTACAGGCGCCTGCCACCAAGCCCGGCTAATTTTTTGTATTTTTAGTAGAGATGTGGTTGCACCATGCTAGCCAGGATGGTCTCGATCTCCTGACCTCGTGATCCACCCGCCTCGGCCTCCCAAAGCACTGGGATTGCATGCGTGAGCCACCACGCCCAGCCTATTTATTATTTTAAAGACAGAGTCTTGCTATGTTGTCCCGGCTGGTCTAAAACTCCTGGCCTCAAGCAGCCCTCCCACTTCAGTCTCCCAAAGTGCTGGGATTACCACTGCACCTGGCCCCAATAAACTGTATTTACAAAAACAGGTAGCAAGCCCAACTTGACCCATGGGCTATAGTTTGCCAATCCCTGGGTCTAGATACTCAAAAGGCATAGACTAATAGGTTGGGTAACAAAGCAAGACCAATTACATGCTGTCTATTAAGACTTTAAATATAAAGTCATTTTGGATTAAAGGTTTGAAAATAGAAAAATATGTGCCATGTATGATATTCTGAAATATACATTTGGTCTTCATCCCTATCTCCTGACATACAACTCCTAAAATCCTTGGAATCTCCTAAATCAGATTAACTTGTAGTTGGGCCTATATATTACGAAATTTTTGAAAATTCAAGCAATATAGAAGTTTTTATAGAAAAATTACAAAATAGACACAAAACAAGAAAAATATTCAGAATTAACAGTTATGTTAATTTTTGTCTTTTTTTGTTCTAATGCGCCACTGCACTCCAGAATGGGCGACAGAGCAAGACTCAAAAAAAAAAAAAAAAAAAAAAAAACAGAGTATGTTCACAAATAGGAAGACAATGTTGTTAAGATGTCAATAATCCCCGAAGTAATATAAAACACAATCCTTATCAAAGTTCCAACAGTCTTCTTTGCAGAAATGAAAAAGTCTATCCTCATATTCATACGAAATTACAAGGGGCCCCAAAAAGCCAGAACAATACTGAAATAAAGAATACAATTGGAAGACTCACATTTCCCAATTTCAAAACTTATTATAAAACTTACTATTTGTTTAAATCAAAACAGTATAGGGACCGGGCACAGTGGCTCACGCCTGTAATCCCAGCACTTTGGGAGGCTGATGTGGGTGGATCACTTGAGGTCGGGAGTTTGAGATCAGCCTGGCCAACATGACAAAACCCCGTCTCTACTAAAAATACAAAAATTAGCCGGGCGTGGTCGTAGGCACCTGTAATCTCAGCTACTTGGGAGGCTGAAGCTGGAGAATCACTTCTTGAACCCGGGAGGCAGAGGCTGCAGCGAGCCAAGATCGTGCCACTGCACTCCAGCCTGGGCAACAGAGTAAGACTTAGTCTCAAAAGAGGAAAAAAAAATAACAGTATAGGATTGGTATAAGGACAGACATATAGATCAATGGAATAGAATTGAGAGTATGGAAATAAACCCATATATCCAGGACCAACTGATTTTTAATAAGGGTGCCAAGTCCATTCAATAGGGAACAAGCAGTCTCTTGAAGAAATGGTGCTGAAACAACTGAATTTCTATCTACATGTAAGAGAACAAAACCGGACTCCTACTTTACACAATATATAAGAATTAACTCGGCCGGGCGCGGTGGCTCAAGCCTGTAATCCCAGCACTTTGGGAGGCCGAGACGGGCGGATCACGAGGTCAGGAGATCGAGACCATCCTGGCTAACATGGTGAAACCCCGTCTCTACTAAAAAATACAAAAACCTAGACGGGCGAGGTGGCGGGCGCCTGTAGTCCCAGCTACTCGGGAGGCTGAGGCAGGAGAATGGCGTAAACCCGGGAGGCGGAGCTGCAGTGAGCTGAGATCCGGCCACTGCACTCCAGCCCGGGAGACAGAGCGAGACTCCGTCTCAAAAAAAAAAAAAAAAAAAAAAAAAAGAATTAACTCAAAATAGACCAGCAACCTAACCTGAGAACTACAACCACAAAACTCTTAGGAAAAACACAGGAGAACATCTTCATGACTGTGGACTTGGCAATGGATCCTCAGATACAACATAAAAACACCGACAACAACAACAAAATAGATAAATTGGACTTCATCAAAATTAACAACTTTTGTGCAACAAAAGATCCAATTAAGAAACAGGGAAAGAACCTGCCAACAGGCATTTATCCAAAGAAGATATACACATGGCTTACAAGCACAGGGAAAAATGCTGAAACCCATTTGCCTATGAAAAGGCACATGGAAACCACCATGAGATTCCACTTTACACTATTAGGATGGCAAGTGAGGGAGGGAGAAAGGGAGAGGAAGAGGGACAGAAGAAACAAAGCAGGAAGGGAGAAAGAAAGGGAAGGAAGGAAAAAATAAGTGCTGGTAATGATATGAACAGATTTAATTCTTGTACACTTCTGGTAGGAATGTAAAATGGTACTTTCACTGTGAAAAGTTTGGCAGTTCTTTGAAAAAGTAAACAGAATAACTATATGACCCAATAATTTCACTCCTGGGTATAGACACCCAAAATAACTGAAAACAGTGACTCAAACAAGTACTTGTGCACCAATGTTCATTGCAGCATTATTCACAACAGCCAAAAGGTAGAATCAATCCAAATGTCCACCAACAGATCGAGACCATCCTGGCCAACATGGTGAAACCCCATCTCTACTTTTTTGTATTTTTTAATACAAAAATTAGCTGGGCGTGGTCATACATGCCTGTAATCCCAGCTACTCAGGAGGCTGAGGCAGGAGAATCACTTGAACCAGGGAGTCAGAGATTGCAGTGAGTCAGAGATCGCGCCACTGCACTCCAGCCTGGTGACAGAGTGAGACTCCACCTCAAAAAAACATAAATGAATAAAAGAAAATACTAGTCATGGGCCATGTGCAGTGGCTCACACATATATTAATCCCAGCATTTTGGGAGGCCAAGGCAAGCGGATGACTTGAGCCCAGCAGTTCGAGACTAGCCTGAGCAACATGGTGAAACCTTGACTCTATAAAAAATGCAAAAAAAAATTTACCCAGGTGTGTGGTGGTGCGCACCTATAGTGCCAACTACTCAGAAAGCTGAGTTGTGAGGATGATCTGAGCCCAGGAAATCGAGGCTGCAGTGAGCCGTGATTGTACCACTGCACTCCAGCCTGGGTAAAAGAGCGAGACCCTGTCTCAAAAAAAAAAGAAAAGAAAAAAAAGAAAAAAATATAGCAGTGAGGGCCAGCTCCATGGGCATGTAACTAGCACAGCTGCACAAAGCCTGCACTCAAGGGATTTAATGCTCAGTGGTAACCATCATGAATTCTTAACAATTTATCTTTGAATTTGTGTTTTATATTATGAAAGTGAACTCTGATGGGACATGGAACATATGCCAAGGGCTTGGAGTCTCAGCTCACACATGGTCTGCCTCCTTTACCCTTTCCAGAGTCAGGGCTGATACTGCTCTCTGCCTTGCCCTCACCCCAAAGCCCACCTGGCCTCAGCCTTCCTCCCAGTCCCCAACCCTATAACCACTCTCTCACATCTTCCACCTAAGACCGTACCAGGTTGTCAAGAGGTCCACATTCCACTGTAGCCCCAAGCAGGGGACTGGCACAGATTGGGGGTTGGGGGGGAGGTGGCTGAATGCCACACTTGCTGTGGCATCTCAGTGTGCAGCAAGGTGGCAAGCATCCCTGTCCTGCACTGGCAGCACCAAGGTACGTTTGGCAGGCAACTTGACAAGCGTCCCTTACCCATCCCAGATCCAATGTTAATTTCTGATCAGATGTTAATTTTTATAAAAAAAAAAAAAAACAACTCCTGGCCGGGCACGGTGGCTCATGCCTGTAATCCCAGCACTTTGGGAGCCCAAGGCAGGCGGATCACAAGGTCAGGAGATCAAGACCATTCAGGCTAACACGGTAAAACCCTGCCTCTACTAAAAATGCAAAAAATTAGCCGGGCATGGCGGAGGGCGCCTGTAGTCCCAGCTGCTTGGGAGGCTGAGGCAGGAGAATGGCGTGAACCCAGGCGGCAGAGCTTGCAGTGAGCCGAGATCGAGACACTGCACTCCAGCCTGGGCGACTGAGCGAGACTCTGTCTCAAAACAAACAAACAAACAAACAAAAAACTCATGAAGAGTTTCTATGTGTAGCAGGGTTTAGACATAGTTTAGAAAATCTTAGGTGTGTCGAAGAGTCTACCTTTCCTAAAGCTTACTTTTCTCAGCCAGGCTATTGACATTAGCCTCCTATTGCTAAGATTGAAGTCACATGTGCTGTGGAAATCTTATGAGAAGGCAGAGTGACATACCACTCTGAAATCTGAAATACACAGCAAGGCAGCGGTGAGGATGATGGACAGGTAGTTCCCTCGGTTCCTCTTCTCTTTACAGGGCTGGTTCTCCAGTCAACTTGGATTCTTTTTTTTTTTTTTTGAGACGGAGTCTCTCGCTCTGTCACCCAGGCAGGAGTGCAGTGACGCCATCTCAGCTCACTGCAAGCTCCGCCTCCCAGGTTCAAGCCATTCTCCTGCCTAAGCCCCCCAAGAGGCTTCCAATAAATCTTCTTTTGTGTAAATTGGTCAGATTGGTTTCTGCTGCTTGAAAACAAAGAACTCTAATTGCTGTGCTGGATTAAGAATAAATGCACTTGACATGGAAAAAGGTTCCTATGAGGTTCAGTGAAAAAAGAAACAACAGCTTGTACAGTATCTTATACAATTTGACTATATCTTTTAAGAAACAAATGTGAATATATCCCATTTTTAAAAATCTATAGATATATAACAATGTTAATTCTGGATATTTCAGGGTAATGGTTTACACGTGAGTCTTACTGTCTTGTTTCTGTGTCTAATTTTTCTATAAAAAACTTCTGTATTGCTTGAATTTTCAAAAATTTCATAATATATAGGCCCAACTACAAATAAAATTTTCTCCCCAAAATAGTTTTAATAATTCAACAGTTAATCTAACTAACAGTTTTAAGCCATTCAAATCTCTTGATTTTCCCTTGTGAAGTACCATATCTCTGTGTTAATAAAGTCTTGGAAAGAAAAAGTAAACAGTCGTGAACAAATTCAGATAAGTAAACACATTCTCAGGCTAAGAAAGTAAAAGTTCATGAGTCATGTTCAGTTCTAGTCAAGTCAAAAACAAAGGACTCTAGGATGAGAAACTTTCATTGTTACTGACATATTACCTAAAAATAAAACAAATTTCCTAACAGAATTCCACCTTAAAAAATTGAATTGATGGCCGGGCGCGATGGCTCAAGCCTGTAATCCCAGCACTTTGGGAGGCCGAGACGGGCGGATCACGAGGTCAGGAGATCGAGACCATCCTGGCTAACACGGTGAAACCCCGTCTCTACTAAAAAATACAAAAAACTAGCCGGGCGAGGTGGCGGGCACCTGTAGTCCCAGCTACTCGGGAGGGTGAGGCAGGAGAATGGCGTGAACCCGGGAGGTGGAGCTTGCAGTGAGCCGAGATCCGGCCACTGCACTCCAGCCCGGGCGACAGAGCGAAACTCCATCTCAAAAAAAAAAAAAAAAAAAAAAATTGAATTGATATTAAAAGGAGACTAAAGAGACATGACAACCAAATACATACCTGATTCTAGACTAGATTTATTAATGAAGGGGAAAGCAAGGCTATAAATGATTAGACAAAACAAAAATATCATTACCAATGACTACAAGGATATATAAGAACTCTTTTTATTTCTTTTTTGAGACAGAGTCTCATTCTGTCACCCAGGCTGGAGTGCAGTGGCGCTATCTCGGCTCACTGCAACTTCTGCCACCCAGGTTCAAGCAATTATTGTGCCTCAGCCTCCTGAGTAGCTGCGACTACAGGCACCCACCACCACATCTGGCTAATTTTTGTATTTTCAGTAGAGACAGGGTTTCACCATGTTGGCCAGGCTGGTCTCGAACTCCTGACTTCAAGTGAACCACCCACCCCAGCCTCCCAAAGTGCTGAGATTACAGGCATGAGCCACCATGCCCGGCCAGGATATACAACAACTTTTATTTAACATTTTGTAAAACTATATATGCCAACTATATATTCTCAATGTTATAAGGACAGACAAAATTTTAGGAAAACTTTTCTGAAATCACATATACAAATACACAAATCAGGATTTAAAAAAAACCCTATCATTTCATTGATGCATGCCCATTTGTTGATCGCTCTAACAACACTGGGAAATTAAGTTAGTTTTCTTTTGCTAAAATAACAAATAAATCACATTTCTCTCAAACATCAAAAACAATTTTTTAATAACTAATGACTAGAAAAATCCCCTCCTTAAAGTAGCTTAAACACCTGAACAGCTTAAATAGCTCACTTTATGTCATAAAGACATAAATAAGTACTAATGAGGGTTTCACACAGTCATCTGAAGTATAATAGCAATTTCCATTTTGAGGAATCTCACCCACTTTTCGAAAACCCCAGTTCAAATCTCACCTCCATATTTCAATTGGCTATTTATATCCTCTTACCTTCAGTAACTCCTTGCAGCTGTCAAGCCCAATATCCACAAGAATACCTTTCACCTTTTTTCGCACCTTTCTGATGTTGTCAAGATTTTCCACAGGAATTTGAAACATTTTTGAAATTTTTCTTAAAAGAAAACAAAACTGTAATAAGTACATGTATATAATACACAAAAATACATTTTTTGACAGGGTTGGTAAAACACTCAGATTAGAGTATAATTTTCAACAAATTGTTGCAGAACGAGTGAACATTCATATGCAAATGAATGAGGTGGACCTCTTCCTTACACCATATACAAAAATTAACTCAAAAGTGGATCACACCTATATATATGTAAGACCTAAAACTATAAAACTCTCACAAGAAACCATAAGCATAAACATTCACGACCTTAGATTCGTTAAGGAATTCCTACATAGGACACCAAAAAGCACCAGTAATGAAAGAAAAAATAGGTATGATGGATTTTATCAAACATAAAAATTGTTATGCTTCAAAGGACACCATCAAAAAAGCAAAAAACCCACAAAACAGGAGAAAATAGTTGCAAATCATATTTCTTTCTAATAAGGAACTTATATGCAGAATACAGATAACTCTTGTATCTCAATAATAAAAACACAGATAACCCAGTTTACAAATGGGCAAAGGATCTGAACAGACACTTCTCCAAAGAAAAATATCCATTAAGGTACAGGAAAAGATGCTCAGGCAGGGGACAGTGGCTCACGCCTGTAATTCCAGCACCTTAGGAGGCTGAGGTAGGCAGACTGTTTGAGCTCAGGAGTTGAAGACCAGCCAGGGCAACATGGTGAAACCCTGCCTCTACAAAAAATACAAAAATTAGCCGGGCATCCTGGTGCGCACCTGTAGTCCCAGCTATCCAGGAGGCTGAGGTGAGAGGATCACCCGAGCCCAGGAGGTAAGGCTGCAGTGAGTCTGATCATGCCACTATATTCCAGCCTGGTCAACAGTGAGACCCTGTCTTAAAACAAAACAAAACAAAACAAAACAAAATGCTCAACATCATTATCCATGTGGTGAAATGCAAATCAAAACCACAAAGAGATACTATGCCCACCAGGATACCTATAAAGAAAAAAAAAAAGAAACGTGTTGGCAAGGACATGGAGAAACTGGAACTCTCATCCATTCCTAACTGTAATGTAAACCAGTGCAGCCAGTCTTGGTGTGTGCCTGAAAACAGTCTGGCTGTCTCACAAAAGATTAAAAACATACATAACATATGAACCAGCAATTCTACTCAAGAGAAATGAAAAGCATACATCCACACAAAAACTTATATAAGGATGTTCATGACAACACTATTCAATCACCAAAATGTGTGAACAACCCAAATGCCCCCAGATTGGGGCATTTGATAAATAAACTGATGACTGGATAAATAAAATGTGGCATATCCATACAATAGATTATTTGGCCATAAAAGAAATGAAATACATACATGCTACAATATGGATGAACCTTGGAAATATGCTAAGTAAAAGCAGCCAGACACAAGGATTATATGATTCTATTTATATGAAGTGTCCAGAACAGGCAAATCCATGGAAAGCATAACAGTGGGCCAAGCACAGTGGCTCACGCCCGTAATCCCAGCACTCTGGGAGGCCAAGGTGGGTGGATCACCTGAGGACAGGAGTTCAAGACCAGCCTGGTCAACATGGTGAAATCCCGTCTCTACTAAAAATACAAAAAATTAGCTGGGCGCCTGTAATCTCGGCTACTCGGGAGGCTGAGGCAGGAGAATTGCTTGACCCTGGGAGGTGGAGGTTGCAGTAAGCCGAGGTCACGCCACTGCACTCCAGCCTGAGTGACAAGAGCGAAACTCCACCTCAAAAAAAAAAAAAAAAAAAGCACAGCAGTGGCTGTCAGGGCTGGGAGAACTGGGAAGTGATGGAAGCAAGGCTTCTTCGTTCTGAACTCAACTGTGGTGATGTATATACGATGTGAATATGCTCACGGCCATTCACTGTATACTTTAAATTGGTGAATTGTATGGTATATAAATTATATCTCAAGCTGTTTAAAACAGTATCTAAAAAGGCATAAAATTAAAATAAACCCTGTGGTACTTGACCAGACTAGGGTTTACTGAAGTGAACTCATGTAGTCATACACCCCAGTAGCAGTGGGCACAACTAGGGCTCAAATATTAATTCCTAAATACCACCTTCCTTTAAAAAGAACCCCTGGAAAAATGGCTGGAGCATGGTAAAGACAAGATGAGCCTAGAATATCCTGTGCCAGAATATAAAGAAATTGCTCAACGAGGCATGTCAACAGAACACAAAAGTAACCAGCTTGAAAGGGCTCCCATAGGCCAGATAAGAGACAATTTGGGCATATATCAAGTAACAGATATAACCTGTGGCAAAGTGAATTTTCCCAACACACAACAATACCTTCCAACCCACATGCTCTTACAATACGGCCCTAACTCTCCTCCCAAAAGTGGGGGCATCTATGTCCCCTCCTCTTGACCTTTGGGCAGAACTTTGTGGCTGCCTTAACCAATAAAGTATGGAGGAGAGGCTGAGGCAGGAGAATGGCGTGAACCCGGGAGGCGGAGCTTGCAGTGAGCTGAGATCCGGCCACTGCACTCCAGCCTGGGCGACAGAGCGAGACTCCGTCTCAAAAAAAGTATGGAGGAAATGCCATGAGAATTCCAAGACTAGATCATAAAAATGCCACGTACCTCTCTCTCAGGATGATCATGCTCAGAATCCAGATATCATGTGTGTAGAAAGTGCCAACTAGCCCACAGAGACACTACATAGAGGTGTTTCACATCAACTACCAGCATGGAAGCGAAGATGCCTCTTGAGGATTCCAGCCCCTAGCTGTCAAGTCACCCCCTGCCTTTGAGTCTTCCCAGATGAGGCCCCAGACACTGTGGACCAGAAACAAACCATCTCCCTTCCCTGTCTGAATAGAACTGACCCAGAGAACTGATGAGCTTTTTAAATAAAATGTCTTACTCCACTAAGTTTGGGGTGGTTTGGTATACAGTGATAGTTTATATAGTTACATAGACTATATAGTTATAGTCTATATAGTTACATAGACTATATAGACTATATAACTCTATAGACTATAACCCACTCGAATATAGTGATTTCCTGATTTTGATGGTTTTGTTACGGATATGTAGGAGAATGTTCTTGTTTGAAGGAAGAAGAGGAGAATGCTCTTGTAGTATTTAGCGTAATGTGGCAACTTTTTTGGCAACTTACTCTCAAACAATTCAGCGAAAAAAATTATTTGTACTATACTTGTAACTTTCCTATAAATCTGCAACTATTCTAAAAAACATTTAAATGTGTAGGCTGTAAAAGCTAAAATATATATTAGTCAAATTCAAGTGGCAAATATTTGGTTATTCAACTTCATTAATAATAATTAAAGAAATGCCATTTAAAATGTCAATTTTTTACTATCAAAATAGTAGCTACTAAGATTACTAACATCTGGTGGTAGTAAAAGTGGAAAATTGTAATTTTTACACTTTTACAGGGTAACCTGGCAATACCCCCAAGACTAGGGTAATCTGGCAATACCCCCAAGACTAGGGTAGTCTGGCAATACCCCCAAGACTAGGGTAATCTGGCAATACCCCCAAGACTAGGGTAGTCTGGCAATACCCCCAAGACTAGGGTAGTCTGGCAATACCCCCAAGACGTTTTGAGACACAGTCTTGCTCTTTCCCCCAGGCTGGAGTATAGTGACGTAATTACAGCTCACTGCAGCCTCAACCTCCCAGGCTCAAGCAATCCTCCTACCTCAGCCTCCTGAGTAGCTTGGACTATTGGTGTATGCCACCACACCTGGCTAACCTTTTTTATTTTTTGTAGAGATAGGGTCTCCCTATGTTACCCAGGCTGGTCTTGAACTCCTGAGTTCAAGCAGTCCTCCCCCTCAGCCTCTCAAAGTACGGGGATTACAGGCATGAGCCACCATGCCTGACTCTCTCATGATTTTTAAGGACAATTTCTGAGTAAGCAATTCTTCTTCTACATTCCTCTCTTGTATCCCCCACCCAAGGAGAGGCTTAGTGATCCCTCCTAGGACTCAGCACAATAACCATATACCACTCCATTGTCTCAACTCACCATGTTGCAATTATCTATTTATATATCCATTTCTCCTATTGGGCTACTATTTCAGGGCAGAAATCATGTTATATTTGCTTGACAGGGTCCCATCACAGAGCACAGTACATAGCAAATGTTCATTAAATGAACAAAAAACATAAAATAAAACAGGATAAGAACCATAAGATATGCAGAAAGTGCCAGGGAGTTCTAAAGAGGAAATGGCTATGGAAAGCTGGTGCCCAAGAAATACAAGGTGAATAAATTAGCATCAAAAAATTATTGAGGTAAAGGAGGAAAAGTCTGATTTTATTTGGCAAAAGTAAAATCAAAAAGGTAGACTGGAATCAAACTGGGAAAGCAGTAGGAGGCAGAAAGGGTTAACATATAATAAGGAGAAATTTTTGGTGGGTAACAAGCAAATGCCAAGTTTTTGAGACGCTGTTCTGGAGTGGCGAGATTTATTTTCAAAGTTATGAATGTGAAAAATGTATCCTGGTCTCAGCAAAAGGAGAGATTTAAGGATCACTAGCATTGTAGAACTGGGAGGATATAAAATTTAAAAATTTTCTTTATAAAATTTTAAGTTTAAAAATTTTCTTTAATAAAATGCACTGATTTGGGTTCTAGCCTTCAAAAGCTTACACTCCCACACAAGAGCTGCCATAACCTCATTATGCATTTCTAAACACTAAACTCAAGGTCACCTTCTAGCCCAGACCAGCTTCTTTGGCCAGAGCAAAACTCAACAAAAATTTTGTTAGCTGCTTTCCACGGACTCTACCAGACTTGATTTCATTTCCTCCTTAAAGTTCCACTATCCTCTCTATCCTCTGGGGTTATTCTCCAAAAGCTGGCTGACACACAATATTGTCTAAAGTAGGGACCATCATCCACATGTATCTGAAATAAGGAAGCTAAATTTACTGCTTCCAAGAAAGTCTCAACTCATACAGCAAGAGCTGATCTTATCACAGGGTTTTGAGAAGCCTGGAGTACAAAGACTTTTAAAAGCAGAGTGATTGGTGATTGGCTGATTCATGTAAGCATGGTTGTACATACACGAACCTCAGAAAGGGTTTACTAAAATGAGGCTCTCAGCGATTGGGCAGGGTTCTGGGGTTACTTGTTCAAAGCTTGAGACTAGGGCCAAGGAGTTCTCACTTTTTTATTTTTTTCCCTTGAATTTGAAAAATAGGCACTTTTTATTCTCAAATGAAAGTTCTCCCATTCCTTCATCATTGTTATTGTTATTTCTAAACAAAACAAAACACAAGCACACAAATACCTTTTCATTTAAAAAATGGGGGGAAGTTTCCTGTTTTTTATTTTTTATAGCAGTTTCCTAACAGCTTTAGGGAAACCAACAAAGGATAAAAAATAAAATACAAGTAAACTACAGGTTTCATAACTGTTGCCAACCACTGGGGAAGGGAAGCTGACTTTTACCCATATAAGCTACCACAATTTATTCATTCTTAGATCCATTCTTACAGCATAATTTATCAATCCTAAGATAAAAGATTCCATATAAAATGCCCAGTGGATGAATTAACTAGGAAATAGTTCGATGTTTTCACATTTATAGATCCTCTATGGATACTGTTCTCCACAGATTCTTAGAGCTCAGTAAAATCTGTATTTTCACCACTAGAAAACAGCAAGCTAACCAGGGCGGCCAACTGTTTCCATATCGTGCACTAATGTATATATCATGCACTAACGTATATATCATGCACTAACGTATATATCATGCACTAACATATCAATCTCAATTCAAAATAAATCTCAATTCCTGAAGTTTGCGGTAGGCATGGAACTACCATAAAATTCCACTGATATGCACAAGAAACTATTATTTCCCAAAATGGTACATAAAGGATTTCTCTGGGGATTTTTTAGTATAATGATCTCTTAAGGATATTCTATTATAGAAAAAAAATACACTCTAAAAAAAAATGTTGGCCAGGCACGGTGGCTCCCGCCTGTAATCCCAGCACTTTGGGAGGCTGAAGTGGGAGAATCACCTGAGGTCAGGAGTTCGAGACCAGCCCGACCAACATGGGGAAACCCTGTCTCTACTAAAATTACAAAAAAATCAGCCGGCATGATGGCGTGCGCCTGTAGTCCCAGCTACTCGGGACGCTGAGACAGGAGAATCGCTTGAACCCGGGAGGCAGAGATTGCAGTGAGCGGAGATCACACCACTGCACTCCAGCCTGGGTGACAGAGCAAAACTCCGTCTCAAAAATAACAAAAAAGAGTCATTCAGGTAATACAGCAATAAACAATACTTTTTAACGCCACAGAACTTTTTTCAGTTCCTGTGAAATTGCACAAAACGATGGTCACCAAAAAGGATTCTAGAGCTGTGTGCCTGGGTTTACATCAGCTCCACCGTTTATGAGCTGTGTAATCTTCAGGCAATCACTTACTCTCTCGGGCCTCAGCTGGCTCTTCTGTAAAACAGGGCAAGTATGACCTAATTCACAGAGTAGCTATGAGGATAAATGAGTTAATACATGCAAAACAGCACATAAGCACTGAGTTTGCTATTAATTAACTCCAAAAAACTAAATGAAATGTCTCAACTATTGGAATACAGGGCTTTTTAAAGAACAACTTTAAAAACACAGAATATTTGGATCATATATTCGGCAGATCTGGGTTCAAATCACTGGGAGATACCTGTTTCCACCTATGTAACACATTGCCCTAACAGGTCTAGGATAGCCAGAGGGTGAAGGGCAGGGCAGAACCCAAGTTTGCAATATGCTGTTGGTAAACTTATGAGGGCAATCATAAATTAACCAACAGCATGTTGCAAATTTGGGTTCAAATTAAAAAGGTGTTTCCCAAATCCCAGAATCTCTTCAGCTAAAAATCTTAGCTTAGCTGTCATTTTCCTCCAGAAACAATGATTAACTCCTTTCAGACATGTCCTAACCCTCACTGTTCCTCCCCTCAACTAGAGGGCCGGAAGGACAACCTCTTGTCTCATCTCCACTCCTGTACTTCCTTTCTTTTTTTTTTTTTTTTTTTTTTTTTGAGACGGAGTCTCGCTCAGTCGCCCAGGCTGGAGTGCAGTGGCCGGATCTCAGCTCACTGCAAGCTCCGCCTCCCGGGTTTACGCCATCCCGAGTAGCCGGGACCACGGGCGCCTGCCACCTCCCCCGGCTAGTTTTTTTGTATATTTTAGTAGAGACGGGGTTTCACCGTGTTAGCCAGGATGGTCTCGATCTCCTGACCTCGTGATCCACCCGTCTCGACTTCCCAAAGTGCTGGGATTACAGGCTGGAGCCACCGCGCCCGGCCATGTACTTCCTTTCTTTTTTTTTTTTTTTTTTTTTTTGAGACGGAGTCTCGCTCTGTCACCCAGGCTGGAGTGCAGTGACCGGATCTCAGCTCACTGCAAGCTCCGCCTCCCGGGTTCACGCCATTCTCCTGCCTCAGCCTCCCGAGTAGCTGGGACTACAGGCGCCCGCCACCACGCCCGGCTAGTTTTTTGTAGTTTTTAGTAGAGACGGGATTTCACCGTGTTAGCCAGGATGGTCTCGATCTCCTGACCTCGCGATCCACCCATCTCGGCCTCCCAAAGTGCTAGGATTACAGGCTTGAGCCACCACGCCCGGCCTATGTACTTCCTTTCTTAACACACATCTGTCACTTTCATGTTTAAGGACGACGGGCTCAATGCTGTCTTCAGAGTGAAGTCCTAACTCTAACCGAAATTTAACCGAAATATTAAAACACATTCATACAAGGCCAACTCTCCAGGAACATCTTTAAATAAGTTACACATACATTACTGACTTCCAGACACAGCTGAACACGTACTTTACGCAACTTTTTACATGTCGTACTCTCTCCCACTAATGCTCCTCACCCCCCCAAATGGTACCCAGACTTTTTTGACAAAGGCTCTTTGTCAAAAAAAAAAAAACCCTTTTTTGACAAAGACTCTGCGTGGCACATGCCCACAGTACTCTACAAATATCTGCTGCCCCACTTGCCAATCTGCATTGTCAGTTATCTGCTTACCAGTTTCTCCTCCCCCACCCCACTCCTCCACAGCCAGTATATTCCTCAAGATCCCAAGAGGCAGTGATTACCCGTGCAAATAGAGTAAGTTTTAAGCACTCAGGCAAGTCTTCTGTTCAAATAAACTACTTAAAATACTTAATTATTTCTCATTCTGCATCTGCACATTATTTAAAAGGGCAGTTAAAAATTTTAACATTCCAAAGCCAACTGTGATAGAAATCTTGTAAACGGAATCTATTTCAACGCAACCAGCAACGGCGGATGAAAAGTACATAAAGTCAACATCTGCATATCAATTATTGATACTCGCATCGAAAGCTCAACGGTGAAGAAACAGGGCCCCGTTATCAGCTGTTCTTCAAACCTTTCTAGGGGAAAAAAATCTGGGCAGATTTAGGTGTCACTGTCAGCTCCTGCCCTACATTTGCCGTCACTCAAGGCTCCTCCAGGGAGAAGCTTCCAGGAGAACCCGGTCTCGGGGCTGCGGCGGGCGGGCTGGCGGGTGGGGCGTTGCTGGGGTCCTCACAGGGGTCGCCACAGCTCCTTGCCCTTTTTCTTCTTCTCCATCCTCGTTCCCTCTCCCTCTACTCCTCGCTCCCTTCACCAATCCCCCCTCTCTCCCTCGGTCCCCGTCCCCATCTTCCCCGTATTCCTCCTCTCCCCTTTGGTCCCCGTCCCCTTCTCCGCCCTCCCGGGGCGGCCCCGCTCCCACGTGACCGGCGGCGGGCGGGGCGGGCCGCGGGCGCGTCGGGGGTCGACGGGCGCCGTTCGGGCCGCGAACCCGCGCCGTGAGAACGTCCCGGGATTCCCGAGACGGCCACGGGCGGCGCCAGGGCAGGCGGCTGGCGTGGGTGTGGGCTGGGTACCGGAGGGGCGGGGCTCGGAGGGGGCCAGACTGGGGCCGGGGCCAGGACCGGGGCGGGGGGCGTCGCCGCGCGGGCCCGCGCTGGGCCGGGCCGTACCTACCACTCGGCCCCCGAGGAGCACCGCGTCTCTGCTGCTGCCTCTCGCAGGGCTGCCGCGTCTTCCGCCGAGCGCAGCCGCGTCCCGTGGGGCCGCCTGCGCCCGCCCGCGCCTCCGCCCCGCGCGGCGGGACCCCCGCCTCAGCGCGCGCCCACCCCCGGCGCGACTCGTCCCCTCCTCCCGCGCAGCCAGAAAGAGAAAATGGCGCTCGATTGGCCTCAGGAAGTGACGTTGGCCCTCATTTGCATGTAGGCGCAGCTAGCCAATGGGAGCAGAGTGTGCTTGGGGGCCCCTGGCATTTCCCACAGGCCCCCCGGGGCCCCTGACTAAAGCTGGACTGGAGGCTCTGGGGTGGCAGTGGGGGGCCCCTGTAGGGCCCCCTGACTCCCTTCTGGCCCAGGGAACTGCCCTGCCAGCTCCTTTCCACATCTGTGCAAACTCTCGTGAGAGTTTGAGTGGGTAATGACGTCACTAAAGGGGTGGGGAGAGTGTGTCATCAACCATGTGACTAATCACGTGGACTCACCACAGCTTTGACTTCATTTGCATGGAATGGGGTGGAGCTAGTGCCAGCTCCAGGAGTGGTGACCCCGCCCACATCTCAGAGCCAATGGGAGCCCAGCTGTGATAATGCTGCCTTGCCATTGGAAGACAGAACTTTGGCTCCCAGAACTGGGACAAGTGTGCCATGATTGACATATCCTGGTGAACCGACTGGCTGGGGTCTCCTGACTTCATCATTCCTGTGGGAAAGTGATCACACCTTTTCTTGAGAATTCTGATTTTTAGATCTACTACAAGTTGTGTGGGGAGAGGGTTAATTGCATACATTTGTATAAACTATTAACCTAAAAGTTCACTTTTGCACAGGTTTTTATCAATTGTGTAGCAATAATAATTTATTCCTCAAAATGAGTGGAACATGGAGTAGGGCTTTCAAAATGGCTCTAGGTCTTCGTTCTGTGGAGTCCCCAGGCCTCTGGTGGACGCCCTCGTGCCCCAGAGCACGTGGGAGTAACCACGAGGGCAGCGCAGGCGCCTCCCCCAGTGCCCCCAACCTTAACCCTAATTCTGACTCTGCACCTGAACCTCACCCTAGCGCTAACCCTGACTCTGACCCTAACTCTCCCGCAGTGTTCCTTCCCCTGACCCTAACTCAGCCACGCCCTCCGTGGCTGTTCCAGGCCTTTCCTTCTTGGCCCGAAGCCCCCTGCAGGACACGTGCCCATTTCAGCATAAGGCCATGTCTCCTTCCAGAGTGCTGAGCCCCTGCAACCCGCCACCGGCCTCCAGCCCTGCGGCCCACTCCAGCCGTCACGGGGCAAAGGCTGTGCCCAGGCTGGGCCTTCCGCCCACAGACTTCTCCAGAGCTTCCTTGTCACCATCCACTTGCCCATAATTTCAGCTTTTCCCTCTCAATGGGAGCCTTCTGCTCAGTTTAGCCCAGTGACTAAAAACATAATAGGCACTAAATAAATGTCCATATTCGTTTTAAAATTGTGTTAAATGGTGAGCCGATATGACCTGACCACAATTTGCTTTTTTCCTACGGGAATACAAGTCATAATTGAAGAAGAGTTTGCCCTTTATGTTTGCTTACGAGTTAAAATTTTATTTTGAGTTACAGTGGTAAGTGGATGTGATGTTCCTATATATCTTCCTTGCAAAATTATGGGTGGGATGAAAAGTGTAGTTAAAGTCTGCAGTCTCCCGTTGATCCTCTAGTGACCTCTCATTCTATCACATTTCTCAAAACAGCAGTCCCTGTGTCTGTCTCCTCAGCCCCCTGCACGCCTCTCACCCCTACCCTCACCACTGCAGAAACGCCTTGGTCACCAGTGCCCTCCTAATTGTTGAGTCCAAAACAGATTTTAGGCCTCGTCTTTCTCGATCTATCTTCCACTTGTTACTACAGACCAATCCCCCTTTCCTACAGACCTTCCCCCACAAAGTCGCCCCCCACCCCACTACTCCCCAAAAGGGCTCTTTAATCTCCAAACTCATGAACTGTTTCCTCATCTTCGCCTGCGTCTCTTCCCGGCCCATCCTTGAACGCGGTGTTCTCTGGGATCCTGCTGGCTTTTTCCTACACGGTGCAGCACATATGCGCCACTTGCTTCCTGTGTGCCAGGCACCGTGCTGGGTTTTGGAACTCCCACGCCCTTCATTTTTTTCTGCATTTTCTCCCTTGTTAATTTCAACCACAGATTCAAAACTTGTTATTTCAATTCCAAACCAGTATCTTCACCTCTTCCTACGTTTCAGTTTTATTTTTCTGGCTGCCAAAGGGGGCAGCTCCACTTCAGAGTCCCACAGGCAACTCAGATTCAAAACGCTCGAATCTGAGCCCATCGTTCTCTCCTCAACAGCCACTCCTACAGCAAGCAGTGTGTTCCCTGTCTTTTCCAATTTTATATCCCAAATATTCGTCAGATCTGTTCCCTCATCTGCAGCCCCACTACCACTGCAGGCATTCAGGTCATCTCCCGCCTGTAACACCTGCACAGGCTCCCACCACCTTACCTCCAGCTTGGTACCTCAGGTACTTTCCCCAGTCAGCCCTTTTAGAGAGTGAATCTGACTGTCCTTCCCTTCTTGCTGCAATCACTCAAAATCCCCCAGGGATCAAGCCCAGCTGGTCAGCATGACACACAAATTCTCCAAAGCTGACCAGTCAGCCCCCAGTCCCATTTTGCTCCTGTAAACACCACATGGTGTTTGTTCATGGGATTCCTGTCCCAACCCCTGAGCTAATTTTCATTCCACTGCCATTCAAAGCTGAACCCTACTGGCCTCTCTCCCACAAACATCTCCCTGAACACACACATACACACACACACACACACACACACATCAAAATGTGGGAGGTACTTCTTGACATTCCCAAAACATTCTGTGTCTCCTGCTGCCCTCGCCACCTTGTTTACTGTTATCTGCTCACTGCTTGTCTCTCTACGGGGCGCCAATAGGGGCCATGTCTCCTTCATCATTGTATCCCTTGTGCCTACATTACTTTAATAAATACAATATCAACATTTGCATAAATATGATAAATTTGATAAATATAAATATAATCAAATTTAAATGTTGAATGATTTTTTTCCCTTGCATTTTGCTATGAAAATGTTTAATGTACCAAAAAGTTGAAGTAACTGTTCTGGGAACACCATCACCTAGCTTTTCCAGTTAACATTTGCTTACTTCCATTATCACATACTTATTCAAATATTTACCTCTTGACTCATTTTTTTTAAGCAAACATCAGTACACCATCCCTAAACACTTCAGCGTGGATATCTGATGAATACAGTTTAAAACCGCCATCCACAGCGTTGAGCTAGAAAGGACTGTCCCTCCCACCACAGAAGGAATGAGCAATGTGACTGGGGACTTGTCAAGATTATTTTCATAGACTCAGGAAAGTGCATGACACTGAAGTCATCAAACCTAAGACACAAGTTGGACCTCAGGACTTATCCACCAGGCAAGTCACAGCTCATGCAGGTTTATTCTGCACACCCACTTCCGAATCACAAGAAGACCACAGACTTGGTGGCAGTAGAAGAGTAGATTCCTCGACTCCGGTTGCTCCGTTAGGTTTGAAAAGGAAGATGGCCCATGTGGAAGCTTCCCACTCTCTCATCTAGGTCCCCCTATCACCAGTACTGGCATTTGTAAGATAGTTGTTCAGAACAAAGGGAGCCCCAGAGTGGACTGTGGCAGCCACAGGCACCTTTGTGTGAATTAGAGAGGCAGGGCCTCTGGGTGTGTTGCTGTCCTCCGGGACCTGGCTCGTGGAGATGAAGGGGCCTTGGTATGTCTTCCAGTATCACTTCCTCTGCTTCTGTGCAGACCCAGCCCCACAGCAGGGCACAGACCTATGTGAAGAGAGCGAGCTGGATTTCAGCTCCCACTTCCCGCTCCGCTCGCTCTGTGTAAAGCACAAGCATGTACAACTATAGTCAGCAGCCCAGCTGGTCTACGCACAGAGACGACTGTGCACGTGCACACGTACAATCAAAGAAACTGCAGAGTTCATCTAAAACCAGTGAGCCACAGAAGAGGAGAGCTTTGGGAACAACTTACACGTATTCTTTCTCTACTTTGTTTTTTGAGGTTTCTTTTTTCTCTTAGAGACAGGGTCATACTCTTAGAGGCAGGCTGCAGTGATAGGATCATAGCTCATTGCAGCCTCGGCCTCCTGGGCTCAAGGGATCTCCCCACCTCTGCCTCTCAAGTAGCTGGGACTACAGGTGTGGACCATCGTGACTGGCTAAGTTCTTCGGTTTTGTTAGAGAAAGGATCTCACTATGTTACCCAAACTGGTCTCATACTCCTGGACTCAAGAAATCCTCCCGTCTCAGCTTCACAAAGTGCTGGACTGAGAGGCATAAACCACCACACCAGGTTATTTCTCCCCTTCATCCCACATACGCTCTGTGTAGGTCCACCAGGTGCCAAGAATACAGTGCTGAGCAGACTCCATCCCTGCTCTCCTGGAGCTTAAGCTAATGGAGGAGAAAGGCATCCGCGAAATAACTACACAATGAAAATATACTTATAAACTTTGGTCAATGCTCCTGAGAAAGGAAATCTCCATATATGCCTGTGACCCAGAAACCTGATGTAGACCCGCAGTCTCGAAGAAGCAGGGTCTGGGATCAGGGGATACGTAAAGCTGTGAGAGGCGGAGAAGAAGAGAGGTCTGCGAGAGGCCCCAAATAAAGCCTACGCCTGAGGGAGCCTGGCACAGCCAGATCAGAGCAGCCAAAGTGCAGGCCACAGGAAGAAGAGGATCACAGGGGAGGCCAGGGCCAGGCTACGAAGCCATTTGGGTTGTATTAAGACCAAGGAGAGGCCAAGGAAGTGGTTTCAGTGGCTGGGTTGATAGGATCAGATTTGCATTTGAAATGTACAGCAGGGCTGTCCTGTGGAGAAAGGAATGTTAATTGAGGAAAGGAAGATGCAGCTTAAGAGGAGGTTGTTGAAGCAGTCCTGGTTAAAGATGACGACAGTTGGGAACTGACATGAGGGTGGCAGCAGTGAAGATGAAAAGAAGTGGCCAGCCTTGAGAGAAAATTTGGAGGGGAGAGAATCTGCAGTTGTTGGCATGGAGAGCTGGAGGCAAGCCCTAGAGGGGGCACTTGTGTTTGTGGACCTTACTGGCTTTGGAAGTATGCTTGGCTTTCTCTGGTTGGTCCTGAGTTAGACGTGGAAACAATAAAAGTATGGGAAACTGGCAGTCACTGACTCAGTCCTGGCCATTTTGGGCTGATTGCTGCAGAGGCACAGGTCACAGATCGTCTTGTACAGTCAGACCATTTTTCGTTGGCACATTCAGTTTGGTCTCCCTTCCCCTTGTGGTCATTCTCTCACTGGAGAGTTTGGACAGCTCAGGGGAGGCTAGAGATCCAGATCTTCACAGCTTGGAGGTTGTCTGGTTGCCCCCATAGGCAATCATTTCATGAGAATTCTTTTCTTTGCGTTGTAGCATCACGGAGATCATCTGATGACAGAGCAGCTGCACAGAAGCACTGCAGACTCTGCAGAGGATGCAACCAACAGCATCATGACCACTATGACAAAACATGACTAATAGTTCTCATAAGATGCTTCTGAACTGGGAACACCAGTTTCCCATCCCAGGACAAGAGAACAAATCCCACAGGCCACAGGGGATCCCATAGGATCAGCCTTAAAGAGACAAATAGTTTTTTCCTTACGGCATTGTATAGTCTCTTTCACTTTGCCTGTTTCATTCATCCAAGTACAGCGAAGAGTATTAGCAGCACAGATGCCATGACTCGCCAACAAGAAATCTACAGCAATAGGCTTGTTCATCACCATGTATACCAGTGAGCTGAGACTGGCCTGTGTTCCATCCAGGGCACAGGAGGTGGTGTTCACACTTCTCACTTCTGCCAGAGTGAGTAGTAATTTTCTCAAAGTCTCCTCTACTTGTATGATTCCCACCTCTGGGAACACTGCTCTGCTTGTTCGTATAAACAATGAGTCAGTAATTTCTCCAGGAATAGTGTCTGAATGATCAGCCGGATTTCCAGCCTTGGTGATTTCTAAAATTAGAGTCTCTATGTATAGACAAGTCTCAGAATTCTATTCCTAAAGTGCATGAGAGGCTGGGGCAAGGTGGCTCACGCCTGTAATCCCAGCACTTTTGGGGGCCAAGGTGGGCAGATCACGAGGTCTGGAGATCGAGACCATCCTGGCTCGAACATGGTGAAACTCCGTCTCTACTAAAAATACAAAAAAATTAGCCGGGCATGGTGGCGGGCACCTGTAGTCCCAGCTACTCAGGAGGCTGAGGCAGGAGAATGGCGTGAACCCGGGAGGCGGAGCTTGCAGTGAGCTGAGATAGCGCCACTGCACTCCAGCCTGGCTGACAGAGTGAGACTCCATCTCAAAAATAAAATAAAATAAAATAAAATAAACTTCATGAAAGCAATCAGCTCTGGACCCAAAGAAAGCAGCATCCAATAGGGGTGTATGGAGATCCAGGAAAAAAAGGGATTTGTCTATGACACTAGCTTGGAACCAAGGTTTTACATTAGCTGGGTTATGCTAATTGGGTCTCTATTGGTATCTTTAAGGTGGCAAATACTGGTCTATCACTCTATGAAGGTTGTTGAATGCAAATTTAGTTTTAGGTTTTATTGTTCATGTAGATGCAAGTGGAAACGCTATCAGCTGTGATCTGCTATGTCTCATTTAATAAAACTAGAATTGCCTAGAGGTTTTCATCATTGGAATGTGGTGATTGATGGCATGTCCTGTAGTCAGTAAGATTGAGGGCACTGACTACTGTCTGGGATCATCTGAGAACGGTGTCAGACTATTTTCTGGTCTAACTATTATCATAAAAAGGGAAGAAAAGAGAAAAAGGGGGTCACTAGGAGTGGACAGCAACAAGAGGCCTACAGAAAATTAGAAGAATGATCATAGGCAAAAGATGAAAACTCGGCCGGGCGCGGCGGCTCACGCCTGTCATCCCAGCACTTTGGGAGGCCGAGATGGGCGGATCACGAGGTCAGGAGATCGAGACCATCCTGGCGAACACGGTGAAACCCCGTCTCTACGAAAAATACCAAAAACTAGCCGGGCGAGGTGGCGGGCGCCTGTAGTCCCAGCTACTCAGGAGGCTGAGGCAGGAGAATGGCGGGAACCCGGGAGGCGGAGCTTGCAGTGAGCTGAGATCCGGCCACTGCACTCCAGCCTGGGAGACAGAGCCAGACTCCGTCTCAAAAAAAAAAAAAAAAAAAAAGATGAAAACTAAAACAAGAATCAGAGTCTTGGTCCACTGTCTTGAGCAGAAACTTTCCACTGTTTGAGCTTGTTCTAAAGGTCTTGAGTCAGCTTCCTACTTCCTAAGATGGGCTGCTTCTGGGGAATCTCTAAAGCTTGAGGTCTGCTCTTGGAATAGGCTTCCAATTGTGTGGGATTCTGGATTGCTTCTTTAGCAAGTTGTGAAATGTTTGGAGTTTCACTGCTATGGTTGTTGTAAACGTAGATGGTAAGTCCCTTCCAACAAAATTTAAGAGCAATTTTCTCAGACATCTCTTCCAACAGACAAAATCTCCAGGTTGAAGATCATGAGGAAGCTATTTAGGAAGATGTTGTAAGAAGGTGGCTGTTGAATATTGAACATCACCAGTATTTTGCTCGTCTGGGTGCAGCAGGGCCAGGGCTAGTATCAGAAGTGAAATCCTAAATGCATTACAAGCTGTCTTGGTCCATTCTGGCTGCTATAACAAAATATCAGACTGAGTGGCTTATAAACAACAGAAATTTATTTCTCACAGTTCAGGAGGCTGGGAAGTCCAAGATCAAGGCAGTGATCGGATTCAGTGTCTGGTGAGGTCCTAGTTCATCATAGAAGGCCACCTTCTCACTATACCTCACATGGTGGAAGAAGTGATGGGTCTCCTCTGGGTCTCTGTTTACAAGGGCACTAACCCCATCTGTGAGGGCTTCACCCTCATAACTTATTCACTTCCCAAAGACCCCACTCTTAATAAATCACATTGGGGGTTAGGATTTCAACATATGAGTTTTGATGAGATGTTCGGTCTATAGCACCAGTTCAGAGGGTAATTGACGTTTCCCTGAAGGAGGGAAACATATGGCCAGAAGGGGAGTGAGACTACCTTTGGCCAAAGGAACTCCAGGGTTTCTGAAATTTTTCCTACCTTTAATTAAGGATGCTGTTGGCTCTCTCAATCTATTCAGAATATGTGGGTAGCGAAGGCAGTGTGGTTTGGGGGTAGGAGGTAACACTTTATAGGATCCTCTTATAATGGCTCCATAGAGTGTGTACCTTGGTCACTTGATGTGAAAGCGGAGATGCTCCAAGATTGGAAACATGAAAGCAAGCAGCTTTTTAGGAACTATAAGGGCTGTGGCTTTTTGTTAAGGAAATATTTTAACCCACCCTGAAAATAGACATGCAATAACTAAAACATCCTCAACTCTCACGGAGGGCAGAGGCAGGTAAAATCCATCTGCATTAGCCTGTTTTCACGCTGCTGATAAAGACATACCTGAGACTGGGCGATTTACAAAAGAAAGAGGTTCAGTTGGACTCACAGTTCCACATGACCGGGGAGGCCTCACAATCATGGCAGAAGGTGAAAGGCACGTCTCATGTGGTGAGCAAAAGAGAGTAGAGCCAAGTGAAATGGTTTCTCCCTTATCAAATCATCAGATCTCGTGAGACTTATTCACTACCATGAGAACAGCATGGGGGAAACCGCCCCCATGATTCAATTCTCTCTCACTGGGTCCCTCCCGCAGCATGTGGGAATTATGGAAGTACAATTCAAGATGAGATTTGGTGGGGATACAGAGCTAAACCATATCACTATCTGAAGATGCTCATGGGGCTATTGAGATCTTAATCCCTGGCCATGTTCCATCTTTATGGATTTTTCCATGATTATATGGTCAACAGGTCATAACACATGCCCAAAATAATCTCAACTATCTTTTTAAAGTTCTCCCACCAATATCAATTTAAGATAGTAACCAATTTGTCTGTACCATGAGCAGTAGTTTCACTGAGAAATTTAGCCAATATTCATCTGAAATCATCTAGTACCACCAACAGGCCTTCTTGGAAGTGCCAGAGATTATCTGAGTAACGGTACAACCAGGCTTCTTCCATAACAGTGGATATCTTATAACGGCCTCTTTGAATCCCTCCAGGGGTTTATTCTTTAGGGGTTTAGATTAGGATCACAGCCTTTGTTAAAACGGTTTGGCATGAGGACCAAGTATTTCCTTTAGTTTCCATGGTGTCTCTTCTTGCCTAGGCCTCAGCCTTATTAATGGAAGGGAAAGGCTTCACCTCTTTAGGAAGTAGGAGTCCAGCTAAAAGCTTCTGAACTTGTCCATTTTGGATGGGGGTCCCAGTAGAAGTGAGAAACCTCCTGTTTCCAAAGCTTCCCACAGTTGTGTGCTGCTCCCAAAGCCCACCTGCTGTCTCTGTGTGCAGCCCCTCTGGACTCTCACTGTCTGACAATCTCTAGTAAGCACAGTGAGCTTGGCCATCAGGGTTGATTTTACCTCGGGAGAGGACGATATCCTTAACAAAGAAGAGAGAGTGGTGATAGCACATCCTACCTGACCACTTTCAGCTTCACTTTTGAGCTATAATCCATCCACAAATAGTATTAGGTCAGGGTTTTCCATCAAGGTCTCCAGTGAACCTAAAAAGTTACAGAAGGCTCCCTGGCTGAGGTAGCACTCCCTTCAGGCTCCCTTTCCTTGGCAGAGGCATGAGAGCAGCAGGATTCAGGGCATTGCAGCGTGAACAGTAAGGGGAGAGGAACAGAATCTCCTAAAAGGCTAATTGGCTGGCTGGGAAGTATGCATTTTCAGACAGCAGCAATGTCTGCATGGAAGCAGGAACAAGGAGGTCAAATGGGGAGACGAGAACTGTAATATGGTTTAGCTCTGTGTCCCCATCCAAATCTCATCTCAAATTGTAATCCTCATGTGTCGTGGGAGGAACCTGGTGGGAGGTGACTGGATCACAGGAGTGCTTTCCCATGTTGTTCTTGTGATAGTGAGGGAGTTCTCACAAGATCTGATGGTTTAAAAGTGGCAGTTTCCACTGAGTTCTCTCTCTCCTGCCACCATATTAGAGGTGCCTTGCTTCTCCTTCACCTTCTGCCATGATTGTAAGCTTCCTGAGACCTCCCCAGCCATGTGGAACTGTGAGTCAACTAAACTTCATTATAAATCACCAGTTGCAGGTAGTATCTTTATAGCAGTGTGAAAATGGACTAATACAAACCAGTTCATCAGAAGCCTCAAAAAGTTTTCAGTGTCAGCTATTGTCCTAAGACAAGGAGAATAAGCCTCTGCACCCAGATCAAGGGTAAAGCGATAGTGAGTCTAGGATCTTTGATGGTTCCCAGGAAGTTGAATAAAAACCCCAAGCACTTGCACAGATTGCTCCTGCAAAACCGACCATGGGAACCTTTGCAGTTAGGGATGCCAAGGGAAGGGGCCATTGAAGAGCCTTCTCCAGGTCCCAGAGGCCTGTGCATGTTTATGCTCCCAAAGCAAAGGATCTCTTACTGAGTCCTTAGTCAATTCACAAAAAAAAAGTGTAGTAATTTTAGAAAAATCTGGCACTTATTGCAGTATCCAATGAAACCTAGAAATCCTCTCGATTGTCATTCTGTGAGAGATTTGGAATCAACTTGGGTAGTCTCCTTAGATAGGGCATGTCCTGAATAATAAACTATGTTTGGGCAAAATGGTAACATGTCTTCTGAAACATTATGTCCCTTTTCTACCAAGGCTGAGAGAAAGTCAATGGAATCTTTTTTGGAGGCTTCTTTGTTCTCTGAGAAATGTAGGAAATCATCTATATATAGTATCAGAACCAAATCCATGGAAATTTAGATCTTTTATGTTTTTTTTTCTTTTTTCTTTTCTTTTTTTTTTTTTTTTTTTTTTTGAGACAGGGTCTCACTCTGTCACCCTGAGTATTTCAGGCTGGAATGCAGTGATGCAGTCATAGCTCACTGCAGCCTCAACCTCCTGGACTCAAGTGATCCTCCCACCTGAGCCTCCCAAAGTGCTGGGATTACAAGCATGAGTCACTGCACATAGCCATCTTTTAGGTCTTGATTGAGGACCTGCAAAAAATAGGAGGGAGTTTCATTGAGACTCTAAGGCATAACTTAGAGTATACTCTTGTCCTACCTAGGTGAGGACGAAGGGTACTGAATGTCTCTATGCGGGGTCACGCCGAACAAGACAAAGAATCTCTATCATGACGGCAAGTGGCTTCAGGAGGGGTTGACAGCAGCAAGGGGTTTGGGTTAGGAGCCACTGGGAAGCAAGAGATGACAATTTTCTTGATGGCCTTCAGACCTTGAAAAATCGACATCCTCATCCATTTGGTTTCTTCACTGGCAGAACAAGAGCATCAAGAGCTAGTGAAGTGCATGAGAAGGCCTTTGGATCCAAGGCCTTCAAAGATTGGTGTCAGCCCTTTGTTTCTGGCTTCAAGGAATATGGGGGAAGTTTGGGTTACAGTGTGGTAGAAGAGTTGTTGGGAAAAGGTAGGGCATCTGGGCACAGGGGAGAGGAGGAAGGAGTTGATGGAGGTGTGGAAGGAGAGAAACAGGAGAGGACAAGGGGGAGGAGGAGGGCTAGACACAGGGGGACACGGAGGGCAGGCGGCTGAGGGGCTGTTTGTCAAGTCAGTCATTAGCATTGGCCAGACACTCTCTTAGCGAAATACTTTTTTATTCACAAATTAATTTGGAGGCCTCTGCATTTAGGCCTGGGGAATCTTATTCATTTTCTTCTATAAAGAATCTCTGAAATGAACAATGTTTTTCAAGCCAAATGTTCCCAGAGTTGCCACTGAAGACCCAAGTCACCCTTGGTGAAGTTTTGCCATTTAGAAAGATCAGCATGAGAACTGGGACCATGAGAAGCATAAGTCTTTCCTGGAAGAGCAGAGGATTAAACTGTGGATGCCCTGTGAGCTGGTGACGGGCAGCAGGCGTGTCATGCCAGTGCACAGTGTGTCTCAGGTCCCCAGCCTGTGGGCCGGCTTCCTCCAAAAACAGACCCAGGACCCAGCACCAGACCCCCACCCCCAAGCAGAAAACCAGAGAGAATGTTCTAAAAGCCAAGTTCTCAGGACAAAACCCCTGGACAGCAGAATCTTGCCCAGTTTCCCTGGTGATCCACAGCCAAGTTCATGGATGTGAACAAGGGTCCAGTAAGAGCTGCAGACTCGCCTGTCTGTGAGGCTGACCCACGTGCCCCTCATGCTTCTCGTTACTATGATGAACACCACGTTGAGAAAGCACAGCACTGTGCTCAAGATGCAAAGGAAACCATAGACAAAGAACTAAGGGCAGTTGGGAGAATGATGCATGAACTGTAGGGAATACTAATAAATAGATATAAATAGATAATAAATATATATAAATAAATATTAATAAATATATAGTTGTGTGTCAAGCACAAACAACCAAATAAAATTTCTGAAGCCAAAAAGTACAATCACGGAAATGAAAAATTCAACAGAGAGGCACAGCAGCAGATTTGATTAAGCAGATGAAAGGATCAGCAAACTTGAATATAGGGCAATTGAAATTATCCAGTCAGAGGAGCAGAAAGAAAAAAGAATAAAGAAAAATGAGGCCAGGTGCAGTGGCTCATGCCTATAATTCCAGCACTTTAGGAGGCCAAGGTCAGAGGGTCATTTGAGGCCCAGAGTTTGAGACTAGCCAGAGCAACAGAGTAAGGCCCTATCTCTACAAAAAATTAAAAAGTAAATTATCTGGGCATGGTGGCATGCAGCTATAGTCCTACATATTCAGGAAGCTGAGGTGGGTGGATCACTTGAGCCCAGGAGTTTGAGGTTACAGTGCACTATGATTGTGCCACTGCACTCCAGCATGGACAACAGAGCAATACCCTGTCTCTACAAAGGAAAGAAAAAAATGGGGGCCAGGTATGGTGACTCACGCCTGTAATCCCAGCACTTTGGGAGGCTGAGGCAGACGGATAACAAGGTCAGGAGATCAAGACCATCCTGGCTAACACGGTGAAACCCCGTCTCTACTAAAAATACAAAAAATTAGCTGGGCATGGTGGCAGGCACCTGTAGTCCTAGCCCTAGCTACTTGGGAGGCTGAGGCAGGAGAATGCTGTGAACCCAGGAGGTGGAGCTTGCAGTGAGCCGAGATCATGCCACTGCACTCCACCCTGGGCAACAAAGCAAGACTCCGTCTCAAAAAAAAAAAAAAAAAAAAAAAAAGGAAAGAGAAAATAATGGCCAAAAAACTTCTCAAATTTGATGAAACACATGAATCTACATATCCAAGAAGCTCAATGAACTCCAAACAGGATAAACTCAAAGAGATTCACAATGAGACACACTACAATCAAAATACCAAAAGCCAAAGATAACGAGAAAATCTTGAATGCAGCCAGAGAAAAGCAACTTGTAACATACAAGTGATCTTTAATAAGATTAACAGCCAATTTATCACCAGAAACTATGGAGGCCAGAAGCAGTGGGATGATATGTTTTACATTACTGAAAGAAAAAAAACTGTCAAGTAGCAATTTTATATCTGGCAAAACTATTCTTCAAAAATGAAGTAGAACTCAAGATATTCCCAGATAAACAGAAGCTAACCATTTATCACGAGTAGACCTTAGCTACAAAAAATGCTAAAGCGAACACAAGGTCAAACAAAAGAAATCTAGATGGCAACTCAATGTTATACAAACAAATAAAGATCTCTAGTAAAAGTAAATATGTAAGTAAATATAAAAGCTAGTATTATTGTATTGTTCGATTGTAACTCCAATTTTTGTTGCCTATGTGACTCAAAGGACAAAAGCATAAAACAATAATTATAAATCCATCTATGCTAATGGTCACACACATATAAATATGTAATTAATGGCAGCAACAATGTAAAGTAGGAGATGAATCTGGATAGGAGTAGAATTAATGTATGCTGTTGAAGCTATGTATCAATTTAAACTAGATTGGTATAAATTTAGGATTTAACTCTAATCCTAATAATAACCACAAAGAAAATAACTATATGGAAAAGAAAAAAGGGGGAAATCAAAATTGTTCAAGCCCAAAAGAAGGCAATATTGGAGGAATTAAGGAATACAATTAAGGAAATATAGAAAACAAATAGCAAAATGGCAGAAGTAAATTCTTCATTATCAGTAATCACATTAAATGTAAATGGATTAAATTCACCAATTAAAGGGCAGAGGCTGGCAATATAAATTTTAAAACATGATCCAAGTATATGCTGCCCACAAGAGACTCACTTTACACCCAAGACAAAAGTTAAAAGTGAAATGATGGAAAAAATTGCACACAAAGAGCAACCAAAAGAGCTAGAATGGCTATATAAATATCATAGCAAACAGATTTAAGTAAAACATAGTTATGAGAAAAAATAGGATGTTATATATTGATAAAAGGGCCAAGTCATCAATAAAATATAACAATTATAAATATAAGCATATATGCATCAAACAATGGAGCTCCAAAACATATGAAGCAGACATTGACAGAATTGAAGGGAGAAACAGTTCTACAATAATAATTAGAAATTTCAATACCCCATTTTCAATAATGAGTGGAATATATAGACAATCAATAAAAAATAGAATGTAAACACTATAGACGAATTAGACCTAACAGACACATAGAGAATACTCCATCCCACAACAGAACATAAATTATTCTCAAGTACAGACTGACCATTAAGTTTTTAATAAATAATAAATATCTGTTCTTTAGATCAGTTGGCTACTGGTAAAAAATATATATAATGATTCATTTGGGCCTTTGAATCTACATGCTACCTTTATTTCTAGTATTTCTAATGTGCTTTGCACTCAGAATTCAGTATAGTGTCAAGCAGAAACAAGCATTTCCTTGCGTCTACAGTTTCTGCATGTGATTGAAGTCCATGTAGAATGATTGTCAATAAGGAAAAAAACTGTATTTAAACTAAAATTATGCTGTTGCTTCCCCACTTGCTAATTTTTTGATGGAAGGAAATACTGCTCATATGAGAGGTTGGGAAAGTGAGACTTTGATCAGTCCACTGTCTCTACCAATGCTGGCAAGTTTATTATAGAAATTAAATATGGTAATAGAAAAGAAGGTATATTACTTTTACATTGCTTATAAAATTTTTCTACTCTAAAGAGCAAATTCAAATTTTGATATGATTGTCTTTATGCTGAGGCTACATTACTATAAATTAGGTTAGAGTAGGGAAGCAGATTAGAAGATTTAAAATGAGACAAAATAGAAATTTTCTTTTTCCTTTATTTTCTTTTTATCCCTTTTTATCCCCTTTGTAGTAATTCTTGTTTATTAGCTCCTAATAAATTATATAATCTTTCAGATAGTTTATATCTGAACATTTCATCCAAATAGCAAAGTGAAACAAAAACAATGCCTTTTATGCTGACTTATTCACCTTTTTCTAATAGAGATTTTGTCACATCTTGTTAAGCATTCAACTCACAATTACTGAGCATCACTGCTCCTTGTTATAGAGAAGGCAGTCAGTGAGAAGGACAGACAAGATAATTCATGCTGACAACAAGCAATAGATGTTTATACTGGATCTTCTAGGAGAAGCAGGATGGGGAGGGGAAAAACATAGGAAAACTTTTCCTAGAGAAGATGAGACCTGACTTGAATCTTGAAAAAGAAATAGGGCTTTAGACCATCAGACTAGAATAAATGCCTTCAAGGCAAAGGGTTAGCATATGTAAAGACAGGTATGCTGCTGTCTATGGCTACACACACACATTCCTTAGAATTGCTGGCAGTTCACTTGCATCTCAAAGAAATGTTATTTTCTTCTTTATTTCATGTGTGCAGAGAAGCTTTAGTTACACATGAAATGAGTTACCTTTCTCTAGAGCTCTTCGTACTCAATCAGGAAGCACTAACTAGGCTTTGCTCTGGAATGCTGGATCAGGGATGCCCAGCAGAGAACCACCTGCAGGCTGGGGCAGAAGTGTCAAATTGGGCATGTGCAACGGTAGTCCCTTATGAAGTAGAAGTGGTTTATATGAGTTCTGCAAGGATACTAGTGCTCCCTTCATTAATATGTGAATTAGTCTGTTGTCACATTGCTATAAAGAACTACCTGAAACTGGGTAGTTTATACAGAAAAAAGGTTTAATTGACTCACAGTTCCCCAGGCTGTACAGGAGGCATGGCTGGGGTGGGGGTCTCAGGAAACTTACAGTCCTGGCAGAAGGCAAAGGGGAAGCAAGCACATCTTCACATGACAACAGGAGGAAGAGCAAAGAGGAAACCCTACGCATTTTTAAACAACCAGCTTTCATGAGAACTCACTCACTATCATGAGAACGGCAAGGGGGAAATCTGCCTTCATGATCCAGTCACCTCCCACCAGGTCCCTCCCCTAACACTGGGGATTACAATGCAACATGAAATGTGGGTGGGGACACACAGCCAAACCATATCAATATGTTTCTCCATGCTTTCATAAAGACGGTGCTCAATACTCTCTTAGCAGAACCTAGTGAGAAGATGCTTGAGCAGGACTCACTTGATAAATCGACATCATTTATATCTCCTTAAGCCTTTAAATTATTTCCTCTACACTAAATCAAGTTATGGATCTCAACTTCATTTAATGTGGCCACAAACTACTCCAGCTATATTTTTCTAAAAGAATTCTAATTTGCATGTTTGTAATCTGTTCTAGAGAGTGAGCGAGGGCCTGACCCATTGCTTTTCCTAAGCAATGGATGGATGGGAACCCCTACTCCCAGGAGGAGTCCTAGCTCTTTAGGAGCAGTGCTGCCAAGAACAAAGGATGCCAGGTGTATTCATCCTTTCTCACATTGCTCTAAAGAAATACCTGAGACTGGATAATTTATAAAGAAAATAAGTTTAATTGGCTCACGGTTCTGCAGGCTGTACAGGAAGCATGATGCTGACATTTGCTTGGCTTCTGGGGAGGCCTCAGAAAACTTACAATCATGGTGGAAGGTGAAGGGGGAGCAGGAACGTCTTACAGAGCAGGAGCAAGAGAGAGAGCGAGAGGGGAGGTGCTGTACACTTTTAAACAACAAGATCTTGAGAGAACTCACCATTGTGAGTACGGTGCTGAGGGGATGGTGCTAAACCATTCATGAGAAATCCACCCCCATGATCCAATCATCTCCCACCAGTCCTCACCTCCAACACTGGGGATTAAAATTCAACATAAGATTTGGACAGAAACACAGATCCAAACCGTATCTCCAGGTCCATCAACTAACGAAGCAAACACAGTCATTCCCAGCTACTCACACTAACACATGGAGTCCAGAATATCTGCCAAGAACACCTGTATCAATAAATTCAGCCCAATCTAGCAGTTTTCCTCCTTCTCTAATACCAATAAAATTCATTTTTACACACTTTACTCATGTTTCTACTGATAACTAGGACAAATCATTTTTTTTGTTTTTGTTTTTTGAGACAGGGTCTTGCTCTGTCACCCAGGTAGGAGTGCAGTGGCATGATCACGGCTCATTGCAGCCTCAACCTCCCAGGCTCAGGCAATCCTCCTGCCTCAGCCTCCTGAGTAGCTGGAACCACAGGTGTGCACCACCACACCCGACTAATTTTTAAATTACATGTAGAGATGGGATCTATGTTCCTCTGGTTTGTCTTTAATTTCTGGGCCCAAGCAATCTTCCCCCTCAGCCTCCCAAAGTACTAGGATTATAGGCATGAGCCAATGCACCTGGCCAGAAAAAATGTTGTGTAAGCCTCTTTCCCCCAGTCAGATTTTGCATTCATCCCCCTTGGTGTGCAGGGATCTGACTGTGGTGATGGGTCTGGAGGCAGCAAGAGGTTTGGGGTTTGCTTTGAGAATGACCTGCTCTTGCAAGCTAATTGTCTCAATGAGAACATTACAAAGTCTTCCACAAGGGCAGGTTGATCCACTCAGGTGGGAAAAGAGCATTGGCTTCTAACAGCAAAAGGAAGATGATGTGGAATTTGAGGTTCCAGTTTCTCATTTGCATCACAATCCATCCAGTGATTCCCATTCCAATTCTTAGAGCCCTGCTCTTTTCCAATCAATGTCCTAACTTTCCAGGAAAATGCCTGGAAAGGCTGTGATATCAGTTTGTGTTGTTCTTCAACACCCAGAAGGATAAAATTGGGTTGGAACACAGAGAAATGGCTTTCCAGCTTGGGGCCCAGCCTGCTTGCCTTTCACTCCAAATCAGAACAGTTTATGAAAGTTCCACTGACCTAGCAGGCATCCTTAGGACTCTGCACACAAGAAATCCATGCCTAGGGATTTTCAGGTAAAGGACATTGAGTCATTTCCCCATCAGCACTTCCAAGGTTCCAGTCTCTCTAGGGCACTTTACCATTTCCATTTTAGGCCCCTTTTCCTGCTCTTATTACTGTCAAAAAAGTTTCTAGGTGGGCATGGTGGCATGTAGCTATAATCCCAGCTACTCAGGAGTCTGAGGTGGGAGGATCGCTTGAGCCTAGGAGTTTGAGGGTGCAGTGAGCCATGATCATGCCACTGTACTCCAGCCTGGGTGAGGGAGCAAAACCCTGTCTCTTTTAAGAGAAAGCAAGAATGTTTCTAGCTCTGAGCTCTCCTTTCTGGATCCTTCACCTCATTTATGTTCCCATTACCACTTTCTGTTTCCACTCTATGGGGAGTTATCTGGACAACCCCAAAGGGCCCCTCATCCCTCAGGGGATCTTCATGGGGCTTCTCTTGGAGATTTGCAGTAAGTTTCCCTTAGAAACTCAGAGAAGTTCTGCAATTTTTTTAAGAACACCTTTTTAACGTGTCAATTCATATTTTGTTTGATTTAGTACTTTCAAAGCCAGTATAAGATCTGATCCTTTTCAGAAAGGTAGTAAAATGAAGAGACCCTATGTGAACAAATTAGACATAGTGGGAAAGACATAATTGTTACTGTACTTATCCCTTTCAAAGGGGAAGTACAGAGTCATTCAGAGAAGAGGGGAAGGAGACAGGTTCCAAGACGGTCTGGTGTTTCAGAGCACAGCACTGATGGCTTAGATGGGAGAAGCTAACTGCAGGCAGGACACTCACAGCCTAGAGACACCAAGGTGGTAATTCGCACCTACATCGTGAATAGCAGCTAAGAGTGAATTGCAACGTGTAGAGTAGAAACAGCCTGGGACAGGCTCGAGGTCAAGAGAACAAACAGATTTAGAAAAGCAGAGCTCAGTCAGTGTTGCCCGTGCAGCTTTACCTTAGTGGGAGTGTTTTGCTTGCAAAAGGAGAGTAAAAACAGGTTGTTCTCCAGACAGCTTGTTGCCAGTAAGACAGTGAGCGCTCCTCTCCCCTCGACTGCCTGGGCTCCCCAACCAGCATCTCAGATGCAGCACGTGCTCTGGTGCCCAAGAGGATTCGTCAAGTCAGTGGTTGTCTGGAAATTTCACACCCTTTGATAATAACAGCTCATCTTCGAGTGTGCCCCGCCTGCCTGCACTGTGCTGCCCCCGTGTCAGCCACAGGCCATGGCCTGGCTGAGGTTGCACAGGTGATGCTCTGCCATTTCATTTCGGCTCATGCCACAAACAAGTGCTCTTTTCACGGCCCACATAACACCATATTCTTCACACTTCTGTGCTTTTTCTTAGTGATTTTGCTGTTTAAAATGACCCCAAGCCCGGTGCTGACGTACTGTCTAGCATTCTAAGAGCAAGAGGCTGTGATGTGCCGCACAGAGAAATGCGTGTGAGATAGCTTTATTCAGGTGTGAGTTCCAGTGCTGCTGGCCATGGACACAGTGTTAGTGGGATCACCAACATCTATTCAAAAAGGTGTCTTTAAACAGGAACACGCATAAGCAAGGTTATGTACTGATTGGTTGATGAAAATGTTGTGACCAGAGGCTCGCGGGAACCCAGCCCTGTATTTCCCCAGAAGCAAGGGCTCTGTATTCACAAATTCAGTGTTTAGGTGACTTTATAGAACTAACGGTAGCAAATCACAAGAATCAACTGCATCTGCCTCCATTTTGCTCCACAGAGAAGCAAAGTGACAAGGAGGGTACATAGAAAACAGCCAGTACCCTCCAGTCCCACACAAGCTGGTGTCCAGGGGCAGAGTGGCTTGTGCTAAGCCTCATCCCAGCCCCACTCAGATTTCCTTTGCGTTTCTGGTGATTCCCTCCTGTTTTCTCTGGTTCTCCAGAGTACAGTCTGTCCAGGGGCAGAGTGGCTTGTGCCAAGCCTCATCCCAGCCCCACTCAGATTTCCTTTGCGTTTCTGGTGATTCCCTCCTGTTTTCTCTGGTCCTCCAGAGTACAGTCTGTCCAGGGGCAGAGTGGCTTGTGCCAAGCCTCATCCCAGCCCCACTCAGATTTCCTTTGTATTTCTGGTGATTCCCTCCTGTTTTCTCTGGTTCTCCAGAATACAGTCTTCCAAGTTGTTTTAATCAGATTCATTCCTACCTTGATGAAGAACTAGTGAAACATTTGAGATTACTGACCTCCTAGTGGTCTTTAAATTTTTTAAGGTGAATACACCTGTAGGCTCAGTGTTTTGGGAGGCCAAGGAAGGGGGATTTGTTGAGTCCAGAAGTTTGAGACCAGCCTGGGCAACATAGCAAGACCTCACCTCTACCACAAAACAAAACAAAACATTTTGAGCCCAAAAAAAAGTCATTGTTTAAAAAATTGACTCATACATACTATAACCTAGATTCCCAAATTTAAAAAAGACAATTCACATTTCTCATATGAGGTAGAGAAGGGGAATTAATGTTTCATTCTCACACTGTATGATCAATTGAATAATTTGCCTCTGTGGGTCCTGTGGATCCAGGTCTTCAGCTGAGGCCCCTGGCAGCCTGCAAACCTTCCAGCCACCAGGCTCCTGAAGCAGCACAATCCACTGTCTGCGGCTCCTGAACACTGCTCCTGCCAGCAACGCTGATGGCGGATGGTGTGATGCCAACGCAAAATGGCTGTTGGTGGAAACACATTAGCTGTAATTACCAATTGTCACAGGTCTTTCTTTGAAAGGAATCTTTTTACACAAAAATCCAATATTACCATCAGCCTCTCCTTGGTTTCCAACATGCTCAGGTTAGCCACAGTGATCCCAACTTCTGTTTCGTGTCACCTCTTGGCATACACACCCAAAATGTCAACTCCTATGGGAACAAACACTAAGCAAAGTGCAAGACCATGGGAGGCGTTCATCACAAGATGGCGGACTCATGTGAGACCATGGAAGGCTCTCATCACAAGATGGCAGACTTGGATTTTGGCTGAATGTGTGGTGCAATTTGGAAAGAATGCTTTCGATTCCCTTTTACTGCATATGTCAGAACAATTTCCTGTTAACTAATATGATGTTCTTACTTTAATTTTAGTATGTTTTAGTACAAATATCTAGGAACAAATTCTTCAGTTGAACAATCTGAGAAACAAATTGCTCAACTGATCCAAGGTCTGTCATTGTCTCATTCTACAGATAAGGAAATTGCAGCTCAGAGAGACCAAGAAGATTGGGAGACAGGGGTCTTACTCTACGAGTGCCACAGCCTTCCAACACCAGACTTCAGCACCAAAACAGGGCCTGGCGTGGCCAGGCATGGCAGAGCAAAAACCAGGCTCCTGACAAACTCTCACACAAACTGGAGGAGGGATTTGGAGGGGCAGTTAAGACCCAAACTCCAGTTTCAGCAAGTCTGCATCACAGTTTTACAATCTCATCTTTGACCTTTTTCTTCCTTCATATCTAATTTATCTTCATTTTCTGGGTTTTGTACAAGTTCTCAGCCATCATTAAATCACATTACAACTTCACCTACCACATCTTCTCTCCTTCCTCTTCCGCCCTTGAGATACTTTCTTCCCTTCCTGTCATATAGACTTCTGACACCATGAAACAGTCTTCCCAAGTTGCCTGCTGTGATTAAAATAACTTTTAACTCCTCGGACACCACCTCTCTGCTGCTCCCTTTTTGCTGTTCTCTTCCATCAAGTGCTGGTTCCAAGCACTAAAAACAAACTCATATTCAGAAGTAAATTTTGTTCATTAATATACCAGGACACTCTTCCATTTCAGTTTGTTTTCTAAAAGACCACATAAGACTACTGCTTTCTGAATTGTTTAAGGGGAAAGTTCACAATTGCATTTTAAAATAAAATAAAATGAGGCTCACATTGAGAACTCAGACTCTGAGGTTCTGCTGGGTAGGCAGCTCCCACACAGCAGGAATGTGTTCAACACACGCAGGCCAGGCACAGGCACAGCTGCATTTGTGTTCATCGTCCACAGAATGCACTGCCAACGAAGACGAACGTGAAATGAAGGCCCGGAACCTTTGAAGCTGGTAATTCACAAAAATTCCAACTATATATTTTGTATGGAAAACAAGGCGAAACTGTAAAATACCTAATTCAGAACTTGTCCCTTATAATTGTCTCTTTTTTTTTGAGACGGAGTCTCACTCTGTCACCCAGGCTGGAGTGCAGTGACCGGCTCTCAGGTCACTGCAAGTTCCGCCTCCCGGGTTTACGCCATTCTCCTGCCTCAGCCTCCCGAGTAGCTGGGACTACAGGCGCCCGCCACCTCGCCTGGCTAGTTTTTTGTATTTTTTAGTAGAGACGGGGTTTCACCGTGTTAGCCAGGATGGTCTCGATCTCCTGACCTTGTGATCCGCCCGTCTCGGCCTCCCAAAGTGCTGGGATTACAGGCTTGAGCCACCGCGCCCGGCCAATAATTGTCATATTTTTAATAAATTTTACTCCTTTTCCTAAAAAAGCGGAATGCTTGCCATTTTTCAAACATGCACTTATCTTTTAAGATAGAAATGGTTTCCCCACACCTCTGTCCACCCTCACATATTTTATGCGCAGCCTCATTTGTGCGATGCAATGTGAGGTTTCTCTTATGTGGACTCTCACTTCTCTTCACTTCCTCAGTGATTTTCTCCTATCCTTCTCTTTGGTTTTACTGTTCTTTAGTGCTAAATTATAAAATTAGAAGTAAAACTGTTGTCTGGCCTTGCCCTGGTACACTGCTAGTGCTCACCAATAAATATGAACCGACTCCGTTTTGTCTGCGTGTGGTTTTGGGTCAGGGCTGCTCTTTAGCCATTCTGGGATCAGCTGTCCCTTGATAGCTGCCTGAGGGGCTGGGGAACACTCTGGAGGGTGTGGTGCGAGGAGCAGCCCATGGTTGAGAATGAATCCCTATTTTTGTGTCAGCTCTGATACCTGCTGGGTCAGGCGACCACATCCGACCAAAATCACGGGCTTTCTTCCTCTCTCCAGCTACATAAATGATAACCACGCATCCAAATGTCACCTTAAAAACCCCAGAGCCTTGGTCTTGCTGTTAAAAGAGCTAATTGTGTCCTTGGGCACTAGCTGCCTTCATTCTCAAGGTATAGAGGAAATCGGTGAGGCCAGCCTTGGAAGACCCCCGGGTGGGGTGCAGTGTGGGTGCCTTCCTCTCGGCTCAGCCCCTCCCTCCTTCCTTCTCCACTTCTCAACTCTTTCACAGCCAGGAAGGGCCCCTGTACTCAATTTCTTTGTCCTGTCCTAGTAACTCCACTGTTCAACAACTCCATTTTTTTTCCGGTGTTCTGCATCCTGTTTTTATTGTTGTGTGGCAGATCCCCACCGTAGAACATAATTGCAAGTACTCGGTGGTGCAAAAGAGCAGTTAGTACCTAAGTACAGATGGGAAACACGATTCTTTTGTTTTAAGTAAATACTTAAACATTGCTCAGGTCCTAAAGCATCTGGACTCTAGGTCTGAGTAGCGGAGTGCGTCTCCTGTGGGCCCGCAAGGACCCCTGGATTCCCTCCCTGCAGTGATCAAGATATGGAACTGGAGCCACAGCTGGATCACAAGACGTCCCTTTTCTAGAGCCTTTCCCGGCCCTCTACAGGCAGGATCCGGCAGGAAAAAGATGATCGGAATTTCTCGAAGGTCAATGGTCTGCACAGCTGAGGATTCTGTGTGGTTCTCTTGGTTCCCTTGGTGTCTGGAGGAGGCCGAGGCCCTTAGATGACCTTTCAGCTCCTCGCACAGGACCAGCACGAGGGGCCCCCGGCCTCTGAGGACGCTGGCTCAGTGCCCTGGAAGAAGGCCTTGTCCCCTCGTCTTTAAAGGTCTTCCCCCAACAGCCGAGGGTGCCATGTACGTGATGTGAGCTCCTCTGAGCCCAGGCTGCGTCATCGTCTGCCGCGCCATGTGGAAGGGGTGGGAGCTGCGGCCACGGTGGTCACCCAGCTCCCCACCACGGGCACGCTCTTGGCATCCGGGAGCTCGCCCTTGGCTGAATTCTTCATGCTGAGACAGGCGGCCGGGAGATGATGGGTGCCCTGCACGGAGATGCTGAAGCCCTGGAGGCTCTGGAGCCCGTCAGACTGGGTGACCTTCACCAGGCAGTGTCCCAGGCCTCAGGACTCGGCTCTGTGCCCAACTTCCCAACATTGGCTGCCAGGCGGGTCTGGCAAAATCCTAGGGGTACAGAAAGCAAAGGGAGGTGGCACTGGCCACTGGAGGCCAGGCTGCCCACCAAGTACCTCCAGAGCTGCGTGTGCCTGTCCACGCCCTCCAGGGAACAGCTCACAAATGAGCCAGTGAAACAATCCTTCATCCCTAGTGACCAAGAACCAGAGACAGCCAGGCCACTCACAGGAAGCACAAAGCCCCAGGAGCACGACGCCAGGAAATCTCCCCTCATGACAAAAGGAGAAGGTCTGAGGTCACCAGGAAAAATCATGAAAATCAACGAAAAGCTAAACATTTCAGGCTTTTTGTTTGTTTTTTAGAGACAGGGTTGTTGTTGCCCAGGCTGGAGTGCAGTGGTGAAATCACAGCTCACGGCTGCCTTGAACTCTGGGACTCAAGCAATTTTCCTGCCTCAGTCTCCCAAATAGCTGGGACTACAGGCGCGTGCCACCAGGCCCGGCTACTTTTTTTTTTTTTTTGAAGATTGGGTATGTTGCCTCGGCTGGTGGCCAACTCCTGACTGACCTCAAGCAATTCTCTGCCTCGGCCTCCCAAAGTGCTCAGATTACAGGCATGAACCACCACACCTGGCCCTTCAGTTTTCTTTAAGAGGCATATTCCAGATAAACATATTAGAATATTTCAAAAGCATTGGTTTGTGTCAAAATCATTTTTCATTTTTTCAGAACACAGTCTATAAGCAACAAAAAGACAAATGCCACCATGGTCCAAATGTGCCCCCAAATGCATGTGTTGAAATGTGATTGGCAAAGTGATAGTATTAACAGGTGGGGCCTTTAGGGGTGACTGAGTCACATAGGCAGAGCCTTCAGGAATGGGATTTGTTACTTTATGAAAGGGCTGGTGGGAACTAGGCAGGTCCTTTTTCCCGTCCGCTTTCCACCGTGTGAGGACACAGCATCCCTTCCCCACAGAGGACACAGCAACAAGGGGCCATCCTGGAGGCAGAGAGCAGCCCTCCCCAGACCTCAGAGCTGCAGGGCCCTGATCACAGTCTTCCAGCCTCCAGAACTGTGAGAAATAAATTTATATTTTTTATAAGTTATCCAGTCTCAGATATTTTATTATAATATAACAGCATAAACAGATCAAGACAGAAGCCCGAGTACAATCACTCAACTGTGGAGATTGTTCGCTTTCTTTCTTTTCTTCCTTTCTCCTTTCCTTTCTCCTTTCCTTTCTCCCTTCCTTTCTCCCTTCCCTTCCCTTCCCTTCCCTTCCCTTTCTTTCCTTTCTTTCTTTTCTTTCTTTCTTTCTTTTTCTTTCTCTCTCTCTCCCTCCCTCCCTCCCTCCCTCCCTCCCTCTCTCTCTCTCTCTGTCTTTCTTTCTTTCTTTTTTTTTTTTGAGACAGTCTTGCTCTGTCGCCCAGGCTGGAGTGCAGTGGCTGGATCTCAGCCCACTGCAAGCTCCGCCTCCCGGGTTTACGCCATTCTCCTGCCTCAGCCTCCTGAGTAGCTGGGATTACAGGCGACCGCCACCTCGCCCGGCTAGTTTTTTGTATTTTTTAGTAGACACGGGGTTTCACCGTGTTAGCCAGGATGGTCTCGATCTCCTGACCTCGTGATCCGCCCGCCTCAGCCTCCCAAAGTGCTGGGATTACAGGCGTGAGCCACCGCGCCCAGCCTCATGGTGTTCTTTCTATTGACATTCTTATTATAAAGCTTTCACAGTCACATAAAGGCCAGGCTGCAGGACTGAGGAAGACAGGGAGGGAGCCTCCAGAGCAGCGGTCCTCGGCCTCTTTGGCACCAGAGATGGGTTTTGTGGAAGACAATTTTTCCACTGACAGCAGGGACAGGGGATGGTTTTGGGGTGACTCAAGTGCATTACATTTATTGTACACTTTATTTCCTTGTTATTACATTATAATATATAATAAAATAATTACACAACTCACCACTACGTAGACTCAGTGGGAGCTTGTTTCCCTGCACCTAGACGGTCCCATCTGGGGGTGACGGGAGACAGTGACGGGTCATCAGGCATTAGATTCTCATGAGGAGAATGCAGCCTAGATCCTTGCAGGCACAGTTCATGACAGGGTTCATGCTCCTACGAGAATCCACCGCACCACAGACATGACAGGAGGCAGAGCTCAGACAGTAGCACCAGTGATGCAAGCGGCTGCAAATACAGAGGAAGCTTCACTCAGTCTCCCACTGCTCACCTCCTGCTGTGCAGCCCAGTTCCTAACAGGCCACGGACGGGTAGCAGTGCTTGGTTAGGAACCCCTGCTCTACAGCATTCCATCAGAAAAGGAGCGAGGCAGCCGCTGCTCCACACAGCAGAGGAGGAGTGGCAGTGCTCTGGGACTCGGAATGGCACACAGCAGAGTGGACCCAGAACTGAGGACAAAGCACAGCGCAGAGACAGGCCCGACTCTCAACAGCCCGACTCACAACGGGTCAGCTTTACGACAGCATGAAAGCCAACTGCTTTCAGTAACACCCCCCCTTACAAGGGGTCTTACGGGGGGTCCTGTCACCGTAGACGCCATAGAAGTGGAGGAGCATCTGTGTGGTGCAGAGAGCTTTCCACTCAGGGATGCTAAGCAAAAGCCACGGTAGCCTGCAGTGCGTTACCAGGAGACACTCATGACAATATCCTTGTTCACAGAGTCTACATCACAAAACATCTAATTTTAGTGATACTCTCCCCAGTCAGACACAAAACTTCCACACGTACTTACTTCACTCCAGTCATGATCTTAATGAACCAGTTTTCACTGAGAAATACCAGAGCACAGCCCTCACATAATGCTCACTTGGGAACACCCTAGGCAACGCTCCACATTCGGGACTACTTCAAAACAAAGAACACTTACGTACAAAATCCCCCACACTTCTGTGACAACAGACATCGGCCTCCAATGCCGAGAAAATTACGTGAGCTACCATTTCCCTTTCAGCCCATCTTAAAGGAGACAGGAGCGGTGTGTTCCTGTCAGAAACCAGCAGCTCCAGGCTGGGCACCACCGCTCACTCCTGTAGTCCCAGCACTGTGGGAGGCCGAGGTGGGAGGATCACTTGAGGCCAAGAGTTGGAGACCAACCTTGGCAACACAGCAAGACCCCGTTTCTAAAAAAAAAAAAAAAAAAAGTTAGCCTGGCACGATGGTGCGCACCTATCATCCCAGCTACTTGGGAGGCTGAGGTGAGAGGACGAATTGAGCCCAGGAGGTCAAAGGTGCAGTGAGCCATGAGTGCACCACTCACTTCAACCCAGGTGACAGAGCCAGACCGTGTCTTCAACAACAAAAGTACCAGCTCCAAGCCCTGTCTTGGTTTTTTTCCCATTTTACTCTGAGAGACTAGCTGGCAGCGATGGTGATCCCACAGCACCCTGGCCATCCCTGCTTGCACCCAGGTCCTCCTGGACAGGTCCACAGAGCCTCCCATGCACAGAGCCTCACTTGTGCCAAAGGTGAAGCACACAGGCCCTGGGCTCTCCTTACGCTCGGACACCAGCCAGCTTCAGGGCCACTTGGGATTACTTTCTGTACAAAGAAAGGGCGGCTAGGATATAAGGCTACTCCCAGCCCTGAAAGATAGTTTCAACTTTGGGGAGGCGGCATTTAATGTGTTTCAAAACCTTAAAGCCAGTCCACAAAAAGGTCCAACTGGATCCATAAATGGGACACCTGTCATTGGATCACAAACTTCTCAACAGCCCAGAGTCTGCAGAATATCCCTCAAATCTGTTGGCAAGCAGAACAGCACTCAGAGTAGGTGAGCAGGGGCTTGCCGCCGGGCGCCGGCCTGCAGGTTTGCACAGGGGTGTAGGCAGCACAGTGAGCCCTCGGTGTGCACAGTGGTCCAGGCAGCACCATGCACCCTCCTGGGAGTGACCAACTGAGGCTAGTGTGGCAGCGATGAACACAAATGCAGGCTTTGTCCATGACTGGCTGCCCCCTCACCTCAAGATCAAAGCTGCAAACCCTGGATCCACCTACAATGCTGCTGTTGGTGATATATTCAGAGCTTTCAGTCCAGACTTCTTGCTTTTCCATTTAAATGTAAGTCTTTGTATTGTAATACCTTGGGTATCCCAAGGTTTAGTCTTGTGAAATTTACCTTCCCTAGAGCTGTCCTTTCGAAGTATTTGAGTTATAAATAAAGACAACAACGAAGTTTATATATTTAACCCAATAGTGGGTTTAGTACAACGTGATGCCAGTAGAGAAACATTATACATTTGTGGTAAGGAGCAACTCTCTTTATTCAAATATCTGACATGAAAAATCTGCTTTGTGTCAGCTAATATTCCACAGATATTCGGAGCGCAACTACAAAAATAACTTGCTTAGAAGTCCCTGTCTTGCCAACTAATTTTTGACTGATCACAAAATGGGGGCCTTCCAAAAAGAAAATTTGGTTTCCAAACAGGACATTTCTTTTCAAAAATTAATTAATTAATTTTTTAAAATTATTATGTATTTATTTATTTTTGAGACAGAGTCTCACTCTGTTACCCAGGCTGGAGTGCAGTGGCACGATCTCAGCTCACTGCAACCTTCCCCTCCCGGGTTCAAACAATTCTCCTGCCTCAGCCTCCTGAGTAGCTGGGACTACAGTGCATGCCACCACACCTGGCTAATTTTTGTATTTTTGGTAGAGACAGGGTTTCACCATGTTGGTTGGTCAGGCTGGTCTCCTGACCTCATGATTCGCCCACCTCAGCCTCCCAAAGTGCTGGGATTACAGGCGTGAGCCACCGTACGCGGCCTAAAAATAGGACATTTCTTTAGAGATTTCAATAATTGTACATAATCATGGGTTCATAGAAAAACTATTCCAAATTACCTAATGTACTGCTATATTTTTTGATACTCTTGATAATTCTTTAAAAAGTCATCTTAAGATGTTTATTTCTATAGAAGTATTTTGCTCACTTCTAGTTACTATTTAGTCCATGTTGAGTTTTATTTTATACGATCATCCATTTTCCTTTATCAAACCATTCCCAAGCAAAATCAAAGAAAAACCCAGCACAGGCTTAAATCAAACCAGGCTGTTAAGGCAAAAAGTCGATATACGAAGAGTCCAAAGTGCTCACTGAAAATTATGCAAAGCCATTCCGAAAACATAGTGAGTGCAAATCCCATTGTTATTCATATTTTTGAGAAAACTAACTGGTGACTTCAATGATCAGCTCTTCATCCACCTTGAACGAGAGAAAGAGAAAGGAATTTACCCATGGTATTTACAAATGCCACCTAACCTAGCATTCAACATAAAAGGTGTGGTTGTGGTGGCTCACGCCTGTAATCCCAGCACTTTGGGAGGCTGAGGTGGGTGGACTGCTTAAGGCCAGGAATTGAAGATCAGCCTGGGCAACACAGAGAGACCCTGTCTCTAATAAAAACAATAATCATAAAAATAAAAACAAAAATGAAATAAAAGAGGTATGACCAGAATGCTGTTTGCCCCCCTTACGGATTTTTCATTTCATCTACATTTTGCTTTGCAATTTGAGAATAGAAGGATCTGCCCATTTAAGAAAAACATGCCATTCTGATGTTTAAAAGGCTTGTAAAGAAAGAAATGTCCTGTACTGGGTCTATCTAGCCAAGTGGGACACAACTAAGTCCATATTGGGCCCCCAGAGAATTCAGCCCTTACTAGATATTCGCTCTTATTAATATTATTCTAGACCTGATTCTCTGAAGTTACAGAGTATTCATACTGATTTTAATATTTTAGAATTTTGTTTAAAAGGCTCATCTTCACAATACTGTTCTGGTTACAATCGGGACTTTTCCTCATTCCACTGTGCTCCCACAGAGAACGGGGTGCAGGGCAGGTCCCTTCAAGGGTACGGCTGGGTCAAAGGGCGAATGTGTTTGGGATTCCAGCAGACACCGCTGGCCACTCCCCTAGGGAGGGCACCCCACCCGCCAGCAACGCAGAAGGCCATGTCACAACAACGCTGCTTCCAAACATTTTGTGCATCACCCATCCAATAGCAGAAAAATAACTCCTTTTCCTTTTCTTTCACCGTGTCCCTTTCTGGAGCCCTTGCTAGTTAGGACCATGCCCAGGACTTGCACCCCGGGGTTCATGAGCTCCCCGTCCTAACTGAGCCTCATTCTGAGCTCCCAGCAAGGCTGCCAAAAATTTCAAGCAGAAGAGAGGATTTCGGTTGGTGCCAGAGAAACAGGAGCGGCTGCTCATTCCACAGATCCAGGGCAGGACCATCCCAACAGGCACCAGTGAACCCGGAGAGTAAATCTGACTTGGCCAAGGGCATGGGGATTGGAGCCTAATCCAGTAAGACAGTGGCCACTTCTGTGATCGAGGAAGCATCAGGGAGAATGATGCTAATAACTAAGAAAATGAAAGAAAAGCAGGGATTCAAAACTATATTTGCCACATGGAACTTTTACAGTGATGCCACGGTACACGCTCCAACGCCTCACCCTCATTCTGCCGGGAGCCGCACTGAGGACGGAGTTCTTGGGGGAGAGAATAATATGGTGGATTTTTTGGAATGGCATATTCTAATAAAAGGAGGAAAACATTTAAATTTTTGAGTTTTAATTAAATGAATATGTATTTAATTTAATAACTAACGCCTAAGGCTGCACACCTGTGAGATCTATTTACTCTCCTCAATATGGAATCTTTTTTTACATTATAAAAACAACACCTTTCTTGAAAAAATTCACACTACATATAAGTATATAAGGCAGCACCTGAGCCTCCAGAACCCTACAACCTCCATAACCTCATCCTCAGGGAGGGTTCTGTGCTCCTCCCAGACCTTTGTATGTGCCATAAAAACAGCCAAAGCCCAGGGGACGCATCTGAGCTGGGTCCCCCTCCAGGTCTGTCCATTTGCTTTTACCCTTTGGAGACTGCGTTGCCATCCCCAGTTCACAGAGGAATGGACCCACATCCACCCAGCTTTCACCTCCAGGTAGATTTTGACCCACTTAACTCTAGCATGTTTAAGTTGTGCAACAGAAGAAAACAGACAAGCTGTTATATTTCCATTCCAAGATACTAAGGTTTCTTATTTCCAGATCCTGTACTACACTAAGTCAAGAGTTCAAAACAACAAAAGGGAAGTATTTCTCATTATAAGATATGTTTAAAAAACAGTCTTTAAATGGTCGACTTTCAGAATTGCAGCAAAAGCAGAACTGGACACACCCAACAGGCCTTGGTTGTTCCCACACAATTGCCAAGCTTGAAGGCCGGCCCTGGAAAGGGGCCGCCTACTTTGGTGGGCCTCATAATTGGCCTGCAGAATATTCCAGGCATACTGGTCTGCAGGCCCCTGAACAGGACCTCTGGGGCCCCCACTCCAGTTCATCTTCCTGCCCCGGCCGCCCTTCTCGGCTCAACTCTCCCCTTCCTGCCATGCTTGCCAGCTCCAGGGGTGGTGTCCTCGGTAGCCCCCAACTCCTCCCATCTCCCCTCTCTCCAGGCCCCAGCCCTTCCACTCCCGGGACACCTCCTTGTCTTTCACTGGCTACTTTCTGCATGGCATGGAACCTCAGCAGACGGCCTTCCGCGCCCCACACGCTCACCATGTGCAGCTTCTGCTGCTGCCCTGCTCCAAGACCCCAAGTGAGTTCTGGAGCAGGAACATGTGTGCACCCAGGCCCCGGCACCTCCTCACCCAGGCCTGGGCAGGTGAGCACTCCCAACAGGCGTCGCGATTCTCAGTTGCAGCTGCTGCCTTCAGTGCCTATGCCTCTGTTTCTTCTCTCCATTTTCCAAAGTCATAGAGGACCACCAGAAAACATCCAAAACCAAAAAGATCAACTAAAGCTCTCTCCCAACACTTCCCAGCCTTACCTGCATGCTTTCTTCGAGGCAAAGGTCCCATACCGGCCTCTCCTCCCTCCGACACCTTCCTCCGCCTGCCTGCAGGGCTCTTAGCCTCACATCCTAAATTCACACACAAAGCTTAGCTCCCTTCTAGCCACCTCGTGTCCTCCCTGCCATCAGCTCTACATATCTTGACTAATCGCAGGGAGCTGCTGAGATTTGTGAAATAATTCGTTAAGAAGCTAAGTCCCTGTGGCTGCTTCTTATCTCTAAAAACACGGCCTCGGCTCTCATGTCCCTTGGGGAGCAATCTGCCCAGACCACACCAGGGAAGCATAAAGTTGTACAAGCAATGAAGAAACTCTCCCTGATGAGAAAGCCCAGCTTGAGGGTAGCTTCAGCACCACAGGCAGGACAGGAATCAACAGCAGACCCCTCCTTACCTTGCAAGAGATGGAGCGGAGAGAAGAGAACCCAGACAGCATGCATCCCTCGTCTCCTCAGCACCCGTGGACACATCCCCAGGGCCTACAAACCTCTTGTTGGGTCCAGGGATGGTCCCACCCCATTCACACCCGTCTCCAGGACCTTCTTCACCAAGGCTCACAGCTGGATGCTGTCCTGGCAATATGGTTAATTTTAAACACATCATTGTATTAGAAATCTCATCTTGGGTACAGGCTAAACACAGAACTGAATGCCCTGAAAAGAATCAAGTCCTCCAGAAACTTCTTTTTCCGCTGACTGAAACTCAGGTCCGAACTCATCCCTGTACAAGGCCTCACCAGATACAACCAGAAGGGCACACACTGCATGGGCTTCCACGAGCTCACACAGCGAAGCCAACGGCTGCTGGACGCAGCCTCGGAGGCAAAGCTGGCTGTGACCTGGGCCTCCCCATCTTGGTCAGCGGAGCACTCCACCCTCCCACCCCGTGGGTGCCCTCATCAGGGTCCTGTTGCCCCACGAGATGCATGTGGAGCCCACCCAGGACCCTGCACACTCACTCCTGGGCCCTCCTGACCACTGTCCTGTGGAGCAGACAAGCAGGTAGAAATGTCCAGGGCCAGGCTGCACATCCCGCTGTCCCCTACTCCTCTTGGCTGGCCCCAGCCCACAACCTCTGATCTCCCTCACTGCAGCCCAGGGACCTCCGAGGCTCTGGTCTGGCCAGGGTGACCCTGATGCAGGCCCTGCCAGGCAGCACCCTCCGAAAAGCACATGTCCCAGGGGACTGAGGCTCTGCCCGGGCTCTGAGACTGTCTGGTCCCACAGCCTTTTTTAGGATGAAGAACAGGATGGGGGAGGTAAAGGCAGATGTGGGAGGTGATGCCACAGTATTACCCAGATCTGATTAGAAAACACTGGAAGTTTTAAAAAGCATGCATTGGGGAGAAACCACTCAAGGTGAGAACTGGTTCACTTCCTGCCTGTGTGTGTTTTCATTTCACCGGGGAGTTTCATGAGTACCAGTGCTCAGAAAGCTTTAATAGGAAGCCTTCTGGACAAGCAAAACTCACAGTAATGCCCCCGTCAGAGTTCTGGAAGATTAAACCACAAGGAACAGGCAGGGCTCCCAGAGGAGGGCGCAGATGTGCGGCAAACGTGCCTTCCTCATTCCTTTTTTCTGTGCACGATGGGTGTTAATCCCGTATACTTACCTCAATGCCTAACATGTCAAAAATTAAAAATAAAAAAATTAATTGTATTATTCATTTATTAATGTATTATTTGTAATTTATTGTATTATTTATAATGTGATGTTTATCAGTATAACTTACTGTTAATTTAATTAAAAAATAGCCTGGGCTCAGTGGTTCACGCTTGTAATCCCAGCACTTTGGGAGGCCGAGGGAGGTGGATCATGAGGTCGGGGGTTCAAGACCAGCGTGGCCAAGATAGTGAAACTCTTGTTTCTACTAAAAATACAGAAATTAGCCGGGTGGAGTGGCGGGTGCCTGTAATCCCAGCTACTAGGGAGGCAAGGCAGGAGAATCACTTGAACCTGGGAGACAGAGGTTGCAGTGAGCCAAGATCATGCCACTGCACTCTAGCCTTGGTGACAGAGCAAGACTCCATCTCAAAATAAAATAAAATAAAATAAAATAAAAAATAAAAAAATAAGCAAGTTAGCCGTGATGACCCCTTAATGGGAAGTGGTCAATGTGTACATCTCTGCAGTCACGCAGTATTTCATCAGATGGCTCAAGTATTGTGTTTGTGAAACAGGAATATCTGAGGGAGATGAATCCTGTTGCTTCATCCCCTTAGAAAAACAAAAGCAAGACATTCACACACAGACACCAATACCTACACTTGACGCAATCTAAAAGCAAAGGTGTAGTTTAGAACATTTGGAGTGATCCTATTTTATAAATATCCTTCCCATTACAGATCAAGTACACCAAGTCCACAAAATCCAGCTGAAATTTGTGATGTGTGCTGGTCAACAGGGAGAAGAAAAACACAATCCACAGGCAAAGCAGCACCTGTGCGGGGAGAACGCCACTTCCCACCGACATCCTAGTGGTGACGACAGAGACAGGCAACACTCGCTGAGGCCTAGCCACCTCCCACCCAGTGCTGTTGAGAAAGTAAAGACAGCTTTACAGGCTTGATGCCAAGGACCCAGGACATTTACTGTGGTGTGACAGTCCCCACAGGTTACTTCAGGGCGGATGTCCATGGCCTGAACCCCAGAGGCCAGGCGGTGAGTCCAGGCTTTGGTGCCCAGCAAGGAGCAGGTGTCCCTGAGAACCCAAACACCCTTGAGTGGATGTGGGAACCACCATGGAGAGTGAGACTCCCATAGGCCCACTGTTCAAGATGGCCTGGCAAACTGGTCGGTTATAAACGTTGCTGCAGGTCACTGAAAAAAACAAAACTGGATGAGGTTCCCTCTTGTCTTACATGTCTTTGGGAGCTTGAACTTGTAACCATGTGGCTGTGCTTTCTTTTTTCACAATGGTGCCCGAGTTTAGGGCCCAATTCCTGTCTTCGGGGATGAGTCCTTTGTCTTATATTTATATGTGTTGTGTTTGTCATATAAAAGAGTTTTGATTCATTGGTCTAATAACAATAACAGCTTAAATCAAATATTTTGTCAGAAAAGTAAAAAGTGTAATAACTTTTATTTAGCTCATGTGACTTAAGTAATCTTTGGGAAATAAAAAAATTTTAAAGATTATTGGTAAAATAAAGACATTTGGTCTAAATTACGCAGGTCAGATATTAAATTTACTAAATGCTTTAAGGTCATAAACTGCTTCTTTGACTTTTGAAAATTGTTCAATTTACCTACCTTGTGGACATTAGATTCTAGATAACACCTGGGGACATGTGGAGAGCCACACCCTAGCTATGCTGAAGAGTCCGCCCTTATCTGCACTTCTGTCTGGTGGGTCCTAGGCTAGGCTCCACACCTGGGACATAATTAAAATCCCTTACTTACCAAGATTTTCACCAAAGCAAAAGTTGCTAAGAGCTAACGTTGTATTTGAGACTACTCAAGAAATAGTTCTACACCCAAGGCGAAAAGGAAAGTGGAATATACTTTTGGTAAAAAGATTTTAAGAAGTCATGGGAATGTGGATGTTTCTGCCTGGATTAAAGAGTTAAAGAACTGTTTTAAGTTAGGATCAAGCTAAAGGTTTGAACAAGTTGTGGAAGGTTTGTAAAACATTAATTGTACAAGAAATTCTGTGTATGGACATTGGCTAAAGTTAAAGGGGTATTATTCTGTTTTCCTGTAAATTAAACATTGGAATAAAAACACAACAGGTTTTTCTTGAAGCAAAATCCTACTTATAATCTGCTCTTTAACAAAAAAAATTGTAAAGGGTTATAAAAGGTATAAGAATCTGACCTTAGGGGCCAGGCGTGGTGGCTCATGTCTGTAATCCCAGCACTTTGGGAGGCTGAGGCAGGCGGATCACCAGGTCAGGAGATTGAGACCGTCCTGACTAACACAGTGAAACCCCGTCTCTACTAAAAAAAAACAACACCACACAAAAAATTACCCAGGCACGGTGGTGGGCACCTGTAGTCCCAGCTTCTCAGGAGGCTGAGGCAGGAGAATGGCATGAACCTGGGAGGCAGAGTTTGCAATGCGCCAAGATCACATCACTGCACTCCAGCCTGGGTGACAGAGTGAGACTCTGTCTCAAAAAAAAAAAAAAAAAATTGAATAAAACATATTCCTGTGAACAAAATTTTGTGCATATTTGTTTCTCTGTACTTGATTTCTCCAGAATTTGGAAACTATTTGTGAGTATTCTTAATTCGTGGCAATATAGTTGTTTGCATAAGTTCAATAAGAATCTGTTTTCATTTGTAACAGGACACGATTGGATTGGTTATTTTACCAAGGATTTGACTGAAATGGTTATTTTACCAAATTGGTTATTTTACCAAGGATTTGACTGGAATGGTGTGTTTTCCTTTAAGGAATCAAACTTGACTTATAGAGTCAATAAAAGCCCCTCAGGAAAACATACCTTGTCTATATAGTCCCTGGACAGGGGGCCTGACCTGTGGTAAGTAAAAAATGTCACTTATGACAGGCTGAGGAGCCCCAAGTTATCTTGGGACCTCAAGAGGAGAGGAATTTACCTAACTCATAGGTATTTGAGGGCACAAACCCATAGCTGGGCTCGGTTTTTTTTAAAAAAGTCTTATCCATTTATGCAGCCAACAGACACATGAAAAAATGCTCATCATCACTGGTCAATAGATAAATGCAAATCAAAACCACAATGAGATACCATCTCACATTAGCTAGAATGGCGATCGTTAAAAAGTCAGGAAACAACAGATGCTGGAGAAGATGTGGAGAAATAGGAAAACTTTTACACTGTTGGTGGGAGTATAAACTAGTTCAACCATTGTGGAAGACAGTGTGGCGATTCCTCAAGGATCTAGAACTAGAAATACCATTTGACCCAGCGATCCCTATAGTAGCATAAATCATGCTACTATAAAGACACATGCACACATATGTTTATTGAGGCACTATTCACAATAGCAAAAACTTGAAACCAACCCAAAGGTCCACCAATGATAGACTGGATTAAGAAAATGTGGCACATATACACCATGGAATACTACGCAGCCATGAAAAGGATGAGTTCATGTCCTTTGCAGGGACATGGATGCAGCTGGAAACCATCATTCCCAGCAAACTATCACAGGAACAGAAAACCAAACACTGCATGTTCTCACTTATAGGTGGGAACTGAACAATGAGAACACTTGGACACAGGGCGGGGAACATCACACACAGGGGACTGTCATGGGGTGGGGGAAAGGGGGAAGGATAGCATTAGGAGAAATACCTAGTGTAAATGACGAGTTAATGGGTGCAGCACACCAACATGGCACATGTATACATATGTAACAAATCTGCACGTTGTGCACATGTACCCTAGAATTTAAAGTTTATTATTTATTTATTTATTTTTATTATTTATTATTTATTATTATTAATAAATAATAATAATCATAATAAAAAAAGAAAAAAGAAAAAAGTCTTATCTGAGATTCCTTCTATGGAACACAGTTCCATCAAAGCCTATTTTAAAAGTCTATGTGAAAAATAATTATTCTTGCTGCACTTTATACAAATAATCAGGCCAAGTGTAATAAAGCACATCAGTCTTACAATGATTTGTCCCTAGTGAAAATGGGGTACTGGAGAGAGATAAATTATGTTTCAAAAACTACAGTACACCTATTTTTAGATTCTAGTCTCATCCATTGTTTTTAATAATATTTTCCTGCAATTTAGAATAACCCTGCTTATTCCTGTGAACCAACCAGTGAACTCTGGCTGCTGCTCAGAAGAAACAAGAGGGATGGGTAATGTAAAAATCCGAATCGATATTCTAATTCTAGGCACATTGGAATCAGCTAGCGATCCCCTATGAGCTTGGTTCCAGCAGTTGCCCAGTTCACGGAAAGCCTTCTTATTTAGTTTACTTGGGATAATTTTACTTATTTTGCCTTACTGTTGTGGAATATATTGCTGTCATGCTCTGTGTAGGGTTGCAGGATAAGCTTACTGAATGTTTTCTTAAATTTCTTAAATTCTTAAATTTGCCAGAACTTAGAGTTATGAATGGCTCTCACCATACTGGAGCTTTCCGACTGAGCGCCTCTCTACCCTGAATGCCCTGAAGGCAGGAATATCATCACCTCTATCCAGCCTGAAGTAGTTACAGAAGATGGATCTTTGTCCCTCTGCAAGTCTTCGGATTAAGGGTTCTCTTGTAAAAGGGAGGGGGGAAATGTCAGAGGCATTTGAACCAGAGCATTTCCATCTTAAATAGGGGTTTCCATATAGGAAGTTACTCTATACGGTCTACAAAGGGAAGGGATGAATAATCCACCCCGTTTAGTAAATAATCAAGAAATAACCATAAAAATGGGCAACCATTTGGGGCTGTTCTCTCTATGGAGAAGCCATTCTTTATTCCTTTACTTTCCTAATAAACTCACTTTCACTTCACCCTATGGACTCGCCCTGAATTCTTTCTTGCACGAGATCCAAGAACCCTCTCTTGGGGTCTGGATCAGGACCCCTTTCCTGTAACACATTCGCTTAAAAATAAGACACTGGGTTCGCCGACACTTAGAGTTTACCGGCTGTATCTATGCTGCCCAATGCTGAGTAAGAACCATGCAACACAAATAATAAAAATAAATTATAACACTTAACTCTAAAACACATCTCAAATCACCACGCTCTCTCCTGCCTGGAGCCAGGGAGCCCCCGGCCACCTGCAAAAACAGGGCCCCACCGCCCCCTCTTCCTGCAGGACACCCTTCATGCAGACCAGACACCCATGAACATTTATCTCTGGCTGTTTGTCAGAAGCTGCACATGAGAAGCATATTCTTAGAAACACTGCAAAGCGAATAAAAAACATTGCAAACACCACTTGAACAGCTGCTGAAAGAGAAACTAGACATTCTCACAGTGGGTTAGTTTCTCCCTTTCCCATTAGGCCACATTTAAGAATTTCTAAAATCCCAGAAAACCCGAATCATCCATGGTCCAGCCCTCAGCACTGCACGCCTGGGGAAGCTGGGAAGGAGCTGAGTCTCCAAGGGCAGCCCTGAGCCTCCCAGGAAAGGCCCTGAGTGCCTCGGGAGGGTGGGGTGCAGGCCCTGTGGGGGATTCCAGGGGGCCAGGTGGCTTGCTTTCTTGTTTTTGTGGTGCTGTGCTTTGGGTGTGGATAAAGCTGTGGTTTTGGCAAATGCACTGGAAAAGGTGAAGATAATTTCCTATAAAACGTGGGTCACACAGCTCTTGTCTCTCCTGGTCGCACTCACAGGGGTCCACGCATGGGGCTGAGGGCTGGATGTCTGCTCTGCAGAGCCAGGGGGCAGGGCTCAGTGAGCTATGACCCCCACACTCTGGGATCTGGCACTGAGAACCCTGGAGAGGCCGGTGACCCACCCCACCTCAAGACTCCCCCCAAGGAAGGATGTCCGGTCTCCCTGTCCCGGTCTCTGGGGCCCCAACCATGCACCTACGGAGAGGTGGGCACTCGCGCTGTTTTAGAAACACAGGGATGTGCGCAGAGCCTTGCATTTCCTCCTCACCCACGTGACACCCTCTCCCTGGCTGCAAGGGCTCTCCCTCCTGGGAAGGGCAGGGCCCCCTTCCACACTGGCATCTGTGGGACAAAGGCTCTTGGGCACCTGGCGCTGAAAATACTGGGGTCCTGGTGGTGGTTTCACCATAGGAGAGGCAAGCCAAGAAGACCTCAGGCTACTGCCTGCCCCCCAATCTCAACTCCTAGGTGGGTGATGATGGGTGTCACCCAAAAGGAAATTTGCCAGGGTTCCCTCCCCACCACCCACCAAGCTCCAGGAATTTTGCCTGGAGGTAGAAGACTGTACAACAGATAACTCCGAATCTCTTCCCAAAGGAGCTGATTTCACTGAAGCAAAGTGTGGGGAGGTACAAGCCTAAGGGTGCTCTCAAAAAACAGTGAAGGTGATGGCTACAGGGAAAGGAGCAGATGCAGGCTTGGCTGCACACCTGCTAGTTTGCCCAGGAGAACTGGTAAAAGAGCTTCGAGGAGCCTGCCTGAAGTCAGAACAAATCTCAAACACAGGCCTCAGGAACTACCCTTCAAAGGATCCTGAATTTGATTCTTTAGGATGTGGAATGATTTATGCTCCAGAGTGTTGTTAAAACAATAGAGCGATTAGCAGATTAGACAGCTGGGTACAGCCAGGAAAACAGAGTCAAAGTGAGCCATGCCCTGATCAAAGGAGAGCTCCCACTAAATCCCAGGGTGACTATGGACATGGCCAAGGCTGAGTTCCCTGAGGAACAACATTAGATACTTAACACTGGGAATCTAGGGTTGGGCGTAGGTAGACTCCAGTAAAATAAGCCAGCCAGTCACTAAACAAATAAACAAGTAAATCACAGTAACAAGCCTAGAGAGAAGGGTCCATACCCAGAGTTGCTACGTATATCATCTAAAACAGCAGTACCCAACCTTTTGGGAACCAGGGACTGGTTTCATGGAAGACAATTTTTTCCAACAGACTGGGAAGGGGTTGGGGGATGCTTTTGGAATGAAACTATTCCACCTTAGATTATTGGGCATTAGATTCTCATAAGGAGCATGCAACCTAGGTCCCTCCCCTGCACAGTTTACAAAAGGGTTCATGCTCCTTTGAGAACCTAACGCTGCCACTGATCAGACAGGAGGCGGAGCTCAGGCAGTAATGTTGGCTGGGCACCTGCCATTCACCTCCTGCTGTGCTGCCCGTTCCTTACAGGAAAAACATGGTACCAGCCCCCTGCCCAGGGGTTGAGGACCCCCGATCCAAAATATCCAGTTTCCAAAAAGATCACAGCACATACAGAGAAACAGGAAAGCATGACCTCTAAATCAGAAATAAAACAGACAACAGAAACTCTCTGTGAGAGATGCCAGACTTCAGAGAAAAAGCCTTCAAAGTCGCCATCACAATTTGTTGAAAGAACTAAAAGAAATCAGGATGAAAGAAGATGAGATGACAACACTTAGTCAAATACAGAATACCAGTAACGACGCAGAAAGTATAAAACAGCACCAAATGGAAAGTCTGGAGGTGGAAATTGTAACAGTCTAAGTAAAACCTCACTTGAAGGGCTCAACAATACATTTCACCTGGCCAAGCAAAGAATTAGCAAATTTGGAAATAGATCAGGCCAGGCACGGTGGCTCATGCCTGTAATCCCAGCACTTTGGGAGGCAAGGTGGGAGGATCACTTTAGGCCAGGAGCTCAAGATCAGTCTGGGCAACACAGCTGTATTAGTCCATTCTCACACTGCTATAAAGAAATACCCAAGGCCGGGCGCGGTGGCTCAAGCCTGTAATCCAAGCACTTTGGGAGGCCGAGACGGGCGGATCACAAGGTCAGGAGATCGAGACCATCCTGGCTAATACGGTGAAACCCCGTCTCTACTAAAAAATACAAAAAACTAGCCGGGCGACGAGGCGGGCGCCTGTAGTCCCAGCTACTCGGGAGGCTGAGACAGGAGAATGGCGTGAACCCGGGAGGCGGAGCTTGCAGTGAGCTGAGAGCCGGCCACTGCACTCCAGCCTGGGCGGCAGAGCAAGACTCCGTCTCAAAAAAAAAAAAAAAAAAAAAAAAAAAAAAAAAAAAAAAAAAAAAAAAAGAAAAGAGGTTTAGTTTATTCACAGTTCCACATGGCTGGGGAGGCCTCAGGAAACTTACAATCATGGCAGAAGGCACCTCTTCACAGGGCGGCAGGAGAGACAATGAGAACCAAGCAAAGAAGGAAGTCCCTTATAAAAGCATCACATCTCATGAGAACTCACTATCACAAGCACAGTATGGGAGAAACCACCCCCATAATTCAATTATCTCCATCTTCTCCTGTCCCTTGACATGTGGGGATTATTACAATTCAAGGTGAGATTTGGGTGGGGACACAGAACCAAACCACATTAATAGCAAAACCCTGTCTCAGCAAAAAATTAAAAAGTGAGTCAGGTGTGGTGGTGCATGCCTGTAGTCTCAGCTACTTCGGACGCTGAGGCAGGAAGGTCACTTGAGCCCATGAGATTAAGGTTGTAGTAAGCTATGAACATGCCACTGTACTCCAGCCTGGGTGACAGAGACCCGGTCTCTAAATAAATAAATAAAATAAAAAAGAAAATAGATCAATAGAGATTACGCAATCAGAAGAATAGAAAAATGAATGATGCCTCAGAGAAATGTGGGACATGATTAAATGCACCAGCATACATATGACGGAAAGAAGGAGAGGAAAGAGAAAGGAGAAGAGAAATATTCAAAGAAATGATAGCCTAAAATTTCCCAAAACTAACAACAAAAACTCAATAATCTACACACCATGAAAAACTCCAAAGACACATCACAATAAAAATGCCAAAAGGCAAAGGCAAGGAGAAAGTCTTGAAAACAGCAAGAGAGAAATAAGGCAGGAACCCTCAACAAGATTAACAGCTGACTTCTCAGCAGACATAACGGAGGCCAGAAGGCAGTGGGATAACATAGTCAAAGTGCTCAAAGAAAAAACACCTGTCACTCGAGAATCCTACATTCAGCAAAGCTATCTTTCAAAAATAGAAGTGAAATAAAGACTTTCCTAGATAAACAAAAACTAAGAGATTCACTGCTAGTAGACCTGCCTTACAAAAACACTAAAGGAAGCTCTTCAGGCTAAAAGAGAGCTGGCGGTCCAGCCTAGAGATGAAAATCTGAGACCACACACAGAGCACCAGTAAAGGTAATCATGTAATTATAAACTACAGTATAAATTCATATTTTCTTCCCTCATCACATAACTGATTTAAAATGCAATTGTACAAAACAATGTATATAATGTATTGTTGAGCCTATAATGTATAGAAATGCAATACACTTGACAATTTAATGGTACAAAGGAAAAGGGTGTGAGCAAAGGTATACTGGGCTAAGGAAATGACTCCATACGGTAACTCAAAGGACACTTTCTGCTGATATTGAGACTCAGGATATAATGCAAAGTGCAAAGAGCAGCATTCAGAACAATATGCATAACGTGCTGCACTATAGGAAGGAAATACAAACACACACACAGATTTGCTTATATTTCCAAAAACAACAATGACATTTGCAAACCAAGAAATGCCTGAGGCTACCAGAAGCTGGCAGGAACAAGGAAAGAGTTTCCTCTAGCGCCTTAGGTGAGAATGCAGCCCTGCTGACATCTTCATCTTGGACATCTGGCCTTCAGAAGTGTGAGGCAGCAAACTTCTGTTTTCAGCCACCAAGCTTGTGGTAATTAGCACTTACAGGAAACTAATACAGTTTCTCCTGTGCCAAACTGAGGACGATTTAAGCATGAAGATAAATTACCTAGTTGGGCATGGCAGTGTGCACCTGCAGTCCCAGTTACTTGGGAGGCTGAGGCAGGAGGATTGCTTAAGCCCAAGAGTTTGAGACCAGCCTAAGTAACATAGCAAGACCGCATCTCTAAAAAATTAATTAATTAAGGCCAGGTGCAGTGGCTCAAGCCTGTAATCCCAGCACTTTGGGAGGCCAAGACGGACGGATCATGAGGTCAGGAGATCAAGACCATCCTGGCTAACATGGTGAAACCCCGTCTCTGCTAAAAACTACAAAAAACTAGCTGGGGGAGGTGGCGGCGCCTGTAGTCCCAGCTACCCGGGAGGCTGAGGCAGGAGAATGGCGTGAACCCAGGAGGCGGAGCTTGCAGTGAGCTGAGATCCGGCCACAGCACTTCAGCCTGGGTGACAGAGTGAGACTCCGTCTCAAAAAAAAAAAAAAAAAAAATTAATTAATTAACTAATTAACATAGTAACAGAATATAACTATTCAAATAGGAAACCTTGGCATCAGGTTGATTACACAGTTAAATAAAATGCAAGTTTGATAAGGGACATGACATGTACATAGTCTGTAACTACCTCCACAGAAATACTTAGAAAAATAGATTTAGGGGTACAAGTGCATTTTTGTTACCTGGATATATCCGCAGTGATGAAGTCTGAGCTTTTGGTGTAACCATCACCCAAATGGTTTACATTGTAATCAACAGGTAAGTTCTCATCTCTCATGCCCCTCCTACCGAACCACCTTTTGGAGTCTCCAATGTCTGTTATTCCATTCTCTATGTCTGTATGTATACATTGTTTAGCTCATACTAATAAGTGAGAACATGGCTTTCTGTTTCTGCCTCCAGTTACATCCATGTTGCTGCAAAAAACATTTCGTTCTTATAGTATTCCAGGGTGCATGTGTATGTGTATACATATATCCTAAATTTTTTTAGCATTTTTATATAAATCACATTTTATTTATCCAATCATCAGTGGAGGGACCCCTAACTTGAGCCCATGACTTTGCTATTGTGATAGTGCTGCAATAAACACACAAGTGAAACTGTCTTTTTAATACAGTGATTGCTTTTCCTTTGGGTAGTAGTAGGATTGCTGACTTGAATGGTAATTCTATTTTTAGTTCTTTGGGTTGTACTAATTTTACATTCCCATCAACAGATTATAAGCATTCCCTTTTCTCCTCACCAACATCAGTTGTTTCTTGACTTTTTAACAGTAGCCATTCTGACTGGTATAAGATGGCATATCATTGTGGTATTAATTTGCATTTCTCTATTAGTGAGATTGAGCCTTATTTTCATATTTTGTTGGCTGCTTTTATGTTGAAAAACTTCTGTTCATGTCATTTGCCCACCGTTTAATGAGGTTATTTGTTTTTTTTCTTGTTGAGTTCCTTGTAAATTCTGAATATTAGTCCTTTGTCAGGTGCATAGTTTGCAAATATTTTCTCCCATTCTACAGGTTGTCTGTTTACTCCACTGAGTATTTCTTTTGCTGTGCAGAAGCTTTTTAGAGTCCCATTTGTCCATTTTTGTTTTTGTTGCATTTGTTTTTGAAGTCTTAGTCATAATTTTTTGCCTAGACCAATGACCAGAAGAATTTTACCTAACATTTGTCTTTAACACATCTTGAGTTAGTTTTTCATATGGTAAGAGATAGTGTCCAGTTTCATTCTTCTACACATGGCTATCCAATTTTTCCAGCATCATTTATTGAATAGTGTCCTTTCCCCAGTATATATTTTTGTCAACTTTGTCAAAGATAGTTGGTTGTAGGTATGTGGCTTTATCTGGGTTCTTTATTGTGTTCCATTGATCTGTGTTTCTCTTTCTATACCAGTACCATGCTGTTTTGGTTACTATAGCCTTGTAGTATAATTTGAAGTCAGGTAATGCGATGCCTCCTGCTTTGCTCTTTTTGCTTAGGATGTTTTGGCTATTTGGGCTCTTTTATGGTCCCATATGAATTTTAGGATTTTTTTTTTTCTAATTCTGTGAAAAATGTCATTGGTAATTTGATAGGAATTGCATTGAATCTGTAGATTGCTTTACGCAGTATGGTCATTTTAATGATACTGATTTTTCCAAGCCATGGGCATGAGATGTTTTTCCGTTCGTTTGCATCATCTATGATTTCTTTCATCAGTGTTTTGAAGTTCTCCTTGTAGAGGTCTTTCACCTCCTTAGTCAAATGTATTCCTAGGATTTTGTTTGTTTATAATTATTGTAAATGGAATTGAGTTCTTGATTTCGTTCTCAGCTTGATCATTATTGGTGTATAGAAATGCTACTTACTTTTGTTCATTGATTTTCCATCCTGAAATTTTACTGAAATACTTTATCAAATCTAGGAGTCCTTTGGAGGAGTCTTCAGGGTTTTCTAGCTATAAGATTGTGTCATCAGCAAACAGATAATTTAACTTTCTCTTTTCCAATTTGGATTGTGTTTTTGAGACAAGGTCTTGCTTTGTCATTCAGGCTAGAGTGCAGTGGCACACTCACGGCTCACTGCAGCCTCAATCTCTGGGGCTCAAGTGACCTTCTCACCTCAGCCACCCGAGCAGTTGGGACTACAGGCACATGCCACTATGCCTGACTAATTTTTGTATTTTTTTGTATAGACAGGGTTTCATCATGTTGCCCAGGTTGGTCTCAAACTCCTGGGCTCAAGCGATCCACCCACCTCAGCCTCTCAAAGTGCTGGGATGACAGGCATGAACCACTGTGCCTGGCTAGATGCCTTTTATTTCTTTTTCTTGCCCAGCTGCTCTAACTAGAACTTCCAAAACTATGTCGAATAAGAGTGGTCAAAATGGGCATCCCTGTCTTGTTCCAGTTCTTTGGGAGAATGTTTTCAACTTTTCCCCATTCAGTATGATGTTGGCTATGGGTTTGTTGCATATGGCTTTTATTATTTTGAGGTATGTTTCTTCTATGTCTAGTTTGTTGAGGGTTTTTATCATGAAGGGCAATTCCACATCATTTGAAATGATCATATGGTTTTTGTTTGTTTTGACAGCGTCTTGCTCTGTTGCCCAGGTTGGAGTGCAGTAGCATGATCTCGGCTCACTGCAACCTCCACCTCCCGGGTTCAAGGGATTCTCCTGCCTCAGCCTCCCGAGTAGCTGGGATTACAGGCATGTGCCACCATGCCTGGCTAATTTTTGCATTTTTAGTAGAGACGGGGCTTCCCCATGTTGGCCAGGCTGGTCTTATACTCCTGACCACAGGTGATCCACCTGCCTCGGCCTCCCAAATTGCTGGGATTACAGACATGAGCCATTGTGCCCAGCCATGGTTTTTGTTTTTAATTGTGTATGTGGTGAATCACATTTATTCATTTGTGTATGTTAAATTATCCTTACATCCCTGAAAAATAAAACTCACTTGATTGTGGTATCTTTTTGATGTGCTGTTGGATTTGGTTTGCTAGTATTTCATTCAGGATTTTTGCACCTATGTTCATCAGGGACATTGGCCTGTAGTTGTTGTTTTGGTTGTGTGCCTAGCTTTGGTATCAGGGTGATATTGGCTTTGTAGGCTGAGTTAGGGAGGATTTCCTCCTCCTTGATTTTTTGGAACAGTTTCAGTAGGATTGGTACCAATTCTTTGCATGTCTAGTAGAACTTGGCTGTGATTCTTTCTAGCCCTGGGCTTTTTTGTTGTTGGGAGATTCTTTTTATTACTGATTCAAGCTCAGCACTCACTATTGGTCTGTTCAGGATTTCTGTTTGTTCCTGGTTCAACCTTAGGAGTCTGTATGTTTCCAGGCCTTACCCATTTCCTCTAGGGTTTCTAGTTTGTGAACGTAGAGGTATTCACAGTAGTCTCTGAGGATCTTTTGCATTTCTGTGGTGTTAGTTGTACTGCCTCCATTTTTACTTCTGTGTTTATTTGCATCTTCTTTTGTTTCTTGATAATCTAGCTATCAGTTTGTCAATTTTGCTTACTTTTTCAAAAAACCAACTTTTCATTTCATTGATCCTTGTATTTTTCTTTTGGTCTCAACTCCATTTAGTTCTGCCCTCATATCTGTTATTTCTTCTGCTAGCTTTGACTTTGATTTGTTCTTATTTTTCTAGTTCCTTGAGGTGCAATGTTAGGTTGTTAATTTGTGATCTTTCTGTATATTTAATGTAGGCATTTAATGGTATAAACTTCCCTTCTAGCACTGCTTTTATTGTATCCCAGAGATTTTGGTGTCTTGTGTCTCTGTTTTCATTTGTTTCAAAAAATAAACACTTAAGAGTAAGTTCACAGGGAGAAGCCCAACAGACACCCCTTTCTTCAGCTCATCATTGTGGACATCACCAGGAACGTACAACCCAACACTAAGAGCACAGCATCACTGACATTGTGGACATCACCGGGAACATACAACCCAACACTGAGAGCACAGCATCACTGACATTGTGGACATCACCGGAACGTACAACCCAACGCTGAGAGCACAGCATCACTGACATTGTGGACATCACCAGATACATAATACAACCCAACACTGAGAGCACAGCATCACTGACATTGTGGACATCACCGGGAACGTACAACCCAACACTGAGAGCACAGTATCACTGACATTGTGGACATCACCAGATACATACAACCCAACGCTGAGAGCACAGCATCACTGACATTGTGGACATCACCGGGAACGTACAACCCAACACTGAGAGCAGAGCATCACTGACATTGTGGACATCACCGGGAACGCACAACCCAACGCTGAGAGCAGAGCATCACTGACATTGTGGACATCACTGGGAACGTACAACCCAACACTGAGAGCACAGCATCACTGACATTGTGGACATCACCAGATACATACAACCCAACACTAAGAGCACAGCATCACTGACATTGTGGACATCACTGGGAACGTACAACCCAACACTGAGAGCACAGCATCACTGACATTGTGGACATCACCAGATACATACAACCCAACGCTGAGAGCACAGCATCACTGACATTGTGGACATCACCGGGAACGTACAACCCAACACTGAGAGCAGAGCATCACTGACATTGTGGACATCACCAGATACATAAAACCCAACACTGAGAGCACAGCATCACTGACATTGTGGACATCACCAGATACATACAACCCAACACTAAGAGCACAGCATCACTGACATTGTGGACATCACCGGGAACATACAACCCAACACTGACAGTACAGCATCACTGACATTGTGGACATCACTGGAACGTACAACCCAACGCTGAGAGCACAGCATCGCTGACATTGTGGACATCACCAGATACGTAAAACCCAACACTGAGAGCACAGCATCACTGACATTGTGGACATCACCGGGAACGTACAACCCAACACTGACAGTACAGCATCACTGACATTGTGGACATCACCGGGAACGTACAACCCAACACTGAGAGCACAGCATCACTGACATTGTGGACATCACCGGGAACGTACAACCCAACGCTGACAGTACAGCATCACTGACATTGTGGACATCACCAGATACGTACAACCCAACACTGAGAGCACAGTATCACTGACATTGTGGACATCACTGGGAACGTACAACCCAACACTGACAGCACAGCATCACTGACATTGTGGACATCACCAGATACATACAACCCAACACTGAGAGCACAGCATCACTGCAGTGATGTTCCTGCCAAAAAAAGCAAGTCCTGGGAGGCCGAGGTGGGCAGATCACAAGGTCAGGAGATTGAGACCATCCTGGCTAACACGGCGAAACCCCGTCTCTACTAAAAACACAAAAAATTAACCGGGCGTGGTGGTGGGCGCCTGTAGTCCTAGCTACTCGGGAAGCTGAGGCAGGAGAATGGCGTGAACCCGGGAGGCGGAACTTGCAGTGAGCCGAGATGGCGCCACTGCACTCCAGCCTGGGTGACAGAGCAAGACTCTGTCTCAAGAAAAAAAAAAAAAGCAAGTCCTAAATGTGATCATGAGGAAACACCAGACAAGCCCAAACTGAGGAACGTTCCACAAAATAACGGCTGTACTCCTCAAAATTAGGGCCATGAAGTCTCAAAGAAGCCCAAGAGCTGCTCCAGGGCATGGGATTGAAGATGACAGGTAAACATAACAAGTGCTTCTGCAACAGACCCTTTGCCATAAAGGACATCCCTGGGGCAAATGGCACACCTCAAAGAGGCCTGAGGATGAACTGACATCAGGGCTGGCTTCCCAAGTGTGCTGCCATGTGGGCATGGGGGCCTCATGCTCGGTTAACACTCCGTTGTTACCATCTTTTTTCGAGACAGGGCCTCACTGTGGCCCAGGATGGAGTGCAGTGACTATTCACGGGTGCAATCACTGTGCTTGGCCCAGGATGGAGTGCAGTGACTATCTGACTATTCACGGGTGCAATCACTGTGGCCCAGGATGGAGTGCAGTGACTATCTGACTTTTCACGGGTGCAATCATTGTGGTCCAGGATGGAGTGCAGTGACTATCTGACTTTTCACGGGTGCAATCATTGTGGTCCAGGATGAAGTGCAGTGACTATCTGACTTTTCACGGGTGCAATCATTGTGGCCCAGGATGGAGTGCAGTGACTATTCAGGGGTGCAATCACTGTGCTTGGCCCAGGATGAAGTGCAGTGACTATCTGACTTTTCACGGGTGCAATCATTGTGGCCCAGGATGGAGTGCAGTGACTATTCACGGGTGCAATCACTGTGCTTGGCCCAGGATGAAGTGCAGTGACTATCTGACTTTTCACGGGTGCAATCATTGTGGCCCAGGATGGAGTGCAGTGACTATTCACGGGTGCAATCACTGTGCTTGGCCCAGGATGAAGTGCAGTGACTATCTGACTTTTCACGGGTGCAATCATTGTGGCCCAGGATGGAGTGCAGTGACTATTCACGGGTGCAATCACTGTGCTTGGCCCAGGATGGAGTGCAGTGACTATTCACGGGTGCAATCACTGTGCTTGGCCCAGGATGGAGTGCAGTGACTATTCACGGGTGCAATCACTGTGCTTGGCCCAGGATGAAGTGCAGTGACTATCTGACTTTTCACGGGTGCAATCACTGTGGCCCAGGATGGAGTGCAGTGACTATTCACGGGTGCAATCACTGTGCCTGCAGCCTCAAATCCCAGACTCCAGTGATCCTTCTGCCTCAGTCTCCTGAGCACTAACAGCACGTGCCACTGCACCTGACTACACCAAAATTTAACAGTGGGTGTCTCTGGGAGCTGAGCCTACATGGGGCTTTTGTTTCCTTCATTCTGTTGGTATCTGTTTTACATTTTTCATCAAACAACACGTATTCCTTCTGTAAAAAAAAAAAAAAGTATGAAATCATTTTTAGAAATACAGAGTGAATTTATTTCAGTATCTTGCCAGCGTCCACATGTATTTATGATCTTTGAGTCCACAGTAGAGGAGCAGCACAGAAGGGTGACTACAGTCAATAATAATTTAATTGTATATTTAAAAATAACTAAAATAAATATAACTGGATTGTTTGTGACACAAAGGATAAATGCTTGAGGGGACGGGTGCCCCAGTCTCCATGATGTGCTTTTTCACGTCTGTATCAAAACATCTCATGTACCCCTAAATATATACACCTACTATGTGCCCATGATAATTAAAAATAAAAATAAATTGACCGGGCATGGTGGCTCATGCCTGTAATCCCAGCACTCTGGGAGGCTGAGGCCGGTCAATCATGAAGTCAGGAGATTGAAACCACCCTGGCTAACACAGTGAAACCCCGTCTCTACTAAAAAATACAAAAAATTAGCCGGGCATGGTGGTGGGCGCCTGTAGTCCCAGCTACTCCGGAGGCTGAGGCAGGAGAATGGTGTGAACCCAGGAGGCGGAGCTTGCAGTGAGCCGAGACCGCGCCACTGCACTCCAGCCTGGGCGACAGAGCGAGACTCTGTCTCAAAAAAAATAAATAAATAAAAATAAATTTTAAAAAATTATAATCAGGAAACACTGATCACGACCTATCCTCCCCAGTTCCCTCCCTTCCCATGTCACAAGCCAGGAACCAAAAGGTCTCTGCTCCCCTTCCCCTGGCCTGGGTGGCACAGGCCTGTCCTTCCTCTAGCTCTGGGCTTCTCCCTACCCCTCTGTCCCCTCATTATTCCCCCAAGATACACTCAAGCCCTCTCTCCTTCAAGGTAGCTGGCAAATTTTCAAACTACCTGAAGTTTCTGATGTAAAACCAGGTTTTCCTTCTGGACAAATGGAGTGGGGAAAAAACTGGACTTCTATTCCTAAGAGAGGGTCTCAGGCCCTTAGAGGAGCTAGAGATTCTGTACTAAACATAACACTGGAAAAAATCAACCCCGGGAAGTCACCTGTAGAGCAGAGGTTCTAATGCTGGCCTCATACTCAGACCACCAAGGCGGCTCTGGCCCGTCTCCAGGTCCAGGTGTCTTCCAACAGCAGGTGCTTCAGATGCGTAGCCAAGGCTGACAGACATTGTGCTGGATGTTGAGTCTGGTCTTCTGGGGGCCTACAAGGGGTGATTACGTTCCCGTCTACCTCAAAATGTTCTGATGTTTGTGGAGTTGCTTACTGAGCCATCTGCATTACCAAGGAACAGTGAACCAGAAGCTTGAAGTGGCCGACAGTCGGGTTTCAGGACCCCCAGGGGATGTGCCCTGAAGTTTGAGATTCATTGACCTACACTAACAAGGTAAGAGACAGTGACTCAGGAGAGCTTCTCAGATTGAAAACCTGTGAAGTCATTTCATGCTTCATCAGCAGTTTCACCTTGACAGGTACTTGTAAAAGCTCACAAGGTTGATCTGAGGACTTCACTGGATCAGTGCCTCCCAAACTTCTGGGTGTTTAGTGTGTGTGCACGTCATCCAGGGAGCTGCGGAAATCCCCGAGAGTGGGCCCATTCAGGAGGGGGTGAGCTTCCGTGTCCCTAATCTGGAGGCCTAAGCCAGTTTTCTCTGAAATGCGCCCATGTTCCACTTTCTAGGAGGCACTGAGCCGACGTCTGGTTGGATCCCCTGTAGGCACTTCACCTCTCCCTGGGCCTCAGTTTCCTTATTTGAAAAATAAGAACAACTTTGTGAGACTGCTAGGGATGCCAATACCACATCTGGCACAGGCGTGGAGGTCTGGGCAGCAGCCTGGCGCTCTCTGGGCCTAACTCTACCTTCCACTCCCTCTGCCCACTCCTTTTTGTCCCTTCTGGTCTCTGTCCTCATGGCTCTAGACACTAGTCCCTGTCAGATGTGCTAGAAGGGACCTGAGACAAATTGATGGCAACAACCTGTTTTGTAACAACAAATTGCTAAAAACAATAAAACACAGCCTGGGCACATCAGATGCATGCAAAGGACACACCATTGAGGGCATTCTCTCCTTGTTTAACGCCTTTCCCAAGTGGGGGGGCGGGGGGCGGGTTAACACAAAGCACTCAGAGCAGTGCCTGACCTGTGAAGCACTACTGCATGGCAGACTCTGTCTTTACTCTGCTGTGGCCCCTATGCACCTGCCTCAGTCTCTGTCTTCCAAGGTGACAGGCTGTTCTCTGATAAACTCACTACCATTGAGGTGTTAATGTCTAAGAGAGTTAACCTGATACCCATCCTGCCACATCTGGATTTCAATTGGGGAATTCTCAGTGATTTTATCTGTCAGGATGCTTTGCCTGCAACTAACAAAAGGACTAAGTGAACTTATCTTTAACAACAAAGACCCTCATCATCCCACCCAAGAGAAGAAAAGGGGCAGGAGATCGTCTCACACCTTGCTGGCACCAGGCCCGGCTTTCTCTGCCGTCTCACACCTCACTGGCACCAGGCCCAGCAAAAGCCACCTCACACCTCGCTGGAACCAGGCCCGGCTTTCTGCCGTCTCACACCTCGCTGGCACCAGGCCCAGCTTTCTCTGCCATCTCACACCTCGCTGGCACACCTTGAAGCAAGTATTGAGAGGCAGGAAAAGCGGCAGTCGCTTCTCGCAGGCCCAAGTGCCCATTTCTACACCCGGTGTTGGCAAGAACTCAGGAGCCTGAGGTGGGAGGATGGCATGAGCCCGGGAGGTTGAGGCTGCAGTGAGCCGTGATCACGCCACTGCACTCCAGCCTGGGCAACAGACCTGTCTCAAAACAAAAAACCCTCTCTCAAAAATAAAAAGAATGGAGGTACCCTGATGCCTTTGCTTTGACGGAGGACCTTGTGTCTACCAGGTCCGTGAACATTTGCTGCCCAACTGGATTTCGGTTAGCAAGGAAGAAATGGGTGACCAGTCTCCTCCATGCCATAGAGCCTCAGACCCCAAGGAGTGCATGGAGAACAGTGGAACCTTCATCATAACGACAGACAGTCCTAGTCCTGAGCGCCTCAGCCAAGTTCCTGAATCCCTCCAAGCCCTGGCAACTTCATCTATAGAATGAGGTTGCCAGTACCCACCTCACAGGGTGGCTGTGAGGATGAGTGAGTCTGCACAGGCAGGCTCAACAGTGTCTGGCACCCGGCACACACGGGCACGCAGTAGTTTTTATCACCATTCTTCTTAGCATTGTCTCCTTTTCCTCAAGGGCCTTCTTTAAATAAGCCACTCAGTATTTACCTGCATAAATATTGTTTTTGATACAGCATGCTGCCCAGACCCCCAGGATTTCAGATAAGGGATTGCAGACCTGTGTATATTTTTCAGAAGTGATATAAATGTAAATGAGATTATAGGTTTGTCTTTGTTGAGATCTTCAAATAAGAGCTATTTGTACACTTTTAATACATTATTATTATTTGAGTCAATCTCCTTTTTTTTCTTGTTTTAAGAGACAGGGTCTTGCTATGTTTCCCAGGCTGGCCCCAAGCGTCTCAACACAAGGAATCCTCCCACCCCAGCCTCCCATGTGGCGTGCCTGGCTCAGTCTTCATTTTGAGTCTTCATTTCAGTTTGGGTGCTCCAGGGCCTGACTTCCACAGGTGGTGCTGCAATGTGAAGCCCTCACATGGCCCCCTCAGGTGCTGGTGCAAGCACTGGCCCTGTTCCCCACCCGGCAGTGCCGTGGAGGTACCTGCAGAGCTGGCATTCTGCTGACATGGCCCCCTCAGGCACTGGCACAAGCACTGGCCCTGCTCCCCACCCGGCAGTGCTGTGGAGGTACCTGCAGAGCTGGCATTCTGCTGTTTTCTCATGGAGTCATCATGGTCAAGTACCAGAGCCTTGTAACCTGAAGTTATCTCGCTAGGGAAATACAAAAACATTTTTTAGGACGTTGTGCTCATAACTCATCACCATGCATTTCCTACATCAGGTTGGGGAGGTCTCCTGTACATAAATGAATTCACATAGCCATGTTCCAGTAACACCAGACACAAAAGGCCTTGGCCTGACCCCAGCCCATGATGGTCCCCAGCAAGAGTAAGCAGCAAACTGGTTGTTTGAAGCCAGGGAGATTTGCCGTTTGTCACTGCAGTTTCACCTCATTATCCTGACCTACATGATGATTAACCACAGACACGTACAACCCTTAACTGGACACCCCTTAATTGGCTACCAGAAACCCTAGAGCTGAACATTTGGCTCACGGTGTAATGGAGGCAGGAGCCTTTATGTGTGGTGGACACTTTGTAGCCTAATTTCTGGCTCCTACTCCTACCATCATGTGGGATTTTATCTATCCTTACAAATTGTCTTAAATCCTTCCTTCTTAGTTTAACTGGCCTGAGGCAGTGGCCTCTCCATTCTGATGTGGAGTATAACAAATAATTTCCTAGATCTGAAAAAAATCTTGCTTCTGCCATTTGATGACTTATACACAGCTTAGTCCCAGAGCACAAATGAAAAGAAAAGGGAGTCAGCTTCCTGCAGCAGCATCTCCTACAGTTGTTCCTCCACAGTGCACATGCAGCTTTCTGGGTAGTGGCCTCATCACTCACCCACAGCCACTGTCTGCGGCACGTGGCCTGGTTCCGGTGGTGAGCATGGCAGGCTGCTCAGTGCTGCAGGTCTGCCTTCCCTAGGACATTTCTCCTCTTGGGGGAGGAGGCTGGCAGGGCACGGCACCTAAAGCCCCTGCTGCTTCCAGATTCTGCTCCTGCACCATGGGCACCTGTCATGTGCAAACGCTGGGACAGACGCCTTCCCTGTGCGGTCTTGGTTCTCACAGCCCTGCCGCACCGGCAGAAAGCCGGTGGATGGGATGGCACTGACTCATAGTGCAGAACCTGACAGAATCGAGAGAATTCTGAATTTAGAACCTGACAGCTGACAGGGGCTGGGGCATTAAGAGGGAAGCTGAACTAAATAGTAGCTGACGAGGTACAGAATCTGTGTTTTCTCCTCTGATAAATCCCTGTGTCAGAGGTGACACAAAGAATTCAGTATAACCGACTCACACCCTCTTCAGAAGGCAAAGACCAAGTCTGCTGCACACTGGGATGGATCAGAAAATACACTGGGTGGCCACAGGCACCAGGGGAAAAGTGTTACTACTTCAGATGTGATGGAACTACGGCCAGAGCCAGGGTCACCCAGGAAGCCCCAGTAAACCCGCCAACTCACTTTCTGCCCAACCTTGGCCTGAACCAGAGGGTGGAACCCGTTGCACAAAGCCGTGCTAAAGAGGCCAGTCATGGACGAAGTCCAAGTGCCTACTCAGCAGCTCCAGGGGGTTGGGAGGCCCTGGGGACCCTCTGCTTTCCCCAGGTTTGCAGGTTCAGTTCTCACCCCGGCCACTGCTGTGGCCTGACCCCTCGGGCCAAGCACTCACTGGCACCTAGCAGGGCTCCGCAGGTGGAGGTGGCCATGCCAGCATCTCAGAGACACTATTTTACCATTTTCTTTTTGTGAGAATCTGTGGTAAGATGGCCATTTATTTTTTACATTACACACAGTGTATGGAAAAAAAACAACAGTGACTTCTGTAGCAAACTGTGTTTAGATACACGGAAAAGCTAGAAAACATCGACGTAACAGAAGAGCAGATGGTTTTGTTTTTTTTTTTTTGAGACGGAGTCTCGCTCTGTTGCCCAGGCTGGAGTGCAGTGGCCGGATCTCAGCTCACTCCGGCTCCGCCTCCCGGGTTTATGCCATTCTCCTGCCTCAGCCTCCTGAGTAGCTGGGACTACAGGCGCCGCCACCTCGCCCGGCTAGTTTTTCGTATTTTTAGTAGAGACGGGGTTTCACCGTGTTAACCAGGATGGTCTCGATCTCCTGACCTCGTGATCCGCCCGCCTCGGCCTCCCAAAGTGCTGGGATTACAGGCTTGAGCCACCGCGCCCGGCCGAGCAGATGGTTTTAACTCCATCAACTGCCTCAACAAAGCCACATGCTGCGTCACATGCCAATGCTTTTCCCTGCGAACGCGGGACGGGCAGGGCTGACGACTCTCCATCTACTCCCTGCTTGCACTGCAGCCGTGGCCATCCTCTGTTGTGCCACCTCCTCTCTCTGCCTCCAACTCCTCGGTGTCCAGGGCGTAGCATTCGTACTCCGGGGCACCAACCAGGTCCGGGTCATCTTCCACCTCCTCGCCCGACAGGTAACTCTTGAGGGAGCTGTCCTGCTCCAGGCGGGGCTTGGCTCTCTTCCTTCCCTTTTTCATCTGCGGTGTCAGCTCAGCCACCTGCCCCTGCCACACAAGCCCCCTGAGCCCTTTATCCTTCCTCCTTTTGTACTCCATAATCTGCTTGCTGAGCGCCTCATGATTGATACCACACACGCTGGAGCTCATGGCCGGCTCTGTGGTACCGCAGGGTTGCGGGGCATCGGCGTCCCTGGGAAGGGAGAAGAGGAGCCTTCACACCAAGCACAAACCGAGCCCCCAATCCACAGTGTCATCGCCACAACACAACAGCACATCACACTTCCTACATCTACTCGCCTGAGAACCCTCCCAACGTCTGTCTGAGGGTAACTGGAGACAGGAGTGAAGGAAGGTGGGCTGTGGTTTCAGCGTTCTCCAGCGTCAGAAGCATTTGGCCAGCACAGTCTAGGGGCACCATCCTGTATGCAATAAATGCATTTACGCCGGGCACGGTGGCTCACATCTGTAATCCCAGCACTTTGGGAGGCTGAGGTGGGCGGATCACGAGGTCAGGAGTTCAAGACCTGCCTGGCCAACATAGTGAAACCCGTCTCCACTAAAAATACAAAAATTAGCTGGGCGTGGTAGCAGGCACCTGTAGTCCCAGCTATTCGGAGGCTGAGGCAGGAGAATCGCCTGAACCCAAGAGGCAGAGGTTGCACTGAGCCAAGATCACGCCACTGCACTCCAGCCTGGGCAACAGACTGAGACTCTGTCTCAAGAAAAAAAAAAAAAATGCATTTCCAACTGTTTTCTCTAAGCATGGCCAGGGCCTCGGGCCAGTTAAACTAGCAGAATTACAGGTGAGGTCTATCAGATCTGCCACTCATTAGCCTTCATGAAGAATCTATTCTTGGTGAACAGCACCTAACCAAGGAAATGTCACGCCCCTGTATCCTCCAAGGCTCCACTCTGGAAAGTCTCCAAACCCTGGGCTCAGCTCCCTGACCGGCCACCCCCACACTGCCCCTTGCTGACCCAATCAAGCCAGGCCTGCTACAGCATGGAGCTTTGCTTCCAGCTCGGATGCACCTGGCAGGCTGGTTAAACCTAACTCTGGCTGGTGCCCAGGCGATGTTGACGCTGCTGTCTAAGGCCCACAGGCAAGGCCTGCTCTAGCAGCTGCATGCTTGCAACGGGGCCCTCCACAAACACCCCAGTACCCGCAGGCTCTGTCAGGCATTACAGGTTTGGAAAAGATGTATATGTGTGTGCACATGCACAGGCCAAACTTCTGTGCCCCCAACCTGCTCTCCCAAGCCCCACCTCCCTCTACTCCCCTCCTCACACACGACTGACCCATCTGTGATGTTTACTGCTTCCTGTCAGCTTCCCCTAGTGAAAGGCAGGTTCCAAAGACCGCTGCATCCTAAATGCTAGACCAGGGCTTGGCATACAGTGGGCACTCAGTAACAACGTGTTGAATGAATGAAGAGGACAAGAGGCCCTCTCCTCACTGGAGGAGTTATAGCAGACACCTCTGGTGGCCCCTGAGGCCCCCACTGTGTAAACATGGCCAGGCCACAGCACAGGTCTATGAATATGGGCTGCTGGCCCTGGGGGCAAGTGCCACGGGGTCCATGCAGGCTACTAGGGATGTGGAGCTGTGCAGCTGCTGTGGAAAACGGCGATTCCACACCCAGGAATCTACCCCAGGGAATCAAAACATATGTCCACATGCATCACCTGAAATCATTTTGTACAAAGTCGTCTCTTTCATCCCGGGGTCCAAAGTCTGCGACTGCCAGTAACTTATCAAGCTGCAGAGGAACACAGACCAGTCAGCCACGTCCCCACCCCATACTTACAGCTGGGCTCCATGGAACACCAGTGTTGTTCACTGCAGAGCTTTTGATCAGACTGTGCACAGTTTCTTCTATTGACTCTTCCCAAATACGAGGATCTGTTCAGTAGCTGTGCTTTCTTTTACATAACACATTTTCTCTGATAACAAAGTGAGGCTTTTTAAAAACTACATTTTAGACTTGTAAATGTTAGTCAAATTTATGAAGAAACCAGTTAAGCATTAGTTGAATTAAATAACTAACCATTATCTGGTTTCCAAGGTAGTTTTGCAAAATGCTTCAGTTTTGCCACAGAATTTGTGTGCTTGGGGGGACAAAAGCCTCCCAGCAAGACAAGGTAAAAGATGATGGGGACAGTCACGAAGCCGGGAGCCTAAACTACAAGAGAAAACTGCTCCTCAGCCAGGCTCATGGGATGCCATCCACACCATAGCAATGGCCCACAAGCCCTGCTGGACACTGCATTCCACCCGAACCCTGGCCTGCCTGTCCCCTGCCTCTGGGGGTGTCCTCATTCTGCTCCAAGCACAGCATGCACCCTTCCCTGTCCAGTGACTATTCTGGAAGTGAACCCGCAACACCTGATGGGACCTCCCTCCCAGAGACAGGAGCCTGGGGTGCTGAGCTCAGAGAGACTGGCACGTCCTCCCCAGGGAACGCCTTGCTGATGCCCTCGCAGCACTGTCCTCGATCCCTTGCAGCAGGGACTGTAACCTCACTCCTTCACTTCTTCTGCTAGCAAGGGAAACCACATATCTGTCAAGCTTACTCCTTGTACAAAGTTTTTAGTGTTACCTATACACTGATTAACAAAAACCAAAAATGTCAAACTGGATCTTTTTCTTCTGGGGATCCAAATACTGTCTGGCCCTGTACTGAATAACAGTTACCTATAATACTGCAAACGCTATTCGCTGAGTTTTGACTGAGTTTTGAAGGTATAATACACCTTACTAACTACCAGATAACCACCACCCAGGGAAGTATATATTTATGTGTTTTTAATTTTTATAGCTGACCCATCTCTAAAGCAAATGATAAAAGCACTTACAGTTACAGGACAGACCTAAGTCTCATAAGCCCCGATGGTGTGAAACGAGAGTGGACTGATCCATGTCGAGAGGTGGGAGGGAGAGACAGGCGTGGGAGGGAAACCATGGCCGTGTCGAATTTATACCCTAGTTAGAGCTACAGTGATAAGCATTAAAAAATTAAAACCAGAAAGAGCAATTACCTCTGGGGACCTGGGCTGGGAACAGAGGCACGGGAGCAAGGGAAAGCCTTTTCATTTGCACCCTTCTTTCATGACTTTTCATTTGTTCCCTTCTCAGTGGTTTCTTCTTTTTTTTTTTTTTTTTTTTTTGACATGGAGTCTCTCACTCTGTCACCCAGGCTGGAGTGCAGTGGTACAATCTTGACTCACTGCAACCTCCGCCTCCCCAGTTCAACCGATTCTTCTGCCTCAGCCTCCCAAGTAGCTGAGACTACAGGCACGTGTCACGATGACCGGCTCATTTTTTTGTATTTTTGGTAGAGACGGGGTTTCGCCATACTGGCCAGGCTAGTCTCAAACTCCTGACCTCGTGATCCACCTGCCTCGGCCTCCCAAAGTGCTGAGATTACAGGCTTGAGCCACTGCGTCCCGCCTCTTCTCTTTTTTAACTGTGCATTATCTTTTCAGGATTTAAAATTTAAATTTAAAATTTTATTCATATAAGCACTTATGTTATAAAAAGTTAATTATTACCTGGCCCCAGTGGCTCACACCTATAAATCCCACCACTTTGGGAGGCCGAGGCAGAAGGATCACTTCAGGCCAGGAGTTCAAGACTAGCCTCCATGGACAATACAGCAAGACCCTGTCTCCAATAAAAAAAATAAAAATTTTAAATTTTTAAAGTTTTTTTGAAACCTTACCTCAGCGAGAGCTGCAGTTTTCTTGTCTTGAACAAACACTATAGGTGGCACATTCCTCAGGGTCTGCTGGGACATCAAAAGGTGCCTGGGAGAGAGAATGCACAGAGCCTCACAGCTGAGCCGCGATGCTCAGGGGAGAGGCGTGGCGGTGCTGAACACAAGATTCAAGATGTCACTGAGAGGCAGGAGTGAGATTTACTGTATTACTCAAAAATGAAAACGCCAGCCCAGAAGAGTCATCTTTAGCCAACTACCACATCAGAAAAGGGACGCATTCTCAATGCAGCTTGTGAGATCTGTATACATCACCCGATCTGAACTCATCACCATGGCCTTGGGCTCCAGTGTCTGTGCACCAACAGCCTGTCCTCCCAGGCTCAGTGGACACGCCCTGGCACGACACGACCCTCAGGTTCCCAGGTATTAGACACAGAAGTGATATCTGTATCACGCACATTACGTAATACAGACCTAAGGCCAATGTAGGCACGGCACATATAACCAGTGAAAGCTGTGACCACAGATCTTTGGTACACAGCTATGGAAAACCTTGACCCTAAATCTTGAGTGACCCACAGGAGTTGGGAAGAGCGACATCCAGCTCAACTGAATTTTCTGATACCTAAAAATCAGAAAACAATGCTGTCTCAACACTCGTCAATAATCTCCATTTTCTTGGTTTTGTTAAACAGTAAGAAATGAAATGAACGTTCTCTGATAGGCAGTTTCACAGAGCCCCCCTGGGCATCATCATGCATGGTAATGATGCAGGGAAGCCAGGCAGGGTGTCTGGAACAAAGCCCACAGATGGCCACCTTGTCTACGTCTGTCCCCACCCTAAACATGGGGCATGATGAGAAGGGAGGCAGAAAGGAGAAAGTCCAGTTCTGAGAGAGCTGGTCAGTGAGCTGGATTTCTGCATTTTTTAAAACTGAGGAGGAAACTGAATAATTTATTATCACCCAGCTCAGCAATTCCCAAAATTGTTGGTCCCAGGATCCTTTACAGTCTTAAAAATTATTGAAGATCCCAAAGAGCGTTTGCTTATGTGGGTTCTACCTACAAATATTTACTATACTAGGGTTCTGCCTACCAATATTTACTATACTAGAAACTAAAACTGAGTTATCTAAAAGCTATGTCCTTTTAAAGTCGCTTAAAAACCCACTAAATGCTTACATAGACATTTTTAACAAAAACAAAAAGTATATATTCCTCCCACAAAATCAATGAGAAGCATGGCATTGTTTACCTATTTGCACATTCTCCAAAGCCAGCTTCACGGAAGACAGCTGGGATCTCATTGCTGCTACTGCACTCTGTCCCTCCTCTTGCTGAAATATAAGAAGAGCCAGCACAGTAGCTCATGCCTGTAATCTCAGCACTTTAGGAAGCTCAGGCCAGAGGATCGCTTAAGCCCAGGAGTTGGAGACCAGCCTAGGCAACATAGGAAGACCCTATCTCTACAAAAAATACAAAATGAGCCAAGCATGGTGGCATGCACCTGTGCTTCCCGCTGTACGGGAGGCTGAGGCAGGAAGATCGCTTGAGCCCGGGAGGTTGAGGCTGCAGTGAGCCAAGACTGTGACCCTGCACTCCAACCTGGAGACAGAATGAGATCCTGTCTCGAGAAAAGCAAAAAAATAAAAATAAAAAAATCAGGCCTCCCAGATGTGTGTTGGGAAAGAGAGAATTTAACAGCTCTGAGAAAAGTATGGATCTTCTTTGTCACAAAAATTCAACAAAAGTACTTTATTAAAGGTCAGTTGTTCCAGCCTGGCCAACATACTGAAACCTCTTCTCTACTAAAAACACAAAGATTAGCTGGGCATGGTGGTGGGCATCTGTAATCCCAGCTACTCAGGAGGCTAAGGCATGAGAATCGCTTGAACCCAGGAGGCAGAGGTTGTAGTGAGCCACTATCACTCCACTGCCCTCCAGCCTGGGCAACACAGCAAGACTCCATCTCAAATAAATAAATATATAAACAGCTGCAATGAGGAATCTGAAACCACAGTAACGAACCCGTCGCACTCTGCTACATTAAAGCTCACCGTCGGGCTCACACTGAGAATCGACCTCTCTGCATACGGTTTTGTAACCTCATGCACTGGTCATTTGGAAAACAACAGTTCACCTAGTTATGCAGATGTTGAAAGCGCTGATGCGGTTTACCACACGACAGCACGTTTGTTAAGGTCGGTGGCTGCCATCTCATCAGAAGAGTCTCAAGTACCTAGGCGTTGTCAGGCTCACAGTGGTGAATACAAGTTTCCTAAAATTCTGATTTTCACTTGAAAGCTTAAATTTTATCACTGGCAACAGATACGGTCCGTTGTTGGCTCTGGAGTGGTAGGTTCACTCACTCATTTCTGAAAGAATGTCTGACAGACACCCAAACCTGAATGGTCTGGTCACTATGCTTTTCTGTTCAGCACTCTCCAGACAGCAAGTCATTTACATGTACTTCCTATTACAAAAAATATTAAAAAGACATGCTCAAGGATCAAGATTTAATACAATTAATAATTTTTTACAAACTGTCTCAGATTTTAATTTTTCTTTGAGAAACAGGGTCTTGCTCCACTGTCCAGGCTGGAAAGCAGGTACTTTATCGCGGCTCACTGGAACCTCTACCTCCTGGGCTCCAGTGATCCTCCTGCCACCACAAATTCCTGGGGTGACAGGAATCCAGGGGATACTTCCCACCTCAGCCTCCCGAGTAGGTGGGACTACATGTGTGTGCTGCCACTGTGCCTGGTTAATTTTTTAATTTTTTGTAGAAACGGGGTCTCGCCATCTTGCCCAAACTGGTCCTGAACTCCTGGCCTTAAGGGATCCTCCCACCTCGGCATCCCGAGCTGCAGGGATTACAGGTGAGAGGCACCATGTCGAGTCTCATCTGGGATATTCTTAAGTAAAAGTGACGTCGTCTTTTACTCTAGGCTTGTGGCATGGCGCCCCACAGCCCTGGCTGGCAGCATGGCACCAGCAGTCTTCCCTCACGGTTCCTGCATCCTCAGTGCAAATGTCAACACAGCAGGAGAGGTGAAATAACGTCTTACCCTAATGAACTCCCTGACAGGATCTCCAGATCCCTAGGATCCTGGCACACTTCGAGAAATGCTAACCTACATTATGGCTTAAATGAGAAAGGAAATTATACAATGAACTTCAAGAAACTGCTTCCAAAATTTTCTTTAAAAGAAAAAATACTCGATGAAAAGTTAAAGTCCACCTACAAGAGAAACAGCTGAGACACTGAGGGTGTGAGCAAAAAGCAAGTACATTCAGAAAGCAAAGGTCGTCACCTCATGGACGCAGCACTTCTCTGCAGGACAGCCTCCATGTGTGCGTTCTGCTCGGCAGAGAGCGTTGTCTTCCAGTACACTCGGCAGACTGAGAAGTCTGGAGTCAGGGAAACCTGAGACCCCACCCCCCCACAGGTCACTCTTTAGTTTACATGGGTTTTCAAGACAAACAACATCCAGGAGATGAAAACCACAGCTGCGGACGCCCCTCCCACCCAAGTCAGGGCTCTGGCAGGTTGCTGGAGGCCACCACCTGCTGCCTCACACGCCCCCAGGTGAAGCAGGGCCCCAGAACCCAAAACCTCTCGCCCCTCTTCACCAGGTCCTGCAAACCAAACCACTTGGTTTGCAGAAACAAACCAGAATCCTGACCCCACGCTTGCCTCACAGCCACTTGCCCTGAGACGCTAATCAAAAATGCTTGATGCTGCCATTTCTCCTCACAACTCAGAGTGGGCCAGAGGAAGTCATCTCCTGTACCTCTGTATTGAGGTACAGGCAGATGCATCCTCCTCCCAAGGCAGGCTTAGACCTTCTACTGACAACATGCCAGGTGCTGTTTGGTCACAGGACTCCCACCTTCCAGTGAGACATCTGCCTCTGCACAGCAGACACCCACCATCTGTCTTCAGGGCTCCAATGACCAGACTGAGTATCATTTCTGCAACCCAGAACTAAGACTTTGTAAGTGCTAAAGTGGCTTTTTTTTTTTTGAGACGGAGTGTCGCTCTGTCGCCCAGGCTGGAGTGCAGTGGCACAATCTCGGCTCACAGCAACCTCCGCATCCCGGGTTCAAGCCTCAGCCTCCCGAGTAACTGGGACTACAGGCACCCGCCACCACACCCGGCTAATTTTTGTATTCTTAGTAGAGATGGGGTTTTACCGTGTTAGCCAGGATGGTCTCGATCTCCTGACCTCATGATCCACCCGCCTCAGCCTCCCAAAGTGCTGGGATTACAGGCGTGAGCCACCGCGCCCAGCCTAAAGCGTCTTTTTTTAATTGTCAGGCAAGACTGGGCCAGGTAAAGTGAGTGCCAGGCCTGCTGTCTCAACCCATTTCTTCTCTTTGGCCACGTAGCCTACCTTGGAGAGCTCCACGTTAAGGTCATACAGCTCCTGACTCACTTCGGGGGTGCACAGCAGGTCTGTCAGTGCCTTATAGAGGAGACCGTTCAGGGCCCTCACGCGCACGTGGTCTTCCTTCCTGGTTTTCTTTGAGGTGGTCCTCACGAGGAATTCCAACTTGGATGGTTTGTAAGTCTCCATCAAGAAGAAGAGCACGCCCCAAGGGCAGCATTACAACTCCAAACTCACCAACTAACACAGCAGGGCTGGGGAGGGCTGGACGGGCAGCCTCTCAGCTGGATAAGCAGCTATCACTCTTAGCTGCCTCAGCTTTCATTAAGATACAGTTTGATAAACCGGGATCCTTTTAGTTTTTACCTGGTAACCCTCCAAGATTAAAAGTACTGCAAGTAAATATTTTCTCAAAAAAAGTTTTTGTTGAGATATAATTCACATACCATAAAGTTCACCCTGCCAAAGGGAATAATTCAGTAATTTTTAGTATAAGTGATGTATTTATTTTTCAGAATGGGAGTCATATATTGCATAAACTTTTATGGTACACACACACTAAAAACTAAATGGATATTACCATATTATAATTTGATAAAAGATATGACTTTCCAGAGAACATTAATGTCGGTACATTTTTTTTTTGGAAGAGGTAAAAACTCCATGTTGCCAATGGCATCCAGTCGCGTCCACATAGACACTGTCCCCTCCAATACAGAAACGGAAAGACCTCCAGATAAGAATTTTCCCAACTTTTGGCCAGGCGCGGTGGCTCAAGCCTGTAGTCCCAGCACTTTGGGAGGCCGAGACGGGCGGATCACGAGGTCAGGAGATCGAGACCATCCTGGCTAACACAGTGAAACCCCGTCTCTACTAAAAAATGCAAAAAACTAGCTGGGCGAGGTGGCGGGCGCCCGTGGTCCCAGCTACTCAGGAGGCTGAGGCAGGAGAATGGCGTGAACCCGGGAGGCGGAGCTTGCAGTGAGCTGAGATCCAGCCATTGCACTCCAGCCTGGGTGACACAGCCAAGAAGAAAAAAAAAAGAATTTTCCCAACTTTTAAACCCTCACTCCCATCAAGATTATAAAGTGGCTCATGGCTTATACTCACCAAGTGAGAGCCCAAGGCAGGACCGTCATACCAAAACCTTTTTCTTTGGGGAGAAAATAAGCATTATGTTAGTGATGCCAAAGTCAAAAAGTTACATAAGCGAATTTAAGAGGTTATGATACTATCACTGTTTGTAAGGGGCTAAACTTAGACGTTACGTTACCGGCCATCTTAAAAAATTTCAGTATTTAATTGATAACAACATGGGTTGTGGGGAAGAGGCTGAAGATGGTTTTAATTCAACCTCATATTTTTACCTAAATTCTACTTCTAGTCCCAAGGTTTGAGAGAAAGACACCTACCAAACTGCACAGAAACACTACACTCTAATTGATAAAGATGTTTCCCATGAAAGTTCAGGTAAAGGATTCGGATGCTGTCACAGGCATAGACTGAGACTGAACAATTAAGCAAATGAATGGTGGGAGCCACGCTCACTACTGGAGTGGGACTTACAGATAAGCAAGGAGGGGAAGCTAGAATGATCCACACAGTACGCTCTGGAGTTGGAGACAGATGGTTATACACAGAAATGTTTACAGGTGCATATTTACACGAGGGTGAACAGGAACACATACATCCTTTCGTCAGATGAGATGGCCTAAAGACAGACACCCCAGAAGCAACGAACACACCCAGCACCCATGGTTTCTAATCTCTCTCTCCAATAAAAGGAACGAGGGCTCCTTGGAGAAATGGCTGATTTCAGGGCTGCAGTAGGAAACACACAAGATGAGCCTGGAGCATCTTGTAGTGCCAGAAAGCAGGAAAGTGTTTAACACACACAAAACCCCAGCAAAATGCCATAATGACAAGGGTATGGTAACAGGACATAGGAGCTTAGAGAGTTGCTAAGGGCCAGAGCTGGAAACATTTGAACAAAACTAAGTAACACAGGATTATAACCCATGAGTTCTTGGGGATATGAATGAACTAATAAACGGGGTGAAGAGACACATCCTCTGTACAGAATGCAAATCACTGAGGACAAAATTCCCCACTCCTTAGGCGTGGGCTGCACACAGCAACTTTCTCCTAGAGTACAGTAAGGAAAGGGGGCAAAAATAGTAACTTTACAGTAAAGAAACCTGGCAAGCACCTCACGCAGGGGATCACGGCCAACGTGGACCCTGGATACGGTGCGATGAGAATGGCCTTTACCTCTAGTCTTCCTCCCCAAAATCCATAATCCACATCTAAGCATTAAAAAAACAGGCACATTCCAACAGAGGGGCATCCTGCAAAGCACCTGACCAGTACCCCTCCAAACTGGCACAGCCATCAAAAACAGGGACAGTCTGGGACACTACTCCAGCCTAAGGAAACAAGACAATTCAATGTAACGTGGACCTTGGGTGGGGACCTGGGACAGGAAGGGACGGCAGGCAGAACCGAGGAAAAGTGAATAAAGTACGGGCTTCAGTTAGCAACAACCTATCAATATCGGCTCTTTAACTGGAGAAGCTAAAGTCCGACGTTAATACAGGGGGAGCTGGGTGCCAGGACACAGGATCTCGGCACTACGTTTGCAATTTTTCTGCAGGGTCTAAAACTGTCTTAAAAGTAGTGTATTAAAATAGAAAACATACACCCATCTACCATACTTAGAAGAACTAAAAGCAGCGTGAAAAATCATTATATTTTATTGTACTTATTTTTCATCATTTAAAAATACTAATTATCATGACAAGCTTTAGTCTTCAAATTAACTCCACACAGAAAGTCAACATTAGCAACGAAATTCTTATATTTTTTCATTTTTCCTCATTTCCTGAAACTAATCTCCTGAAAAATACGTCCGGTGACAAGAATCAAAATAAACACACATTGTCACTTTGCTTTTTTAACCCGACACACGTCCACGAACAGAAAAACTGCGAATGTTGACAGTGAGAGCTGAACTGCTGCAAACCCCAGGAGTCAGGAACTGGCGACCGAAGCCGCGTGGGCGCAAGAACGCGGGTGGGCGGACACCGCAACCCGGGGACACCGCCCCCCAGGGAACACCGCGCCCGATGACACCGCCCCCCGCCGCATTACTTGGTTTTCGAGGCAAATTTCTTGAGCCAGTTCTTGCAGGAGACAGCAGAGCCGTGCACTTCCCGCGCGCAGCCCGGAAGGAGCGCAGTATCGCGGCTACGGAGCAGGCCCCGGAGACCAGCGCGGGAGCCCCACAGCCCGCCCGCGGCAGCCCACATGGCGCGGCGCGACGACCCGGCGCAACCAGGGAGTCAACGGGCGCAGGCGCGGAGCGACGACAGACGCGAGGCTGGCGGCGTGTGGGCGGGGCGACGGCGCGGAGCGCAAGGACGACATACGCCGGGCAGGCGGCATGTGGGCGGGGCGATGGTGCAGGGCAGGGTGAGGACAGACGCGAAGTAGACGGCGTGTGGGCGGGGCCACGACCCGGGGCGGGGCGAAGACTGGGTACATGGCGGGCGGGGCTACGACGGCGGAGGGGCGAAGGCCGGAGGCGGACGGTAGGTGAGCGGGGCGAAGACCGGAGGCGGGCAGCAGGTGGGCGGGGCGAAGACGGACGCGAGGTGGGCGGTGAATGGGCGGGGCGAAGACGGACGCGAGGTGGGCGGTGAATGGGCGGGGCGAAGACGGACGGGAGGTGGGCGGTGGGTGGGCAGGGCGAAGGCTGAAGCGAGAAGGACAGCGTGACGTGGGCGATTACCGGAGCGAGGCGTGCGGCGTGTGGGGGCGGTGAAGACAACCCCAGGTGGGCAGTATGCGGGCGGGGGACGGCGTGGGGCGGGGCGACAAGTGCTAGACCGGAGACAGGGGGCGGGGCGGCAAAGGGGGCGGGGCGCGAGGCGGGGCCGGCGGGAGCAGGGCGTGGGGAGGCCACATGGGCGGTGCGGAGGGTGTGCGCCGCGGGGAAGCGCGGGAACCGCGGGAACCGCTCGGTTGCCTGGCACTGCGGAGCTAGGGAACGCGTTTTGTTTAAATGCTGGGAACTGACGTAGTCGGGTTCGCTGCACAAAGCAACGAAGGCATCGAAGCGTGGAGACCTGGGCAGGGCCGCTGTCGGCGGGAGGCTGCGAGGTGTCCCTCTGTTTCCGCCACTGGGCCCTCCAGGTCTTTGCTCCTGCGCCGCCTCCTCCCGGGCACCCAGAGAAAAACCCCAGATTGGGCGTCCTCCCCAGAAGTGGTTTTGCCCCGTCCGCTTCCCCGGAGTCAGCGTGGCCTAGCGGGGAAGCTGCTCCCCCCGGGTGTGGACAGAGAAGTGAGCGCGACCGCAGCGTTGGGGATGTGTGGGCTGTGACGTCCCGAGGCGGCTGCTGTGGTGTGAGACACGTCTGTGTGTATGTGTGGGCGCGTGTGGAGGTGTGCATGTGTATGTGTGCGTATGTGTATATGTATGTACGTGTATGTGTGTGCGCGTATATACGTGTGTGTACGTATCTATTGTATGTGTATGTGTGTATATATTGTCAATCGAAGAAAACGACGAGACAAGTCTCTAATCATTTTAGGAGATTTATTTGCCAAAGTTAAGGACGCACCCAGGAGACAAGTCTATGCCTTTCTCCAAAGATGATTTTGAGGGCTTCAGATTTAAAGGGGAAAGGGCGGAGTATTGAGAAGCATAGATTTTTCACGAAAGGGGGCAGAGGAAAAATGTGGGGAATCTGCATTTTACGTAAGATAACGCAGACAAAGTGGGGTAGGGGAACAATCAGATGGGCTGGGGTGACTGCACCTGTAAAAATAAGCTATCAATTTGCATTGCCATGGTTACGTTTTATTTTTGTTTTTATTTTTTTGAAACGGAGTCTCCCTCTGTCGCCCAGGCTGGAGGGCGTGATGTCCGCTCACTGCAACCTCCACCTTCCGGGTTCAAACAGTTCTCCTGCCTCAGCCTCCTGAGTAGCTGGGATTCCAGGTGAGCGCCACCATACCCTGCTAATTTTTGTGTTTTTAGTAGAGACAGGGTTTCCCCATGTTGGCCAAGCTGGTCTCAAACTCCTGACCTCAAGTGATCCGCCCCCCTTGGCCTGCCAAAGTGCTGGGATTACAGGCGTGAGCCACGGCGCCCGGCCGCCATGGTGAAATTTGAACAGCTCACCAGGAATCTCCTTGTGGGCAAAATATGGGGGAGGCATGTAGCCTTTCATCTTGTAGCCATCTTATTTAGGAACCAAAAGGGGGAGGCAGGTAGGTTTGTGTGAGCCAGTTCCCAGCTTGACTTTTCCCTTTCGCTAAATGAGTTTGGGGTCCCAAAATTTAATTTCCTTTCACATTTCCCCCCTTTTTTTCTTTAAAATCTTTTGGAGAAAAGCATTTTAAAAAGGAATTGGGTTCCTGGCCTCAGGTTGCTGCTTCCTTCTTTTTTCCCACCTGCTGGTTTGTCGTTGCTAGGAGGGTTTATTCCTAGACGCTCAGGTCCTACATCACTAGGAATGCTCATTCCTAGGAGGTCACGTCCCACGAAGATAAAAAACAGGGAGAAAAGGAAAAAAGAAAGAGGAAAAAAAGAAAAATGTATAGGGACCTAGGCCAGACTTACAGCAACAAAAGGAGGGTAAAACTGGAAGCTGGGTCAGGCTATATTACTACCTCCTCAACTACAGCAGTTCTCTGGGCAATCCTTACCCTAGCCCTTTCAGCTACACGTGGGCTGATTTGCAAACATATACCGTAACAACATTATAAGCAAAAACAGGACAGATCAGAAATTATAAGTACCAGGTTCCCCAGAATCCAAACCAACTGCTCAACCAATCAGTGAGGGTTTTGGATCTGACAGGTTGATTATCTGGGTTTTCATATCAGTCATAAGCCAGGTTATGTTCTTCGGTATCTGGAATATACACACAACGTTCTGTTATTATGATGGCGCATGCGCCCCCTTGTGCTGTTAATGTATCTAAAGCCATATGATTTTGCAGCACAGCTTTCCTCATAAGCATGACCCCATTGTTTAGGGCTTTTTGGGTGCAATTTGTTAAGGCTTATGTATCCCATATAACATCTTCAATAGCGATCTGTTGTACAAAGATGGAAGTTAAATGATCATACCATTGGAATACTGAATGTGTCCAATGAGATTGTAAATGAAAAAGGTTTGCTGTTTTTAGCAGGGTCTGCATGACTCATCCTTGTGCCCAAGCATAACCTAGGGAGCATCGTCTCAACCACCCTGGAGGTGACCACGGCCATAAGTTAGTGCCACATAGCCAATATGTCCCATTTGGAGCTAGCCAGTAAATACTTGGTCGCTGCACCCAGTCGGTGGCAGGCTAGGCAGTGTCTCATAATATGATAATGCAGTCACAACATTCTCCAGCTGTCCACCACATATCTCTTCCTACTGTTTGGCCACAGGTCTTGGGTGGGATTTCTTTGCTCCCAGCACAAAGGAGCATTTTGGCTGGTTTGGCCGAACGAAGGGGTGAACCAGATAAATCCATCCCAAGTTTGCATTATTCCATTTTGAAAAGGTCATCGTTTGGGGCATGGTTACCACTTTTAGTTGGGGAAATGCTAAAGTGAGAGCTAATGAGCTGGTCCTTTGCATTGAAAAACTTTTCCCATGTCCCTTGTTTTTAAGGGTGTTTTTATTTATTCATTTATTTTGACATGGAGTCTCACTCCATCGCCCAGGCTGGAGTGCAGTGGCGTGATCTTGGCTCACTGCAACCTCTAACTCCCAGGTTCAAGCAATTATCCCGCCTCAGCCTGCCAAGTAGCTGGGATTACAGGCACGCGCCACCACACCTGGCTAATTTTTGTATTTTTAGTAGAGTCGGGGTTTCACCACGTTGGCCAGGCCTGGTCTGAAACTCCTGATCTCAAATGATCCACCCGCCTCGGCCTCCTAAAATGTTGGGATTACAGGCATGAGCCACTGTGCCTGGCCAAGAGTGTTTTTAATGGGCCGACTATATATATTGTCTTTTGTTATGCCCGCACAAGGAATACCAGACTGTGTTTGTGATGTAATAAATCTTTGGTATTCTATCCAGTCCTGACCTTGGAAGGAGGATACTCACCGTGGGAGGCTGGAGCCACTGGAAAGAGGCATGAGTCCACATATCCAGCAGGTGTTATGTAATCTGTCTGCATAATCCTGAGCCCATTATAGAAACAGGTTTGTTTCATGGGTGGCAGTGGCAAGAAGGTGAAGGGATACATGATTAATAGCAAGGTTTTGAAATTCATCTTAGTTACTAAAGGGTGTTATATCAGACAAGGCAAGTGCCCTGTTCTTCATTAGACGGCAGATGACAGTATATCTAGGGCAATAATTGCAATGGTTATTGTACAGTAAACATAGGCATTTCTTTGTGTACAGGCCTGGTCCTGTGTCTTGGGTTTAAGCAGTCCACAACAGCTGCTGTCTGCTTCTCATCCTGGGTTGAAGGTCAATGTTTAGTGAAATGGAGGCAAAGGTCTTTGGTGGGAGTTACAGTCCACTCAGGAGGTTGGGCCTTAAGATGAGAGATGTGAATCCATGAGTCTACACCCTCTAATTTTATGGGACATAGATTTGTCAATAGTACTTGATATGGGCTCTTCCACTGGGGTTGAAGGGAATTCTTTGTTAGATGGCTTTTCCAATAGACAAAATCTCTGGGTTGCAGATTGTGACCAGGCACCGTATCTTCATGGAGCACACTGTGAAAGGAATTCTTTACCAAATCTTGGCTTTTCTTTAAGACGATAAGTCCCTCACAATATTGCAATATATCTCCCTTGAGAAAAGTTGGGTCATGTTTGTTCCCATACATGTGGGCCTCCATTATTATTTCTTAAGGACACAGGTGTTTTCCAAAAGGGGTGGATTGGAGTTTAAGCAGCACTAAGGGGAGTGCTTTTGTCCAGGGGAGGTGAAATGCCTGGAGGCGAATTTAGCCAGTTGTGCCTCTCCACTAGGCCTGAGGATTGGGGATGGTAGGCACAATGGAAATGTTAAAATATGGGCCAAATTTTACAAATATTTTGAATAACCTGGCCAGTAAAGTGAGTTCCCCTATTGCTGTGACGTTCACAAGGGACTTGCCACAGTGGAATAGTTTTTTCTCGTAGGATTTTCCAACTGCTATGGCTGTTGCTTGCCTGCAGAGAAAGCTTTTTAACCCAATGGGAAAACACGCAGAGCATTACTAAAACATACTTGTAATCTTGAGGTGATAGCAGCCAAATAAAATCAAGCTGCCATACCTCAAAAGGTCCAGCTGGAAGAGGAAAATGACCCTGGACGGCTTTCTTTTATATTTGGGACAAATAACACATCAGGAGTAAAACTTTTGTGCCCCAGTGAAGGGCGGTTTCCAGTGACGCCGTCTCTACCACAGTGAAGGGCGGTTTCCAGTGACGCCGTCTCTACCACAGTGAAGGGCGGTTTCCAGTGACGCCGTCTCTACCACAGTGAAGGGCGGTTTCCAGTGACGCCGTCTCTACCACAGTGAAGGGCGGTTTCCAGTGACGCCGTCTCTACCACAGTGAAGGGCGGTTTCCAGTGACGCCGTCTCTACCACAGTGAAGGGCGGTTTCCAGTGACGCCGTCTCTACCACAGTGAAGGGCGGTTTCCAGTGACGCCGTCTCTACCACAGTGAAGGGCGGTTTCCAGTGACGCCGTCTCTACCACAGTGAAGGGCGGTTTCCAGTGACGCCGTCTCTACCACAGTGAAGGGCGGTTTCCAGTGACGCCGTCTCTACCACAGTGAAGGGCGGTTTCCAGTGACGCCGTCTCTACCACAGTGAAGGGCGGTTTCCAGTGACGCCGTCTCTACCACAGTGAAGGGCGGTTTCCAGTGACGCCGTCTCTACCACAGTGAAGGGCGGTTTCCAGTGACGCCGTCTCTACCACTGTGAAGGGCGGTTTCCAGTGACGCCGTCTCTACCACAGTGAAGGGCGGTTTCCAGTGACGCCGTCTCTACCACAGTGAAGGGCGGTTTCCAGTGACGCCGTCTCTACCACAGTGAAGGGCGGTTTCCAGTGACGCCGTCTCTACCACAGTGAAGGGCGGTTTCCAGTGACGCCGTCTCTACCACAGTGAAGGGCGGTTTCCAGTGACGCCGTCTCTACCACAGTGAAGGGCGGTTTCCAGTGACGCCGTCTCTACCACAGTGAAGGGCGGTTTCCAGTGACGCCGTCTCTACCACAGTGAAGGGCGGTTTCCAGTGACGCCGTCTCTACCACAGTGAAGGGCGGTTTCCAGTGACGCCGTCTCTACCACAGTGAAGGGCGGTTTCCAGTGACGCCGTCTCTACCACAGTGAAGGGCGGTTTCAGGCCAGTGACGCCGTCTCTACCACAGTGAAGGGCGGTTTCCAGTGACGCCGTCTCTACCACAGTGAAGGGCGGTTTCCAGTGACGCCGTCTCTACCACAGTGAAGGGCGGTTTCCAGTGACGCCGTCTCTACCACTGTGAAGGGCGGTTTCCAGTGACGCCGTCTCTACCAGTGAAGGGCGGTTTCCAGTGACGCCGTCTCTACCACAGTGAAGGGCGGTTTCCAGTGACGCCGTCTCTACCACAGTGAAGGGCGGTTTCCAGTGACGCCGTCTCTACCACAGTGAAGGGCGGTTTCCAGTGACGCCGTCTCTACCACAGTGAAGGGCGGTTTCCAGTGACGCCGTCTCTACCACAGTGAAGGGCGGTTTCCAGTGACGCCGTCTCTACCACAGTGAAGGGCGGTTTCCAGTGACGCCGTCTCTACACAGTGAAGGGCGGTTTCCAGTGACGCCGTCTCTACCACAGTGAAGGGCGGTTTCCAGTGACGCCGTCTCTACCACAGTGAAGGGCGGTTTCCAGTGACGCCGTCTCTACCACAGTGAAGGGCGGTTTCCAGTGACGCCGTCTCTACCACAGTGAAGGGCGGTTTCCAGAGACGCCGTCTCTACCACAGTGAAGGGCGGTTTCCAGAGACGCCGTCTCTACCACAGTGAAGGGCGGTTTCCAGTGACGCCGTCTCTACCACAGTGAAGGGCGGTTTCCAGTGACGCCGTCTCTACCACAGTGAAGGGCGGTTTCCAGTGACGCCGTCTCTACCACAGTGAAGGGCGGTTTCCAGTGACGCCGTCTCTACCACAGTGAAGGGCGGTTTCCAGTGACGCCGTCTCTACCACAGTGAAGGGCGGTTTCCAGTGACGCCGTCTCTACCACAGTGAAGGGCGGTTTCCAGTGACGCCGTCTCTACCACAGTGAAGGGCGGTTTCCAGTGACGCCGTCTCTACCACAGTGAAGGGCGGTTTCCAGTGACGCCGTCTCTACCACAGTGAAGGGCGGTTTCCAGTGACGCCGTCTCTACCACAGTGAAGGGCGGTTTCCAGAGACGCCGTCTCTACCACAGTGAAGGGCGGTTTCCAGAGACGCCGTCTCTACCACAGTGAAGGGCGGTTTCCAGAGACGCCGTCTCTACCACAGTGAAGGGCGGTTTCCAGTGACGCCGTCTCTACCACAGTGAAGGGCGGTTTCCAGTGACGCCGTCTCTACCACAGTGAAGGGCGGTTTCCAGTGACGCCGTCTCTACCACAGTGAAGGGCGGTTTCCAGTGACGCCGTCTCTACCACAGTGAAGGGCGGTTTCCAGTGACGCCGTCTCTACCACAGTGAAGGGCGGTTTCCAGTGACGCCGTCTCTACCACAGTGAAGGGCGGTTTCCAGTGACGCCGTCTCTACCACAGTGAAGGGCGGTTTCCAGTGACGCCGTCTCTACCACAGTGAAGGGCGGTTTCCAGTGACGCTGTCTCTACCACAGTGAAGGGCGGTTTCCAGTAATACTGTTTATAGCGGGATATCATTTTATCTGGATTACAATGGGTGAGATTATGGACATATTCCATAAGGGGCACCTGGCACCCCACTGGAATAATGGGTTATTAGGTCCATACCATATTTCAGTTTCGGGAGAAAAGTATCCCCTGACCGTTTCCACGCAGATTTCTCTTTTATAGGAGCTATGCTCTGGGTTTCTTTCACCATGTTTCTAAGTGTTTCGGGTTTTATGGCCATTTCCTGGATCGGGGCTGGTGGCTCGGGGGCTGCTCGTTTAGCTGTGGCATCAGCCGATTGTTACCCGTTCTGTGGTGTCTAATTTTGAGTGATTGGGATTTTTATAATTGCCAAACATTTGGGTTTTAGAATAGCTTCTAACAGCTCTGATACTTACTGTACATTTTTTATGGGTTGGTCTGAGGAGGCTAAATATCCTCTGTCTTTCCATAGCATCCCAAAGTCAAGCAAACTTCAAAAGCATAGCAGCTGTCAGTGTAAATGTTTGCAGCCTTGTATTTTGCCAGTTGACAAGCTTGGGTCAGGGCAATCAACTCGGCCACTTGAGATGATCTGGCTTGGGGAAGAGGACCAGCTTTAATTACCTCTAGTAAGGAAACCACAGCATATCCTGCTCCAAAATTTCCATCCTCTCCTCTTAAATAAGAGCCATCTGTATACCATTCTAGTTTAGCATTATCCAGTGGCATCTCTTGTAGGTCTATCCTGGAGGTGAGAAGTCAGTCAGTCATCAGAACACAGTCACGAGGGGTCTTGTGGGAGGGGCCTGGCAAGAGAGTGGCCGGATTAAGATTATTATACTGGGAAGTAGTAATACTGGAAGATGGTACAAGCAAAATTTGATAAGAAGCTAACGGGTTGACAGACACGTTGAGTATGATGAGAGTTTAGAAGGGTCTCAAGAGAATGTGGCGCAGAAATGGTAAGGGGGGATCCCATAATTATTTCTGCAACAGACTACGGAAGGGCCATGGTTGCTATTGCTCTCACACAAGGAGGCAACCCTCGCGCCACCGGGTCCAGGTGTTGGCTATAATAGCCTAGAGGTCTCTGATGATCACCATGCTTCTGGATCAGTACCCTGGAGGCAGTACCTCCAGTTTCGTGTGTGAAAAGGGAGAAAGGCATTTTGTAGTTTGGGTGCCCTAAGGCTGGGGCATTAGTTAGAATTTCCTTTATTTGTTGTACAGCTGATTGTCCCTCAGGACTCCAGAAGACAGGATCAGGTTGTTTATTTTTTAAGTATGCCTACAGAGTTTGAGTCATAAAGAATTTCGTATCCAGTTTCTACAATAGCCAGCCAGGACCCAAAATGCTCTAAATTGTTTATTAGTGACAAGCATTGGGAAAGCTAAAATTCCTCTCACTCTGTCAGGGTTAATTCTCAGTCCTTTGACTGAGATAATATGCCCCCAAATACTTAACTTGCAGCAAGCATAGCTGAAGTTTGTCTTTGGACACTTTGTGTCCCTTGGTGGCTGTTTGAGTAAATATAGACTATCTTCATGGGAGGAAGATGGTGTGTCTGAACAAAGGAGAAGGTCGTCTACATACTGAATGAGTGTTGAGCCCTGGGGAAAAATTAAATCCTCTAAATCAGCTTTTTTTTTTTTTTTTTTTTTGAGACGGAGTTTTGCTCTTGTTGCCCAGGTTGGAGTGCAATGGCACAATCTCGGCTCACAGCAACCTCCACCTCTCAGCTTCAAGCGAATCTCCTGCCTCAGCCTCCCTAGTAGCTGGGATTACAGGCATGTGCCACTACACCCGGCTAATTTTGTATTTTTTGTAGAGACGGGGTTTCTCCATGTTGGTCAGGCTGGTCTCGAACTCCCAACCTCAGGTGATCCTCCCGCCTCAGCCTCCCAAAGTGCTGGGATTACAGGCATGAGCCACCATGCCCAGCTCTAAATCAGCTTTTAATATTTGAGAAAAGTAAGTGGGACTTTCTGTATACCCTTGAGGCATTACAGTCCACATATATTGCCCTTCTTTCCAAGTAAAGGTAAACCAATACTGGCTGTCTGGATCTATAGGAATACTAAAGAAGGCACGGCAGAGATCTGCAACTGAGAAATACTAGCTGGTAGTAGGTATAGCTGATAGGACATGTGGGTTGGGACTACTGGGTGTCTGGGTATTATGATATTATTGATTGCCCTCAAGTCCTGTACAAATCTCATCCTCTCCCACTTGGTTTCTTTACAGGGAATATAGGGCTCGTGCAGGGAATAGTGAGTCCCCTTTTCAGACAATCTTATAGCGGCGATTCCGTCTATGGCTTCCTCTACAGTATCGTAGAGGATACTGTTGGAGGTTGAGTAGGGGTTTCTTGGTTTCTCGGGTTTATCTCTACCTTAATTGGAGTAGCTGAGAATATTTCCTCTATATCTGTATTTGACTGAGACTGTAAGTGGAAGGGACATCGTTAAGCAAGGGTTCTGCTTCTGGTGTTAACAGGAAAATTGGGGAAGCTAAGAGGAGTTTTGTCATTTCCTACTCTTTATTCCAGTGTCTTCTCTTCTCCCTTAATATTTCTTCTTCTCTCTCTACTTCATTTTCCTGGTCACAAGATGATGTGTTAACATTACTGGTAGTAAATTGTGGTGGTACACTGTCAGGACTTTTTTTTAATGTGGTATTTTTGGTCCTCTGGCTCCAATTCTTAAAAAGAGTTCACCTTTTGATGAAAAAGATATATGATGAAAAAGGCATTATGGGTGTTGAGGAGATCATGGCCCAAAAGATTGACAAGGGACGTAGGGCGTATAAGAAACATGTGGGTCCTACTGAGCATGTCACACTTAGAGCCTGTGGTGGGGGAGCGGAACCCAATGAAACGGGAAGGTATAGGTTTGTACTTAAAACATAAGATTGTTTTACTAGACATACCCACCATGTTAACTTTTTTATTACTCCGAGGAATGGGGTTTCTAAATAAGCTGGGATTTATCAGAGATATAGCCATGCTGTCAATAAAGGCAGTTGTCAGCTCATGGTTATTATATTAATCTCCCCCAATTTTTTTTTTTTGTCAGGGTAGAATATTTGGAGATATAAAACTCCTGTACTTCCTCGGAGCACCCCTAGTCTTCCTGAGTTGCATTTTCCTGCCTTTTCTTTCATGTCAGCCTAAGGCAATCCCTTTTAAGGGGTCCTGGACTTTTACAGCAGCAACAGACTGGGAGGGAAGGGTTCTCAGATCTAGAGAGCTTAAAAATCTTTCTGGGGCTGATAGGTTTAGAAGTTAATTGCCTTAGCTGTACATGCATAAATCTAGCAATCTTCTGTTTTTCCTTTTTTATCATAGTGTGGGATAATTGGTCAGGTAAGTTAACTAGTTCATTAGTTCTAGCTATGGCCCAATTTATCATGTGGCATTTTACAAGCATGGCTAAATCATCATCTAGTCTGTTTAATAAATTTGCATTTAATAATGTATCATTTTTATTGTTTTCAAAAAAATCAGCTGACATCCCACAATATTGTCTAAAAGTTTTATCAAAACGTGAAACAATGTAAAACAAATGCATTTGGGTTCTGGCAGCATTGCTGGATTTTTTTCCAATCTACAACCCTTTGGAACACTGAAGGAATACTATTTAACAGTCATTGCTCCTTCCTATGCATCTTTACGCCTGTCTTCTGGATTTGGTGGGGGCTGGTTGTTGTGTCTATACTGGGCATTCAGGGTTCAAATCTCTTACAGGGTCTGACCCTTGTGCTTTTTCTAGCTGTTCTTTCACTGTAGCTTCTGAGACCAATGTGGACCAGCTGATAAAGGTCTGAATGACCTGGGTCCTGGGTTCTAATAATGAGCTCAAACTCTTGGGCAAACCTGATTGGATCTTTCTGGGGGTCAGGAAATTCTTTATGCCTCATAATTCAGCCTTTGACCAAGGTTGGTAGACAATCGCTGGGGCTCCCCTACCTGTCACCAGTTGTTCCCAGAATGGGGCGATCATGAGAGAAGTCCCTGCAGGGTCCCCTTTTCCACATCTTCCAGGTGAGACGCTGCCACTGGGGCTGTCGGGGAATCAGCAGCAGCTGGGGCCCTTGAAGTCCGAGTCCTGACTGCCTTGTTGGGCGAGTGTTAAACATGCAGGAGAAAAGTGGGACAGATCTGGTCTGGGGAAGTTCAGAGAGGTCAGGGTAGAGTGGAAGTGTAGGTGGAGTTGCCAGCTAGGAATAAGGGATTTCAAGGATTTCTTTAAGAGAGGGGAAAAGATTAGCGGGTTCTTGATTAGCATTTCTAAGTTGCTTGTTTGCCTCCTATAGGGAGATGAGGTGGTCTTCACTCCTTTTGCTACTCTCCAGATACCACTGAAAAGAACTCTCCCATTCTGGTTGCTTATTTGTTGTGCCTGCATTTTCCACCCTAGTTCTCAGTTACACTAATTCGGGCATCTCAAAAGATCCCCATTTAGGTCATTGAACTTAGAATCTGCTTTAGTTATAGCGGTCCACTTATTTAAATATTTGCATGATAATTTGCCGTATTTTGCATATAGCCGGCCAGAGTTTCTAAAGTGGGGATTTTGTGTTCTGCAGCTGCTGGGGTCTTAGAGGACTTGTTCCCCATAATTTAGAGCTCCTCTACAGATTTGATGAAGTCAGGACATGTGTCCGCCCCAAAATGTGCTGCTTGCAGACCTAGCTTTTCCAGGCTGTTACCTCCTGAACCGGTTTGGTCTACCCCTGTCACGGCTACCTGGCACAGGTGTGTCAGGGGCTCAAGTTGCAGGAGGGGTCGGTTCCTTATATGCACCTGCTGGCTGAGATGAGACCCTAAATATACTCTTCTGAAAGAGGAAACCTATTTGGAGCTGCTGCACGTCTTAGGGAGTGTTTCTCCCGGACACCCTCAGGTGATTCTCAGTTGCTTGAGAATGCCCTGAGAGGCTGAGGGGAGCAAGGTGCTCTATTTCTTCAGCATGGAAGATTCCACACTCATGAGCCAGAGGATTCAGAGTTGGTCAGATCTGATCGGGAAAGAACCGAAACAGATACACATACACGCACACACAAAGCAGAGACAAGCAACAAAAATAGTTAAGCAAAACTAACAATGATCCATAAAATATACAGTTTCTGAGCACTCCAGGTATAAGTTGGAAGTTAGCACCAGCTGGTTGTTAGTGCTAATTTTCGTCATTTAAATTTGCAAGACAGAATTCCAAACCAGTTTCTCACCCAGGGATGGGGCCCAAGCTGGAGAGTGCTCTCTGCCAATGCAGAAGCAGATGAACTCATCTTCCATGATGGAAGCCAGTGGAGAAACTCCCACAAAAAGGGAATTTTTTTTTTTAACAGCAAATAAACCTCAGACCCCCTCCCCCCAACTGAGAAACATTGGAAGATCAGGGATCCCTGGAGGAAAGAGGTCCCAGACTTCAGCAGATTGTCCTGTTGGTTCGGGCTACAAGGTGCCCGAGCCAGTACCAAGTACTGAAAGGCAAAACTGCCCCAGGCCCGGCCACTTTCACTCAGGTCCCTTTGTGGTTACCAGATGTCAATCAAAAAAAGTAACAAGACAAATCTCAATCATTTTAGATTTATTTGCCAAAGTTAAGGATGTGCCCAGGAGACAGGCCTATGCCTTTCTCCAAAGATGACTTTGAGGGCTCCAAATTTAAAGGGGAAAGGGTGGGATATTGAGAAGCACAGAATGCTGAGATCTTGCTGGGTAAAGTTAGTGTCTTAGGAATGTAATTCAAAAAGGTACTGTTTTTGTAACTTCCTAGAAGCAGGGAATTCAATATTTTAGTCTGAATTTTTACCTAGTAAGGTCTCTTCTATCCCTCAATAATAAATATTCATGGTAACATATGGGAGGATATTTCAACCTGAGTGAATATCCTCTTCTCCATTTGGTTCTTTTTTTCCTCATATAAAAGTTCAGCATTGTTCAATAACTTTAAACAGTTCCTTTATAAGACAAGGTAATTTTCTTATGCTGGTTGCATGGGGGGTGGGGGGGTGGGAAGCATGCTATGGAGACATCCTATCAAACCCCAAACCTCTCTAACTTTGCCTGAAAAGAATTTGGAGTCAAGAGTTTTTACCTAACATTTGCAATCCTACGGCGCCACCTAGTGGAATAGGATTTTCCGCCGTGGGTAGCCCTGTCAGCCCTGTTCGCCACACTTCTGGTTTCCTAATTATTTTTCCTTTTACATCCCTCTGTCAGTGATCAAGCAATATGTCCTGTTTGTAAACAAAAAAACTCCACTTTCAACTGCCAGGAGGAAGCTATCCTAATAAAACAAGTTTTAGCTTCAATACCATCCCCATCAAAGGAAGGGCAGCCATTCAGTTCTCATGTTCTTTTAAGGTGCCTGTTCTGCATTCAACGACGTTGGGATTTAAACAAAAAAGAATTCTGCATTTGAAGTTAATCAGTCCCATTCTGTGGGATTCCAGTTTTTCACTGGGGCCATAGCAAGGGAAGCCAAATAGGGCATTAAAACACTTTCTCCATTAAAGAGTCTTGCCCAAGTCCAACTACTACATAATCTCTCCCAGGCCTATTGGATACCTTGGGAGGCTTTGGGCTGAGTGGGTCTAAGAATCCAACAGGGCAGAAAGCTAGGGTCTTGCACAGGTAAGTGTGACTAGTCCTGCCTACTACCTCCTCCGGATCCATGAGTAAAGGTCACACTTGTATCCATGGGGTGGCACCTATAATGGTTGCCAGGACCCAGAGGAGAGGAGGAAAGAGGAGACAGGCAAAAGGGCAACGCCTTTTCTCTATTTCCTTCCACCCTTGGTCACGCCAAAGGGAGGAAGGGGACTAAGGAATGCCTTGTCTCCCACTCTTTCTAGATGGGTACCAAACCATCTGCATTCTGTACTCCCCTTGAGTGCATTCTAAATCACTGGAACTCCTTTAACCCTAAGACTCTAAAGAGAAAGTGGTGTATATTCTATTACACAGGGCGTGGCCTTGTTACCTTCTTGGGAACAAACAAACCTGGCCTGAGGAAAGTCTTGGTTTCTATACTATCAACAACTAAAACTTTCCTGTAGGCAAAAGGGCAAATGGTCCAAGGTTCCCAGTGTAAAAGTTTTCTTTGCCTTGCAAGATAACCTAAATCTTTATAAGCATTGTACAGTTAACCCTACCCTCTTGGCAGCCACGTCAGGCAAGCCTGCAAAGGATGGTTCCCCAGAGTCAAGAAAACAAACCCTTGGAGAACCCTCAAACACAACTTCTGGGTGCCCTACGTGCCCCACAATAGCCGGATCATTCGCTCCTCTGGTAGTGCCCCTCAAGAAACTCCCACCTTTGCTGTTGCCCCTGCAGGAAATGGCCAATGGTGCTACTAGGGTTCAAGTTTCCTGCTCATTGCAGGACCTTAAACAAATAAAGGGGAACCTGGGGAGGTTCTCTAATAACCCTAATTAATATATAGAGGCTTTCCAAAATTTAATCCAAGTGTTTAATCTAACTTAAAAAGATGCTATGCTACTTTTAAGCCAAAACCCAACTGTTGGAGGGGGGAAAAGCAGTCTTACAGGCAGCAGAAACATTTGGAGATAACCACATCTATAACTAGTCTAAAAGTCTTAAAGGAAGAAGTCTAAAAGAAAGAAGGGTGAGCAGATAGCAAAACCTCCATTCCCAATAGGGAGGGAGGCAGTACCCCTTGAAAATTCCAATTGGAATCCCAACAATTCTATAAATGAGCAGGGGGGGGGGAAATGCTTTCTGATGTGCATACGAAAAGGCTTACAAAACACCTCCCTACCTCCTGATTCTATTAACAGACAGTTAATGTTAAAAAACAAATTTATTACTCAGGCAGCCCCTAATATCAAAAGAAAGTTGCAAAAACTGGCCACAGGTTCAAATAGAACCTCTTCTAAAGAACCTCTTCAAAGTGGCTATTTCAGTCTTTTACAATAAAACCCTGGAGGAGGCCCAGGAGAAGGAGAGGAACTATAAGACAAAAACAGGTTTTAGTGGCTGCATTACAGGCCTATAAAATCCAGAACCCTCAAGGTGCATCTGCTAATTGCTACCAATGTGGCAAACCAAGGTACTTCAAAAGGGATTGCCCAGACATCAAGAAGCAGCCACCTCAAGCCTGTCCAGCCTGTGGTGGAAACCACTGGACGTCAAACTGTTCCCAGAGACATAGGTCACTGGGTCCAGAACCAGTCTCCCAAGTAGACTAATGGGTCCCAGGGATCAATTCCCTGGCTCCAGTGGTTCTGACTGCCAGTTACTACCCAGGAGCCCTGGGTAATTCTGAAGGCAGAAGGGAGAATAAAATTCAGGCAGAGGTGATTTCAGATGAAGATGAGGAATTTGTAGGGAACTGGAGCAAAGGTGACTCTTGTTATGTTTTAGCAAAGAGACTGGTGGCATTTTGCCCCTGCCCTAGAGAATTGTGGAACTTTTAACTCAAGAGAGATGATTTAGGGTATCTGGTGGAAGAAATTTCTAAGCAGCAAAGCATTCAAAAAGTGACAGGTGCTGTTAAAAGCATTTTGTTTTAAAAGGGAAACAGTACAAAAGTTCAGAAAATTTGCAGCCTGACAATGAAGTAGAAAAGAAAAAATCCATTTTTTTGAGGAGATATTCAAGCTGGCTACAGAAATCTGCATAAGTAACAAGGAGCCAAATGTTAGTCCTCAAGACAATGGGGAAAATGTCTCCAGGGCATGTCATAGGTCTTCATGGTGGCCCCTCCCATCACAGACCCAGAAGCCTAGGAGGAAAAAATGGTTTTGAGGGCTGGGCCCAGGGTCTCCTTGCTGTGTGCAGGCCTAGGGACTTGGTGCCCTGTGTCCCAGCCACTCCAGCTGTGGCAGAAAGGGGCCAACATACAGCTTGGGCTGTGACTTCAGAGGCCAGAAGCCACAAACCTTGGCAGTTTCCATGTGGTGTTGAGCCAATGAGCACACAGAAGTCAAGAACTGAAGTCTGGGAACCTCTGCCTAGATTTCAAAAGATGTATGGAAATGCGTGGATGCCCAGAAAAAAGTTTGCCACAGGGGCAGGGTCCTCATGGAGAACCTCTGCTAGGGCATCAGATCTTGTGAGATTTATTCACTACCAGGAGAAAAGTATGGGGAAAAACTGCCCCCATGATTCAGTTATCTCCAGATCCCTCCCAAAACACATGGAAATTATGAGAGCTATAATTCAAGATGAGATTTGGGAGGGGACACAGCCAAACAATACCATTCCATCCCTGGCCCCTCCCAAACCTCATGTCCTCATATTTCAAAAGCAATCATGCCTTCCCAGCAGTCCCCCAGAGTCCTTTTAGCATTAACTCAAAAGTCCACAGTCCAAAGTCTCAGCTGCGACACAGCAAGTCCCTTCTGCCTATGAGTCTGTAAAATCAAAAGTAAGTTAGTTACTTCCTAGATACAATGGGGGTATAGTGATTGGGTAAATACAGCCATTCGAAATTAGAGAAATTAGCCAAAACGAAGGGACTAAAAGCCCATGCAAGTCTGAAATCCAGTGGGGCAGTCATTAAACCTTGAAGTTCCAAAATGATCTCCTTTGACACCATGTCTCACATCCAGGTCACACTGATACAAAAGTGGACTTCCATGACCTTGGGCTCTGCCCTGTGGCTTTGCAGGGTATACCCCACTCTTGGCTGCTTTCATAGGCCAGAGTTGAGTGTCTGTGGCTCTTCCAGGGCCATAGAGCAAGCTGTTGATGGATCTACCAGTCTGGGGTCTGGAGGACAGTGGCCCTTTTCTCACAACTCCACTAGGCAGTGCCCTAGTGAGGACTCTGTGTGGGGGCTTAAACCTCACATTTTTCTTCTGCACTGCCCTAGCAGAGGTTCTCCATAAGGGCCCTATCCCTGCAGCAAACTCCTGCCTGGACATCCAGGCATTTCCATACATCCTCTGAAATCTAGGCAGAGGTTCCCAAACCTCAATTCTTGACCTCTGTGCACCCAGAGGCTCCACATCACATGGAAGCTGCCAAGGCTTAGGGCTTTCATTCTTTGAAGCCACAACCCAAGCTGTACCTTGGCCCCTTTTAGCCACGGCTGGAGTGGCTGGGACACAGGGCACCAAGTCCTTACCTAGACTGCACACAGCAGGGGGGCCCTGGGCCAGGCACAAAAAAGAAAAAACTTTTTTCCTACTAGGCCTCCAGGCCTGTGATGGGAGGGGCCACGAATGTCTCTGACATACCCTAGAGACATTTTCTCATTGTCTTGGTGACTAACGTTTGGCTCCTTGCTCACGCCTGTAATTCCAGCACTTTGGGAGGCCGAGGCAGGCAGATCACTTGAGGTCAGGAGTTCGAGTCCATCATGGCCAACATGGTGAAACCCTGTCTCTACTAAAAATATAAAAATCAGCTGGGAGTGGAGTCGGGCATCTGTAATCCCAGCCACTCAGGAGGCTGAGGCAGGAGAATCGCTTGAACCCAGGAGGGGAGGTCGCGGTGAGCTGAGATCATGGCCACTGCATTCCAGCCTGGGTGACAGAGGGAGACTCCATCTCAAACAAACAAAAAATTTGACTCCTTATGACTTATGCAAATTTCTGCAACTGGCTTGAATTTCTCCACAGAAAATGGGTTTTCCCTTTTTTTTTTTCATGAGACGGAGTCTTGCTCTGTCACCCAGGCTGGAATGCAGTGGTGCGATCTTGGCTCACTGGAAGCTCCGCCTCCCAGGTTCACGCCATTCTCCTGCCTCAGCCTCCCAAGTAGTTGGGACTACAGGCGCCTGCCACTGTGCCCGGCTAATTTTTTGTATTTCTTAGTAGAGACAAGGTTTCACCATGGTCTCGATCTCCTGACCTCATGATCCGTCCACCTTGGCCTCCCAAAGTGCTGGGATTACAGGTGTGAGTTACCGCACCCAGCTGGGTTTTCCTTTTCTATCTCATCATCAGACTACAAATTTTCTGAACTTTTACACCCTGTTTTTCTTCAAAAACTTAATCCTTTTAACAGCACCCAAGCCACCTCTTGAATGCTTTTCTTTGCTTAGAAATTTCCTGCCAGATACCTAAATCATCTCCCTCAAGTTCGAAGTTTCACAGATGTCTAGGGCAAGGGCAAAATGCCAGCAGTCTCTTTGCTGAAACATAGCAAGAGTCACCTTTATTCTAGTTCCCAACAAGTTCCTTATCTCCATCTGAGACCACCTCAGCCTGGATTTCATTGTCCACGTCATTATCAGCATTTTGGTCAAATCCATTCAACAATCTCTAGGGAGTTCCAAACTTTCCCACATTTTCCTGTCTTCTTCTGAACCCTCCAAACTGTTCCAACCTCTACCTGTTACTCAGTTCCAAAGTTACTTCCACATTTTTGGGTATATTTACAACAACACCTCACTCTACTGGTACCAATTTACTGTATTACTCCGTTTTCACACTACTGATAAAGACATACCCAAGACTGGGTAATTTATCAAGAAAAAGAGGTTTAATGGACTCACAGTTTCACATGACTGGGGAGACCTCACAACCATGGTGCAAGGGGAAAGGCACATCTTACATGACAGCAGACGAGAGAATGAGAGCCAAGCAAAAGGGGTTTCCCTTATAAAGTCATCAGATCTCATGAGACTGACTCACTACCACGAGAACAGTGTGGGAGACTCTGCCCCCATGATTCAGTTATCTCCCACTGGGTCCCTCCCACAACATGTGAGAATTATGGGAGCTACAATTTCAGATAAGATGTGGGTGGGACACAGCCAAACCTTATCATGTTTTTAAGCATTTTGGGTTTTATGGGCATTTCCTGGATTGGGGCTGGTTCAAATGCTGCTCTTTTAGCTGTGGTGTCAGCCAGTTGGTTACCCTGACCTTCTCCTGTTGTTTAATTTACAGTGATGTGGGATTTTTATGGTTGCCAACTATTTTGGTTTTTGAATAGGTTTTTTTTTTTTTGAGATGGAGTCTCACTCTTGTCACCCAGGCTGGAGTGCAGTGGCACAATCTCAGCTCACTGCAACCTCCACCTCCCAGGTACAAGCAATTCTCCTGCCTCAGCCTCCCAAGTAGCTGGGATTACAGGCACCCGCCACCACACCCGGCCAATTTTTGTATTTTTAGTAGAGATGGGGTTTCACCATGTCGGCCAGGCTGGTCTTGAACTCCTGACCTCATGTGAGGAAACCACAGCATATCCTGCTCCAAAATTTCCATCCTCTCCTCTTAAATAAGAGCCATCTGTATACCATTCTAGTTTAGCATTATCCAGTGGCATCTCTTGTAGGTCTATCCTGGAGGTGAGAAGTCAGTCAGTCATCAGAACACAGTCACGAGGGGTCTTGTGGGAGGGGCCTGGCAAGAGAGTGGCCGGATTAAGATTATTATACTGGGAAGTAGTAATACTGGAAGATGGTACAAGCAAAATTTGATAAGAAGCTAACGGGTTGACAGACACGTTGAGTATGATGAGAGTTTAGAAGGGTCTCAAGAGAATGTGGCGCAGAAATGGTAAGGGGGGATCCCATAATTATTTCTGCAACAGACTACGGAAGGGCCATGGTTGCTATTGCTCTCACACAAGGAGGCAACCCTCGCGCCACCGGGTCCAGGTGTTGGCTATAATAGCCTAGAGGTCTCTGATGATCACCATGCTTCTGGATCAGTACCCTGGAGGCAGTACCTCCAGTTTCGTGTGTGAAAAGGGAGAAAGGCATTTTGTAGTTTGGGTGCCCTAAGGCTGGGGCATTAGTTAGAATTTCCTTTATTTGTTGTACAGCTGATTGTCCCTCAGGACTCCAGAAGACAGGATCAGGTTGTTCATTTTTTAGGTATGCATACAGAGATTGAGCCATAAGGAAGAAATTTGGTATCCAGTTTTTGTTTGTTTGTTTTTGAGATGGAGTCTTGCTCTGTCGCTCAGGCTGGAGTACAGTGGTGCAATCCCAGTTCACTGCAAGCTCCACCTCCTGGGTCCACACCATTCTCCTGCCTCAGCCTCCTGAGTAGCTGGGACTACAGGCGCCCACCACCATGCCTGGCTAGTTTGTTTGTATTTTTAGTAGAGACGGGGTTTCACTGTGTTAGCCAAGATGGTTTTAATCTCCTGACCTCGTGATCCGCTCACCTCAGCCTCCCAAAGTGCTGGGATTACAGGCGTGAGCCACTGCATCCAGCCACTGGTATCCAGTTTCTACAATAGCCAGGCAGGACCCAGAATCCTCTAAGTTGTTTGTGACAGGCATTGGGAAAGCTAAAATTCCTCTCACTCTGTCAGGGTTAATTCTCAGTCCTTTGACTGAGATAATATGCCCCCAAATACTTAACTTGCAGCAAGCATAGCTGAAGTTTGTCTTTGGACACTTTGTGTCCCTTGGTGGCTGTTTGAGTAAATATAGACTATCTTCATGGGAGGAAGATGGTGTGTCTGAACAAAGGAGAAGGTCGTCTACATACTGAATGAGTGTTGAGCCCTGGGGAAAAATTAAATCCTCTAAATCAGCTTTTAATATTTGGAAAAAGTAAGTGGGACTTTCTGTATACCCTTGATTCATTACAGTCCACATATATTGTGCTTCTTTCCAAGTAAAGGTAAACCAATACCAGCTGTCTGGATCTATACGAGTATTAAAGAAGGCACGGCAGAGATCTGCCACTGAGAAATACTGGCTGGTAGTGGGTATAGCTGATAGGACTTGTGGGTTGGGGATTATTGGGTGTCTGGGTATTACGATATTACCTACTGTCCCCAAGTCCTGTACAAATGTCCATCCCCTCTGGCTTGTTTATTTTTGTTTTTACAGGGAATATAGGGCTGTTGCAGGGGCTTGTGCAGGGAATAGTGAGTCTTCTTCTCAGTTAATCTTGTATGGTAGGGGCGATTCCATCTGTAACTTCCCGTCAGAGGATACTGTTTAAGGTTGGGGAGGGGTTTCTTTGGGTTTATCGCTACCTTTATTGGAGTGGCTGAGAATATTTTCCCTATATCTGTATTTGACTGAGACTGTAAGTGGGAAGGGACATCCTTAAGCAAATGCTTCACTTCTGGAGTTAACAGGAAGACTGGGAAAGCTAAAAGTTTTACTGTTTTCTGCTCTGTATTCCAATGTTCTCTCTTCTCTTCTAGTATTTCCTTCTCTGTCTCATTTCCCTTTGCCAGTCACAAGATGGTGTCTTAATATTACTAGTACTAAATCGTGGTGCATTGTCAGGACTTGTTTTTTCTTTTCGAGATGGAGCTGTCAGCCAGGCTGAAGTTCAATGGCACAACTTTGGCTTACTGCAACCTCCGCCTCCTGAGTTCAAGTGATTTTCCTGCCTCAGCCTCCCAAGTAGCTGGGATTACAGGCATGCGCTACCACACCCAGCTAATTTTTGTATTTTCACTAAAGACGAGGTTTCACCATGTTGGCCTGGCTGATCTCCTAACCTCATGTGAGCCACCTGCGTCGGCCTCCCAAAGTGCTGGGGTTACAGGCATGAGCGACTGTGTCTGGCTGTCAGGATGTTTTTTAATTTGATATTGTTAGTTCCTGGCTCCAATTCTAGAAAAAGTTCACCTTTTGATGAAAAAGAGATAAGAGCATTATGGATGTTGAGGAGATCACAGCCCAAAAGACTGACAGGGGCTGCAGGCACATTAGAAACACAAGGGACCAATTGAGCGTGTCACACTTGGAGCCCAGGGCGGGGGATCTGAACCCAAAGAAACGGGAAGGTTTAGGTTTAGACTTAAAACATGAGATAGTTTTATAGACACACCACCATGTTCATTCTTTCCTTACTCTGAGGTACGAGGTTTCTAAATTAGGTGGGATTTATAATAGATATAGCCACTGCCTGTGTCAATTCAGGCAGTTGTAAGCTCATGGTTTACCATTATATTAATAATGATAAATGTTTTTTATAATATATATAATGTAAAACATAATATCTATAATAAAGATAAACATATTAATCTCTCCCAATTTGCCAGGGTAGAATATTTGGAGCAGTGAAACCCCTGTACTTCCTGGGAGCATCCCTAGTCTTCCTGAGTTGCATTTTCTTGCCTTTTCTTTCATTTCAGCCTAATGCAATCCCTGTTAAGGTGTCCTGGTCTTTTACAGTAGTAACAGACTGGGAGGGAAGAGTCCTCAGACCTAAGAGCTTAAAATCTTTCTGGGCCTGAGATGTTTGAAAAATTAATTGCTTTAACTGTAATGCATAACTTGGGCCATCTTTAGTTTTTCCTTTTTATCACAGTGCAGGATAATTGGTCAGCTAAGTTAACTAGTTCATTAGTTCTGGCTGTGGCCCAATTTATCATGTTGCATTTTATAAGGGTGGCTAAATCATCACCTAGTCTAAGAAATTTGCATTTAATAATGTAGCATTTTTATTGTTTTCATAGCTATCAGCTGACATCCCACAATATTGTCTAAAAGTTTTATCAAAACGTGTGAAATAATCTAAAACTGATTCATTTGGGTTCTGGCAGCATTGTTGGATTTTATTCCAATCCGCAACCCTTTGGGACACTGAAGGAATGATATTTAACAGAACAGTAGTTAGTTCCTGAGCATCTTTGCACCTGTCTTCAGGATTTTGGGAGGCTGGTTCATTTGGTCTTCCTGGCCCTTTAGGGGTCGGGTCTGCTACAATGTCTGACCACTGTGTTTTTCCAGCCACTTAGCTTTAGCTTCTGAGACCAGTATGTGGACCAGCTGATAAAGGTCTGAATGACTTGGGTCATAGGTTCTGATAATGAGCTCAAACTCTTGAGCAAACCCAATTGGATCTTACGGGAGGCAGGAAATTCTTTGTGCTTCGCAACTCAGCCGTTGACCAGGGTTCATAGACAATCACAGGGGTTCCCCTAACTGTTAACGGTTGTTCCCGAAACAGGTTGCTCATGAGAGAAGTCCCTATGGTGTCCCCCTTTTCCACATCTTCCAGATGAGAGGCTGCCACTGGGGTTACCAGAGAATCGGCAGGAAGTAGGGTCTTGGAAGTTAAGAGTCTCTACTGCTTTTGGCAGGCAAGGAGGAGAATATGGTAGATTGGAACCTGAAGGAAAAGGAGGGGAGAGGTCTGATCCAGGAAGTTCAGAGGGGTAAGGGTAGAGTGGGGGTGTAGGTGGAGGTAGGGGAGACACTAAGGGGGAAGGGATTTGGAGGATTTCTTTAAGAGAGAGAAAAGATTATAGAGAGTTCTTAATTGGCAGTTTAAGTTATTCGTTGCCTTCCTGTAGCTACTTTACAATTAAGAGTTCTTAATTGGCAGTTTAAGTTATTTGTTGGCTTCCTGTAGCTACTTTCATGGTACCTAGAGAGTAGCAAGTGGGGGGAGAGATCCTTTAGGTATGCATAGAGAGATTTGGTACTCTCTAGGTACCATGAAAGTAGCTCTCCCATTCTGGTTTCTTAGTTTTTGTGCCCACGTTTTCCATTCTGGTTTGCGGGCACACTAAATTGGGCATTTCAAAAGATCCCCATTTAGGCCTTTGTAACTTGGAATCTACTTTGGTTATAGTGGTCCACTTGGTTAAATATTTGCATGACGATTTGCCATAAGTATTTTGCGTGTACCCTGCCAGAGTTTCTAAAGGTGGAACTTCATGTTCCTCAGCTGCTGGGGTTTTAGCTAATTTAGAGGCCTCATTCCCTATAATTTAAGGTTCCCCTTCAGATTCAATCAAGTTGGGAAGTGTGTGAGACCCAAAGTGTGTTGCTTGGGGACCTGGCTTTTCAGGGCCATTATTCGTTGAATCTGTTCAGTTCACCCTTGTCACGGCTACCTGGTAAAGTGTGTCAGGGGCTCCAGGTGTGGGAGGGGTCAGCTCCTTATATGCACCCACCAGATGAGATTAGACCTTAAGTATGTTCTTCTGAGGGGAAACCAGATGAGATTAGACCTTAAGTACGTTCTTCTGAGGGAACCAGATAAGATTAGACCTTAAGTACTTTCTTCTGAGGGAACCAGATGAGATTAGACCTTAAGTACTTTCTTCTGAGGGGAAACCAGATGAGATTAGACCTTAAGTACGTTCTTCTGAGGGAACCAGATAAGATTAGACCTTAAGTACTTTCTTCTGAGGGAACCAGATAAGATTAGACCTTAAGTACGTTCTTCTGAGGGAACCAGATAAGATTAAACCTTAAGTACTTTCTTCTGAGGGAACCAGATGCGATTAGACCTTAAGTACGTTCTCCTGAGGGGAACCAGATGAGATTAGACCTTAAATACATTCTTCTGAGGGAAGCAGATGAGATTAGACCTTAAGTACTTTCTTCTGAGGGAACCAGATGAGATTAGACCTTAAGTACGTTCTTCTGAGGGAACCAGATAAGATTAGACCTTAAGTACGTTCTTCTGAGGGAACCAGATGAGATTAGACCTTAAGTACGTTCTCCTGAGGGGAACCAGATGAGATTAGACCTTAAATACATTCTTCTGAGGGAACCAGATGCGATTAGACCTTAAGTACATTCTTCTGAGGGAACCAGATGAGATTAGACCTTAAATACATTCTTCTGAGGGAAACCAGATGAGATTAGACCTTAAGTAGGTTCTTCTGAGGGGAACCAGATGCGATTAGACCTTAAGTATGTTCTCCTGAGGGGAACCAGATGCGATTAGACCTTAAGTATGTTCTCCTGAGGGGAACCAGATGCGATTAGACCTTAAGTATGTTCTCCTGAGGGGAACCGGCTCAAAGCTGCTGCACATCCTAAGGAGCTTTCCTCCCAGACACCCTCACATGATTCTCAGTCCCCTGAGAATGCCCTGAAGGGCTGAGGGGAGTAAAGTGCTCTTATTTCCTTAGAAAATTCCACACTCATAAGCTAGAGGGTTTGGAATTGGTCAAATCCATCGCGGTAAAGGATTGAAACACACACAACCCAACAAGACGGAAACAACAAAGCAGCTAAGCAAAACTAACAGTGATCACACAACTTACGTGATCTCTGAGCACTCAAGTGTGAGCAGAAATTAACAGCAGCAGGTTGTTAATGCTAACTTTACTCATTTAAAAAGAATTTGCAAGACAAAATCCCAAACCAGTTCCTTACCTAGTGATAGGAGCCCAAGTTGAACAGTGCTCTCCACAGATGCAGAAGCAGACAGGCTGCCTTCCTTGATGGAAGCGAGTGGAAACTCCCAGGAAAAAAGGAGTTGTTTTTTTTTTTTTTGAACAGCAAATAAACCTCTGACTCCCAACTGGAAAACACTGGAAGATCAGGGATCCCTGGAGAAAAGAGGTCCCAGACTTCAGCAAATCGTCCTATTGGTTTGGGCTACAAGGTGCCCAGACCAGTGCCAAGCACCAATAGGAGAGCTGCTACAGGCTGGGCCACCTTCACTCAGGTTCCCTTAGTGGTTACCAGATGTCAATCAAGAAAAATGATGAGACCAGTCTCAATCATTTTAGGAGGCTTATTTGCCAAAGGTAAGGACTCGTGCCTGGGAGACGGGTCTATACCTTTCTCCAAAGATGATTTCGAGGGCTCCAAATTTAAAGGGGAAAGGGTGGGATACTGAGAAGTACACAAATTTCAAATAAGAGGAGGGTAGGGGAAAATAGCCATTTTCTTTTCTTCAGTGAATCTGCCTTTTTTTTTTTTAACATAAGATGACAGACAAATGGAGCAGAGGAATCTGCATTATTACATAGGGTAACATAGACAAAACATAACAAAAGGGCAGGGGAACAATCAGATATGCATTTGAATCCGGTAGGCAGGGGATGACTGCACCTGTAAAGATAAGCTATCGATTTACATTACCATGGCGAAATGTTAACAGAAACACCTTAGGGTAGAAATCTTGGAGCTCACCAGGAATTTCCTTGTGGGCAAAATATGGGGGAGGTGTGTAGGTTTTCGTCTTGTAGCCCTCTTATTTAGGAACCAAAAGGGGAGGCAGGTTTGCCTGACCCAGTTCCCAGCTTAACTTTTCCCTTTGGCTTAGTGAGTTTGGGGTGGCAAGATTTACTTTCCTTTCACAGTATGTAAGCCCTGGGTCTGGGGGAGCCCTGGGTCTGGGGCGGCCCTAGGCCTGGGGGTGATGGTTGGGAATCCACCATCTTGTCTCACCACTGCCAGAGACACAGATGTGGCTTCTGTTCATAAGTCCCTATTAAATGTTTCTCTCTAAAGAACTAGATTTGCCAGCCTCTCTCTTTGGCCTCTCAGCTTCCTCTGACTTTGGAGCAGATTTGTATAGGCCTGGCCACTGAGGAACAATCACTAACCATTAGGAAAATGCAAATCAAAACCACAATATCATTTTATACCTACCAGGATGACCATAATACAAGGTTGTGAGAGGAAGGTGTCTGGGATCCCTTCAACCTGCCTCCCATTCTCATCAAAGTCATCCCTCTGCTCACTGAGACAGATGCATAGCTGACTGCCTCCTTTGGAAAGGCTGATCAGAAACTCACAGAATGCAGCTGTTCATCTCTCACCTGTGTGTGACCTGGAGGCCCCCTTCCCGCTTTGAGTCTTCCTGCCCTTGCTTCAAGTTGTCCCGCCTTTCCAGACTGAACCAATGTTCTTCTTACATATGTTGATTGATGTCTCATGTCTCCCTAAAATGTATAAAACGAAGCTGTGCTGCAACCACCTCGGGTGCATGTTATCAGGACCTCCTGGGGCAGTGTCACGGGTGCATCCTCAACCTTGGAAAAATAAACTTTCTAAATTGAGACCTGTCTCAGATTTTCGGGGTTCACGAGGTACATAAATAACAAGTAAGGGCAAGAATGTGGAAAAACTGAAACCCTCATACATTGCTGGTGAGAATGTAAAATGGTGTAGCCACTTTGGAAAACAATTTGGCAATACTTAAAAATGTTAAACAGTTACCACATGAAAACTGAAGTCCACACAAAAGCTTGTACATGAATATTCATAGCAGCATCACTCATAATAGTCAAAAATTGCAAAAAAAACCCAAATGTCAATCAACTGATGGATAAAATGTAGTATATCCATATAATGGAATAGTTTTTAATTTTTTTGTTTTATTTATCTAATGAGATATTCATCAGCAATAAAAAAGAACTAGCTGCTGATGTCTGCTATAATATGGACCTTGAGAACATTGTTCAATGAAAGCAGTCACAAATGACTCCATGTTTTGTGTTTCCATCTATATGAAACGTGTAGAATAGGTAAACCTATAGAGGCAGAAACAGATTCGTGGTTGCCAGGGGCTGAGGGAATGGAAGTGGGAAATGACTGTTTATGGGTATAGGGTTTCTTTTCGGGATGATAACATTCTCCTAAAATTAGATTGTGGTATTGGTTCCACAACACTGAAAAACCACCTCACCTTAAATTGGTGAATTTTATAGTACATGGATTAGATCTCAACAAAAACTTTTATTGAAGAAAAGATTTATCTGGAGATGGAGAGTGGTGATGGTTGCATTAAGTATGAATATACTTACTGTCCTTAAAAATTAAGGTGATAAATCTTGTTATAAATAACAATAAAAAGTGAGTTTCAATAAAGTATTTGGGGACATTTGCGTCTTATGCCTTAGCTTGGAACAACTCTCCTGTGAATAAAATGCTTGTGATGTGTTAAGCAACTGTGTTTATATCTGACATGAGTGACTTCCAATATGACGGTAAGGAATTTTTTAGAAGTCAATAGCCTGACCTTAATAAGGGCTCAGATTTCTCTGGCGTGTACCTTGTGCCAGTGAAGTACAGGATATTTTGTGTTTTCATCCCATCTCATGGATGAGGAAACTGAAGTTTATTGAGATAACTTATGGCAAGGCACAGATGATCCTGAACATACCGTTATGTAACTAAAACCCTCACTGTTAACCATATGCTTATATTCTGTGCCTCTCTGCTTTACTTAATTATAAAATGAAAGAGATTTAGATGATCTCTAATATCCTACCAACCTGAAATTCTTGTTTCATTACAAGAAAGCATTTCGTATATAATTGGGAAATATTCTGTATTATGTAAAAAGTTTAATCTGGCAGTGAGCTGCACTTGTGAGTGTATATTATCAAAGCACCTTATGGTGCTGTGTCACAGAGGAAACCAAGCATGGAACCCATTTCAATCCCCAGGCCAGCAGGCTCCTCAGACTGCAGTTCTCACCATGCCACAGCCCATCTGAGAGACACCACAGCATCTGCACAGTGATTTTTTGTTGTCATTGTTTTTGAGATGGAGTCTCACTCTGTCACCCAGGCTGGAGTGAAGTGGTGCGATCTCAGCTCACTGCAACCTCCATCCCCCCGGTTCAAGCGATTCTCCTGCCTCAGCCTCCCGAGTAGCTGGGATTATAGGAGCGCGGCACCATGCCTGGGTGATTTTTTGTATTTTTAGTAGAGACGGGGTTTCACCATGTTGGTCAGACTGGTCTTGAACTCCCGATCGCAGAAGCGATCCACTGGCCTCTGCTTCCCAAAGTGCCGGGATTACAGGCCTGAGCCACCGCGCTCGGGCATGATTTGTAAATTTGTCATCCAAAGGACCACCAGGATGGCTAGATGGTAGACAAGAGTTTTACTGTCAATGTCAGTTTGCAAACCAGGGGGAGTCTCTAACATGAACCCAAAGTGCTCTCTCAGAAGAACAGAGATTAGAGGTTTTATTTTAAAAAGAGAAATATTAACTTATTTCTCTTGGAGAAAGTTCATAGGCATTAGTAAGGGTCTGGGGAGCTCTGACTGGGGAGCGAAGCTAGGGGAGCCTGATCAGTCCTGGAGGTGCAAGTTATGCTGAAACTATGGAATAAAACTGGCTTCAGGTCTGGCGCCGTGGCTTCCTCCAGTAATTTCAGCGCTTTGGGAGGCCGAAGCGGGCGGATCACTTGAGGTCAGGAGTTCGAAACCAGCCTGGCCAACATGGTTAAACCCCGTCTCTACTAAGTATAAAAAAACACTAGCCGGGCTGGCACCTGTAGTCCCAGCTTACGGGGAGGCTGAGGCAGAAGCGCTTGAACCCGGGAGGCGGAGGCTGCAGTGGGCTGAGATCACGCCACTGCACTCCAGCCTGGGCGACAGAACGAGACAACGTCTCAAAAAAAAAAATTTTTTTTTTCTTTATAAAAAGACAAATAAAAAATCTGGTTTCGGGTTACAACAGGCAGCTCAGCAGCCGGCCTGATGGTGACACTCCTCAAGGACGGCCTGCCCCGTGCTTCCCCCCTACCCCGCTGCTCGACTCTGCTGTGCTTGGGTATGGCAACAATGACACATTTTTATGATCAAGTTTCACAAATGACACACACGAACTGTCTCGCTAACACACAGCACATACGATGACCGGAAACAGACACCAGAAAGGAAAAAAACGAGCCACAGTGCCGGGCGTGCCGGGCCTTTCTGAAGACGTCCCCATCCGTGGCTGGAGGACAGCCCGGGCGGCGGCGGGGGCCTCGGGGCGGGTGCGTCGGGGCAGGGCACGGCGAGCCCAGGGCTTCTCAGGACCACCAGGCCACCTGGACGCTGGGGAGGAACCCCGACTCCGACGCCTGCTAGGAGGGCACCAACCGCGCTCCACTGTGGCCAGGTCGCCGCCGCTCCCGGCGGCCAATGACAAGCTAGCGCGGCGCCTGTGCGCGCATGACGTCAGCACGCACGGCGCCAGCCCGTACGCATGACGTCAGCACGCACGGCGTCGGTGCGTGCGCGCCCAGAGGTTCCGCCCGGCGGCAGTCCCAGCGGAGCTTGCGGGTGCCGGTGGGACCTGGTTTCGTCTGTGGGCCCGGGGGCGGCGGGGGCCGAGGAGTGAGCGGCCGGCTGAGCCCACCACCTCGCTGGGCCCTCCCTGGCTCCCGGCCTCGGGCAGCGGCGAGCGCGCGGGTCGCCATGTCGTACATGCTCCCGCACCTGCACAATGGCTGGCAGGTGGACCAGGCCATCCTCTCGGAGGAGGACCGCGTGGTCGTCATCCGCTTCGGCCACGACTGGGACCCCACCTGCATGAAGATGGACGAGGTCCTGTACAGCATCGCGGAGAAGGTAGCGCGCCGGACCCTCCCGCCCTGCTGGCTGTGCTTCCGCAGCGGCCCCGCGCCTCTGCCCCGCCGGCCTCGCCTGGGGGCGCGAGCCGTTCCCCGAGGAGGGGCCGCGGCGCCGTCGTCCAGGCGATTCCTTCCCGCGCTGCGGGCGAGCGCTCTCGGGGGCTGTGCCGGCGTTTCGCGCCTTTTTCTGCAGGGAGCTCCTGTAGTTGTTCACATTTTAAGGGGTTTATGATCCCCCTTCCCTCAAAGGAATTCATTATTTCTGTTGTTAAGGCGTTTTTCCCAAACTTACAGTGCAGTGAACAAAATACACTTGCAGGTTTTGAGAGCGCGGATCCTTAATTTAAAAGGATGCCTTTTTTTGGTACCTTATTTGTTTGTTGTATGTGTAAAGCAGAACTTTCATGTTAATAGCATAAGAAATCCTGTTTTTCTATTGGTGGTGTTTTCTTCCACCACGCTTTTGTAAGTCATGTGATTTATAGCTTAGAGTGATTAAGATGCAGAAAACATCAGGAGAAAATAGAAATATGCTTTGTTAGAACTAGTTTTCTGAATTTCTAATATTAGTACATTGAGTGGTCTTGGCACTTACTTGCTGACAGACAATAAAAGTTGTAGGACGCTATTTTATAACCAGGGTTCATTCTTTTTCTTTCGTTCCTCATAGCAATTTTAGGATGACATTTATTTAGGTTTTGCAGCTGTAGCAATAGGGCAAAGGGCACAAATACTAGGGTGTTAATAAAATATTTGCCATATTAATTTTCCGTAAGTAATTTGAGCGGTTATTCATTTTAAAAGTAACATTGAAGCTATCTTTTCTTTCACAGATGCTAAAAAGTAGGCTGGGTTAAAATAACTCCTTTGAGTAAACAGTAACAGATATAAAGACATTTTATATTGAGGAAAAGGAAAGACTATCTGGCCTGCCATTTATTAATTCTTGCTATTTCTTATTTAGTAGGAGAGGCATGATGTTAGGAACTGTTGTTATATTTTAGTTATTACAGGAGTCTCTTGGAGTGCTTACTAAAATGCATCTGTGATTCTGAGTCTATGGGTATGGGGTGAAGTCCAACAATGACTTTTTAAAGAAGCCCCTCAGGGAATTCTGATGTGACCTGACCTTGAACCACACACTCAGAAACCCTTCCATGGGGGTCAGGGACAGAGGCGGAGTGCTTTATTACCAGCCGTCTCCCAGCCTCTTCCTCTTGGACACCAGGACACTGAGGACTTGAGGAGCTGCCCAGTGAATCAGGAGAGAAGCAGTTCTCTCACACTGGGACTTCTGCCAGCCAGGGGTTAGAGATGATGAGTGAGGCAGTGCCAGCACTTCAGCTTTTCATTGCTTGGCTTGTAGTGGACAAGGGCAGATACTGGAAATCCAGCGAAGAACTGATGAAGAGCAGTTTCCCGATAAGTAAATCACTGCTTGTAAATCACTGACTTTGAGTTACGAGTTCTAGAATCTTTCACTGTTCTACCTTGCAGGTGGTGGCATAAACATCAGCTGGTGTTCAGATCCTGCTGCCGGCAGCTCGAGGCTAGGATGGCTGGCGATGTGAGGGCCTTTGTCTCATCACATCCAGGCAGAGCTCACCAAGATGCTCTTAGCTAGGAAACAGATTTTATGTGTTAATGTAAGTCTTTAGGGTCTTTGCCAGATGTGCTCTTTTTTTCCAATTCCTTTATGTCAAATTTCTGTGTTATTACAGAATGAATCACTGTATCACTAGTGGACACACACTTAAGGACAGTTGAAATGGGCTCACTTTGGGGTATTTTTTTTTTTTGGTCTTTTAAAATAGTTTGATTTTTGTTTTTGTCCAAAAATTCGGATTGCTTTATTAATAAACTTTTAATGCAGATATTATAGTATAATCATTAAAAGCGCAAACCTAGGCCAGGGACGGTGGTTCATGTCTGTAATCCCAGCACTTTAGTTGGGAGGCTAGTGTAGGCAGATCACTTGAGCCCAGGAATTCGAAACCAGCCTGGACAATATGGTGAAACCCCTTCTCTACTAAAAGTACAAATGCCAGACGTGGTGGCACATGCCTGTAGTCCCAGCTACTTGGGAGGCTGAGGTGGGAGAATCACCTGAGCCCGGGAAGTCAAGGCTGCAGTGAGCCATGATTATACCACTGAACTCCAGCCTGGGCAACAGGAGTGAGACCCTGTCTCCAAAAATAAGTGCAAACCTGAAATGCATTAAAAGACTATTCATGTTTTATTTTCTTCTTAGTATATGGGCAAAATATGACTTTCTAATTCTGGAAGCCCTTTTTGGGGAAGCTCAACAGAAAGTTTTGAAATGTAAGGTTTTAGTATAAAGAACAATGTAACTATTTAAAAATTTCCCTGTGCAGAAATGGCAGATAATGGAGAATCTTCCTTATCTTGTTATGAGTCCTGTCTGTATATCCCAGCTGTTTTAAAGTGAGTAACAGTTGCAAATGTTCGGGCTGGACTTGATACGATTTTTTCTAGATGTGTTGTATTGATCTGCTGCTTCCACAGGGCCCACTTGACCTCATGCTGGGTTAGAGTTGAGCTGTAAACTTCAGGAAGAAAGTTAGTCTGGAAACAGAGCTACACTTAAATATTTCACAGGTGCCTAGAGTTTGCTAATAAGTGTGGGGCAATTCATTTGATAAAGTGATAATAATAAAGAAAGTTTTCAGCTGGGCACTATGTCTCACGCCTGTGGTGCCAGTACTTTGGGAGGCCGAGGTGGGTGGTTCCCTTGAGCCCAGGAGTTTGAGAACAGCCTGGGCAACATGGTGAAACCTTGTCTGTACAAAAAGTGCAAACATCAGCTGAGTGTGGTGGCCTGCGCCTGTGGTCTCAGCTACTCGGTAGGCTAAGACGGAAGGGTATGAGTCCAGGAGTTCAAGGCTGTGACAAGCTATGATCGCGCCACTGCGTGCCAGCCTGGGTGACACAGTGAGACCCTGCCTCAAAAAAAAAAAGAGTTTTCTATTTAGCAGCTGATTTTATGCAGTTTTGAAGCCAGACAATTTTGTGTACCTTTGAGCTGTCTTTCCATTTTGTAGGGACACTGTCACAGCAGTGCTTTGGGGTTCACTGTCACCTAAATCCCATGATGGGTGAGAAGACTGAATGGGATATTTAAGTTTTGTGTTAGAAAGCCCACGCAGATAGAGTTTAAAGTAGCATCAGTGAGCTGGGCACTGTGGCACGTGCCTGTAACCCCAGCTACTCAGGAAGCTCAGACGGGAGATGAGCGCAGGAGGTCAAGGCTGTGGTAAGCTATCATCGTGCCATTGCACTCCACCCTGGGTGACAGAGCGAGACCCCATCTCTAAAAACAAAAAAATTCCTCAGTAATATTATTGACTCATGATAGTACTTTTTTTTTTTTGAAACAAGAGTCTTCTTGTGTTGTCCAGGCTGGAGTGCAGTGGCACGATCTTGGCTCACTGCAACCTCAGCCTCCCGAGTAGCTGGGGCTACAAGCCTGTACCACCACCATACCCTGCTAATTTTTGTATTTTTAGTAGAGATGGGGTTTTGCCATTTTGGCCAGGCTGGTCTCAAACTACTGGCCTCAAGTAAGCCAGTCATCTCAGCCTCCCAAAATTCTGGGATTACAAGTGTGAGCCACCATGCCTGACCCATGATAGTGTATTCAAATAAATTGTGTATAAGGCAGATATATATTTATGGAACTTCATAGGAGCCATATTAGGGGGTCTATCTTAAGTATCACATTAAGAATCACAGAACGCCCATTGAACCAGTGAGAGTCAACACTCAGCTAGATGAGGAATCTTGTAGAAACAAACAGAATGGACATTTTTGGTGTTTCCTCTGGATTTTTGTCTCTGGATAAAAAACAGCCTTGTAGCTAGCAACAAAGTATGAGGGGTAGTAATGAGCGGTGGTTGAGGGTGCAGACTCTAGGCTCTTGGCACTTCATAACTGCATGAGCGTTACGAACTTGGCTCTGCGTGTCATCTTACCTGTGTAAAGGGGATACTCGTGCCTAACTCATAGGGTTGTAGTGGGATTACTAAAGGTTTCTAGGGCACTCCTGTCACATAGGCAGTAATGCCACTGTTACTACTATGATTACTTTCTCACATTACTAAGTTTGCAAGAGTTTTTGTGAGAGCTGATTAAGGCAAACATTAATTTTAGAAAGTCAAGTTAGTTTTTTTATGGCTTTGACATGAATTACCTAAAAATGTAAAAATCAACACTTCAAAAATTTGTTGTGCTAACAACTACCCAGAACACTTTTTCCAGAATTTTAGGTATTTTTGTTAGCTGGTTCAGGGACTCCATGCAAAAGTGTAGAACAGTGGTTGCTATCATGTGCCAGCCTTTAGCCATGTGTTTTATAGAGTTATTTCATTGTAACTTGGCAGGTGGACTTAGAGGCATGTGGAAGAACTGCTGAGCACTTGAATTGCTGACTTGCCTGAAGAAAAAGCTTATGAGGTGTGTAGGCAAGAGAGTTGGAAAAGATCCTTACAATTGTAGGGGATCAAAGAATTTAAAAATAATTTGAGGCCAGCGCGGGGGCCCACACCTGTCATCCCAGCAGTTTGGGAGGCCGAGGCAGGCGGATCATCTGAGGTCAGGAGTTTGAGACCAGCTTGGCCAACATGGCGAAACCCATCTCTACTAAAAATACAAAACTTAACCGGATGTGGTGGTGGGCGCCTGTAATCCCAGCTACTCAGGAGGCTGAGGTGGGAGGATCTCTTGAGGCTGGGACACAGAGGTTGCAGTGAGCCAAGATCATGCCACTGCACTCCAGCCTGGTTGACGAAGTGAGCCCCGTCTAAAAAAGAAAAGAAAAAGCTGCCTTTGTTGAGGAAGTCACAGGATGACTTGGCAGAACGGTGTGGCTGCACTCACCCAGCTCCTCCAAGTGCTTGACTGCCGTGGAAATGTCGCCACCCGCAGGTGCTGCTGGATGTTTGCTGATGTCTGCCCTCAGCTCGTGCTCCTCCAGTCACCCCACAGATGCCATTTCACCAAGAAAAGAGGGGGGTGAGGGGGCTGGGGAGCTCCGCTCTACCTGCCCCTTCCAGCCTCTCCTGTCTCAACTCCCGAGTGCCACAGCAACTTCCCTCCCTCTCCATAGCCACGCCTCTTGAAAGTTGTCCACACTGAAGACCTCTGTTCCTCAGTCCTTCAGCCCCTTCAGTGTCCCCGTCCCATCCCGTCCCCTCTGGCAACCTCTCTGGGGCACTTGGCACAGCTTCCGGGAGTCTCCTGCCTTGGTTTCTGAGGCTGCCTCCTTGGCATCCCTTTCCTGCCCCCAACTCTACAGTGGGCATCTGCGCTCACTACCAAGCCTTTCCTGGCACCTACCACCCTGGCTGGGGTCACTGCTGGATGTAGGTGGCGGCGGTAAGGTAGCTCTCTCCAGCCCAGACTCCTTTGTACAGCTTCAGGCCAGTCACTTCCTGGAGGGCCTTTTTCTCTGGGTGTCCCTTAGTTTTCTCAAACTCAGTGTGTACAAAACTGAACCTTTCAATCCCTGCTTTCTTAGAAGTAAATACATGGCCCAGAATCCCAAGCAGAAAAGGTCCTCTGTGGGCCAGTCCACCTGCGCATCTGTCCCCACTGCCCTGCACCTCTGCTGCCTTGCCCTGGTCCTGGATCTGAGACCTGGCTGCTGTTCTTGTGTCTTTCTCTTTACACATGGAATTCTCTAAGGACATATTTTTCCTGCCACCCCATAACCACACCACTGCCCCGTCTCCTGTGGGTAGGCTAATTCTGTCATGGCTTGGTGGAGGATCTGTCATCCGGAGTTCAGGCTTTGGAGCCAGACAGGGTGCATCTTAGCTGTGCCCCTTCCCCATGCGGTTGGGCATCACTCACGTGACCTTTCTGAGCCTGAATTCCATCGCCTAAACCATCAGTGACATCTATTTAGAGGTGTTGAAAGAATTAGAATCCATGAGTGAGAAGTGCCTCATACATAGTGGATTCTCAAGTGAATGTTCATGAAACTGGTCTGTGGTGACATCAGAGGATATTCAAATTCTCATGGCACATGAGCTTTATGTGGCAGTTTGCTTCTGTTAGAATTCTCGGGATTAGATGCAGTGGGCTGGAGCCTGAAGGCAAAAGGAGAGTCACATTTGTAACTTTAAAGCTTTAAAGTTACATTTACTCAGTTGCCTTCTGATTATTACTGTTGTTGTTGTTGTTATTTTGAGAAAGAGTCCCGCTCTGTCCTTCAGGCTGGAGTGCAGTGGCATAATCTCAGCTCACTGCAGTCTCCACATCCTGGAGTCAAGTGATTCCCTGTCTCAGCCTCCCAAGTAGCTGGGATTACAGGCGTGCACTGCCACACCCAGCTAATTTTTGTATTTTTAGTAGAGACAGAGTTGCACCGTGGTGGCCAGGTTGGTCTCAAACTCCTGACCTCAAGTGATCCACCCGCCTCAGCCTCCCAAAGTGCTGGGATTACAGGCGTGAACCACCACACCCGGCCCTGTGCTCTGCTTATTAAATGCCTACAAATTATTAAAAACCACAGATGGTTACAATATTTACTATTTTTTATGTGCAAGAAAAGAGATGATAAAAATTTGTTGTGACTTTTCTTTTTTTTAAAGTACACAATTTACAACCCTGTCCAAATGATATTTAAAGTAATTTATTATTTGCATGGTGATTCCATAAGTTAATGTAATGTTAGTGGTATTTACAGTATCCCTGAGCAAGGCATTGAAGGGATAAAAATGAAATATATTATTTTGACTTTCCTAATGCCTGTGACCATTTATTTTGTTGGTGTATTTATTTTAGCTTCTGTAGGGAAGTATTTTAAGTCAAACCAAAAGACAGTTTATTAGTTTACCATGAAAATAAAGCCGGTTTCTGGCAACCTGACCAACACATTCTCACCTGGGCACTGCAGGAAACCAGAGTTTCAGAAATGGGCGTTGTCAGAGTAACTGTACTCAGAGGGGCCCATGTCTAATGCAGGCGTCGCTTTGGCATTTTGAAAGCACATGGTCGGCGAAGCGCACGCTCCTGCAGTGGGCCGTGTGCCGGAGTTCCCATACGGTTTTCTTCACCAAAGCTGAAGGGCGGTGGAGTCTGTGTGAAGCGTGGGCTTTCTCACTCCCCGTCTCCCCACCCTGCTCCATGGTTTACATTTCCATCTTAGTTTTTTAAAAATATTTCCTAAAGTAGAGAATATAGTGAACCTTCTGTTCCTATTGTTTGACTTCAACAATTGCTGGTATTTTGCTGGTCTTGTGTTTTCTAACCCTTCACTTTTCTAGGCTGCATGTTTCATGCAAATCCCGCATATCATTATTTCACCTGCAAGTTACAGTCAGGTTGTCAGAATTAGTTTTGTATGAGGAAATGCTGTGCATATCCCATTGGTTTCCCACGACTGCCGTGACAGGATGCTGCAAGCCGAGAGGCTTAAAACAACGGGAGCTGGTCTCACAGTCCGTGCACCAGAGCCCAGAATCGAGCTTGTCTCACAGTCCGTGCACCAGAGCCCAGAATCAAGCTTGTCTCACAGTCTGTGCACCAGAGCCTAGAATCGAGCTTGTCTCACAGTCTGTGCACCAGAGCCCAGAATCAAGCTTGTCTCACAGTCTGTGCACCAGAGCCCAGAATCAAGGTGTTTTCCATGCTAGGCTCTCTCTGAAACCCGCCAAGGAGAGTCCTCGTATTTCTCGCAGTTTCTGGTGCTGTCAGCAGCCTCTTGCAGCTCCTAGGCTTGTAGACGCCTCTGCAGTCCTCGGTGCCCCCAGGGCCTCCTGTCCCTGTGTCTTCATGGTGCCATTTTCCTGTAAGGACACCAGTCACACCAGATTAGGGGCCCACCTACTCCAGTATGACCTCATCGCAGTACCGTTTCCAAATTAGCCATGCTGTCAGTACTGGGTTTAGGACTTCAACTGTTTTGGGGACGTAGTTTAACTCATAACACATATAAGTGACTACAAGCTTCTAAAGGGCATTGAGTTAGTATTTATAAAGAGCCTTTAAAATGTCATATCCTTTGTTCCAGAATTTTAGGAATTTGTCCTTAGGAAATAATGAAGTATGTATACAAATTTAAGGGGGAAAATATTCACAGGTGAATAATTGATATTAATGAAAAATCAGAGAGTAACAGAAGAATGGTGTAGGAGGCTCTTCTCGCATTGCTATAAAGAAATACATGAGACCGGGTAACTTATGAGAAAAGAGGTTTAATTGGCTCACAGTTCTGCAGGCTGTACAGTAAGTATGGTACCGGCATTTGCTTCTCGGGAGGCCTCAGGACCTTCCAATCATGGCAGAAGGCAAAGGGGAACAGGTACGTCGCACGGTGAAAGCTGGGGCGGAATGTCACGCACTTAAACAACCTCAGCTCATTACCCCGAGGACATCACCAAGAGGATGACGTTCAACCATTGATGAGAAATCCATCCCATGATCCAGTCCCCTCCCACCAGGCCCCACCTGCAACCCTGGGAGTTAGGTTTCAACCTGAGATTTGGGTAGGGACAAATATCCAACTATATCAAATGGTAAAGTAATGGCATAGCCATTTGATGAATCATGCAGCCACAAAAGTGTTCCGTTTTTGGAAAGTAGGTAATGTATGGAAAAGAATGCTCATAATTGGCCGGCGGGGTGGCTCACACCTGTAATTCCAGCACTTTGAGAGGCTGAGGTGGGTAGATCACCTGTCAGGAGTTTGAGATCAGCCTGGGCAATATGGTGAAACCTCATTCTACTAAAAATACAAAAATTAGCCAGATGTACTAGCACACACCTGTAATCCCAGCTACGCGGGAGGCTGAGGCTGGAGAATAGCTTGAACCCGGGAGGTGGAGGTTGCAGTGAGCCAAGATCGTGCCACTGCACTTCAGACTGGGTGACAGATCGAGACTGTCTCAAAAAAAAAGAAAGCTCATAATTAAAGCAGGATACAAAATATTGTTGTACGATCACAATATGACCACATTTTGCTATGTCGGAACAGAAATAGTATAAACAAATTAAAATATATCCATAAGAAAGAGGGGAAAGAATATAGTAAAAATAGTGCAAGGCATAGTGGCTCACGCCTGTAATCGCAGCACTTTGGGAAGCCAAGGCAGGCGTATCACGTGAGTCCAGGAGTTCAAGACTACTCTGGGCAACATGGCAAAACCCTGTCTCTACAAAAAATACAAAAATTAGCCAGGTGTGATGGTACGTGCCTTTAGTCCCAGCTACTTGGGAGGCTGAGATGGGAGGATCGCTTGAGCCCAGGAGGCAGAGGTTGCAGTGAGCCAGGATCTTGCCACTGCACTCCAGCCTGGGCAGCAGAGCCAGACCCTGTCTCCGAAAAAAAGATAACAGCAGTCACCCCTGGGTGTTGGGATTGGAGGTGATTTTATTTTCTTTTTATTTTTCTGGCTTTTCTAAATCTCTGATAAACTTGCAATTAAAGAAAAAATAACAGGAAATGTGTTTTATTGGGGTACTATTAGTATTTGCAAGTGTTCAAACCTAACTGCGGGAAAATGATGGCAGGATTCTACAGGCATATTTTAGAGCAGCTGTGAGATGCATGAAACTATGTAAAGTTTCGTATAGACGATTTACTAGATCAGCATAAATGATGTATCTGTGGACATTTTCTGCAGGACTTTCATAACTTGTTACCTGAGTGAAATTTAATTCCTAGGCAATTCTGGGAAATGGTGGCATGAGGCAGAAGGACCCAGTGGCCAGTTCCTGAAGTGTTCTGGGAAACGGTGGCGTGAGGTGGAAGGAGCCGGTGGCCAAGGTCCCGGCTATGATTGCACCACTGCGCTCTGTGGACGACAGAGTGAGACCCTGTCTCAAAAAAACAAAACAAAAGTTGCCCTGATCCACACAAATTCTTGGTTTTGTTTTTATAAATGTGCTTTTATAAAGTGAAAGCCAAAGTGTTCTGTTATTTCAGTTTTTTTTTTTTAATCTCCTTTTAGGTTAAAAATTTTGCAGTTATTTATCTTGTGGATATTACAGAAGTACCTGACTTCAACAAAATGTATGAGTTATACGATCCATGTACTGTCATGTTTTTCTTCAGGTATGTTATCTTAAAGTCGTTATTGAAATTGAATATTGTCAGTTTGGAAGTTTAATGTAACCAAGATCTCTTTATTTTATTTTGAAGGAAGTTGGTTCTGCAGTCATATCCCAATATCATCTGTATCACCAGGCAATCAGTGTGAATCTTTTAAATAATTTTCAAAGTAACAATTCTAGTTTTAGCATTTACTCAATAACAAATTATCCTTTTGAAATAACTTCGGTGGGAAACTAGGTGAAGTGTAATTCAATGAAAGACATTCTTACTGACATTTTAGATACCTTGAACTAATCTGTTCATCAAAAATGTGTTGTAAAATCACGAATTTAGGCCAGGCGCAGTGGCTCACGCCTACAATCCCAGCACTTTGGGAGGCCGAGGTGGGTGGATCACAAGGTCAGGAGTCAAGACCAACCAGGCTAAGATGGTGAAACCTCGTCTCTACTAAAAATACAAAATTAGCCAGGCGTGGTGGCGCATGCCTGTAATTTCAGCTACTGGAAGGCTGAGGCAGGAGAATCGCTTGAATGTGGGAGGTGGAGGTTGCAGTGAGCCGAGATCGCGCCATTGCACTCCGCCTAGGCAACGAGCAAAACTCCGTCTCAAAAGAAAAAAACAAAAAAACCTAATTTATTAAATATGCTATCGACTTTAGTGTCCTTTTTTATATCTAAGAGGAACACCTGAACTGAATTATTTTGCTTATAAATACAAGATTATTTTATCAGCTCAAAAATTTCATTATGGAAATTTAATGGGGAAGAAAATCCCCATCTGATGCTGTTTTTGCTTGTTTAGTTACCATAGAGGTTGGTGAATTAGCTACATGAGCATTAACCGTTCTCCAAAAGTGGAGCCTCCTGCTTGATCAGGAAGGTCAGGTGGGTTGTACAGGGTATGTATTAGTTTCATAGTCTTTGTAACAAATTAGCACACATTGAGCAGCTTAAATCACCCCCCTTTTCAGAGCTCACAGCTCTGTAAGTCAGACATCCAGGCAGGGCCCGCTGGATTCCTGCTCAGCGTCTCCCAAGGTCTGAACCATGGGCCAGGTGCTTATCTGGAGTGTCTGAGGGGCTTGTTTGGGTTGTGGGCCGAATCCAGCTCTTCGTGGTGGAGAGTCTGAGATCTGCTTCCTTGCTTCTGTTACCTGAGGCCACTCTGCTGCTAGAGACCTCATCACCCTCAAAGCCAGCACCGGCACGCCGCACGTTGAGGTATTTTCACACAAGTTCTCTGATTTCCTGAAAAGTTCTGCCTGGGGAAAATGCTCTGGTTTTAGAGGACTGTGATTAGATTAGACTTGCCCAAATAATCCAGGATAATCACCTTGTTTTATTGATTTATTGAGATGGAGTCTCACTCTGTCACCCGGGGGGAGGGCAGTGGTGCCATCACAGCATCCTTGAACTCCTGGCTTCAAGCCATCCTCCCGCCTCAGGCTGCCAAGGTGGGAGGCACTGTCGCGGTTCTGGGCATCGGGTTACGCCCCCCTGGACATGCCCTTAGGCTTCCTAGGCGCCTCCTGTTTGGTTGAGAAGGTCTGTGAGGTGCACCTGCATTTCTTGTGAACTTTGATCTTTCATAGGTTTCAGCAGAGGTTGCGTGGCCGACCCTCATCCTTTCCTCTACTGTGCGTTCAGCAGCCATTTCTGAATTTCAGCACCTTTGGCCATCCGGAGAGGCTCAAGAATTTATTCCTTTTGTTAACAGTTCTTACACGAATTTGCCTGTTTCCTCTCTTGAAGGCAGCACCTCCGAGACTTTGCTTGGAAGTTTCCGCAGCTAAATATCCCAAGTGTGTTGCTTTTGAGCTCTGATCTCCCATAACTGCGGACCCCGTGTCCCTGTTCCTCGGCCACTCTGTAACGGGTCCCCTTTTCTCCGTTTCCCAGTAACGCACTCCTCACTTCCTTCCGAGCCCACACCAGGCATTCTTAAAGTCCATATTTCTGTTAACAGCCTGTTTGAGGCAATAGAGGCCTTTTCTATTTTGTCCCTCAAAATTCTTCAGGTGAGAACAGGGAGGGCCGTCTTAGGTCTCTGTCCCCCACAGCGTGCAGCGGAGGCCAGCCTGGGGCTGGAGATGCTGTGAGGGGCAAGGAGGCTGCAGGGAACAGCCTTGGATGGAGGCTGTAGCCTACTTAGTGTAGTTTGATATTCTTAGGACTGATGCTGTGCTCAGAAAAGGAGATGAAACTTCCTTCTGTGGTTTCTGTGATTCAGAATATTAAGACAGACGGTACTTTAGTTACCTTATGCACTAAACATGTATCTTGAGCCCCCACCAGGTTTGTGGTCTAGTGGTGGGGCCTAATGTCAGATACGACAGGATTCCCACTCTCATAGGACTTTGTCTGATAGAAGAAACAGCTGAGTAAATGAGCAGGGAGTACTGAAGAAGTGAAAGGAGGCAGGTGTTTATGAGATGTAAATGCTGAAGAAGTACACCCAAGTCAGATAGGGCTACAGGGAGGGTGCTACGGGCAGCCCCTAGTCAGTGTAGAAGGATCTTGGTGCATGCTGCGTGGAGCGCCGTCCTGCAGCATGGAGAATGAGAGGGCGGCCAGAGGTGGGCTCCAGACCCTGATCAGATTTGCCTTTCCTGAACCAGAGACGTCACTGGGAACGCTTTCCATGGAATAGTAGGTGGAAGCCAAATGCATGATCTTGTGGAAGTGAACGTTAAAAAACAGTCTTCAGGTGGGGCATGCCTGCTGCCCAGCCACTCTGCAGGCCGGGGTTCGAGTCCGGCCTTAGCCACATAGACCTCATCTCTAAGAAAAATAATCAGGTCAGGCGCAGTGGCTCACACCTGAAATCCCAGCACTTTGGGAGGCCAAGGTGGGAGGATCACTTGAGGCCGTGAATTTGAGACCAGCTTGGGCAACATAGGGATACCCCATCTCTACAAAAAACTAGAAATTAGCTGGGTGTGGTGGCTCATGCCTGTGGTCCCTGTTACGTAGAGGACTGAGGTGGAAGGATGATTTGGGCCGGAAGGTTGATTTTGCTGCCGTGCCCTAACCTAGACGACAGTGAGACCCCATCTCAGAAAGAAACTTCAACAAACCAGGATAAATTTATGCCAGTACAACAAAGGGCTAATATCATTACCTTGTAAAGTGCACATAAGTATTCATAAGAAAAAGAACTAGGCTCTTGAAAGGTAAGAATCATCTGCTTCCCTCACCGTAAACATGCAAAATGTCATCTTCATTTCATAGTTGAAGGGCTTTTAATACAATTTATGTCAGTGCTCAGAAAAGCACCATGAAAAACTTACACATTGCTTTTATCAGGTAAATCAGCACAAATTAGATGGGGGTCTCGTTTTGTTAGCCATGTTGGTCTCAGACTCCGGGCCTCAAGTGATCCTCCTGCCTCAGCCTCCCAAAATTTAGGGATTACAGGCGTGAGCCACTGCGCCTGCCCTCCTTTGACCTTTTAATTTCCCCTTAGAATATTTGTCCTAAATAAATACAGAAAAATGCAGGGAAAAGCATGGTGGACGATGCATAGCATTTTTAAAAAGCACTTTTAGGTGCTTCCTGTGTTCTCCTGCATCATGGCAGACACTCGATTTTACACGTTCTTCAGTGATGTTAACAAGAACTTGTAACAGTGGGAAAAATACAGCATTGTTTTCAAGGAATTCTTTTTAAAGGGATTTTTATGAGAATGGATGCCCTTGTTTCTCTTTGCAGGAACAAGCACATCATGATTGACTTGGGGACTGGCAACAACAACAAGATTAACTGGGCCATGGAGGACAAGCAGGAGATGGTCGACATCATAGAGACTGTGTACCGTGGGGCCCGCAAAGGCCGCGGCCTGGTGGTGTCCCCCAAGGACTACTCCACCAAGTACCGCTACTGAGGCACCTCAGTCTGCGCGGATAAATGTCCTGGAGCCCTTTTTGTGCGGAAATGTTTTAAGCTATTTATAGCTTTGGAAAATACAGGAAGCTCCAGGGCTGGAGGACCTCTGAGATGGAATTGATTACATGGTCTTCACTCACCAAAATAAACAAGCACGTGGTGAGAGGAGCAGGCCTACTTGTTTGTTCTCAGGAAACTTGATGAATAGATGACTGATTTTTCCTAGTCAAAGTTAATTCTTATCCTTGGAGTAAAACGAAGGTGTTTATCCTATGAGGTTGTGCATTTTGCATACTTGATTAGTTTGCTGGGGCTGCGGTGACAGCGTGCCCGGAGCTGGGCCTTAACAGAGAAGCTCTCACAGCTTTGCAGGGCTGGGTCCGAGATCGGGCGTCACAGCTTTGCAGGGCTGGGTCCGAGATCGGGCGTCGCAGCTTTGCAGGGCTGGGTCCGAGATCGGGCGTCACAGCTTTGCAGGGCTGGGTCCGAGATCGGGCGTCGCAGCTTTGCAGGGCTGGGTCCGAGATCGGGCGTCGCAGCTTTGCAGGGCTGGGTCCGAGATCGGGCGTCGCAGCTTTGCAGGGCTGGGTCCGAGATCGGGCGTCGCAGCTTTGCAGGGCTGGGTCCGAGATCGGGCGTGGCAGGGTGGGTTACTACTGGGGCCGTGAGGGGAATCTGCTCAGGCCTCCCCCTGGTTCTGGGGGCTGTTGGTGGTCTTGTCAGTTCCTTGGTGTGTGGATACTGCCCATCTCTGCCTTCACCGTGTCCTCCCTGTGTGGGTGCTGGTCTCCAAAATTTCCCCTTTTCGTAGTGACACCATCTGTGTTGGATTGGGGCCCACCCTGCTCCAGCGTGGCCTTATCTTAACTGATTACATTTGCAAGGATCTTATGTCTACAAAAGTCACAGTCTGAGGTGCTGAGGGTTAGGACTTCAATATATAAATTTTGGGTTCCACAGTTCAGTCCATGGCAGAACCCAAAGGCTTACTGTTACTGTGCTTATAAGAACAGTACAATAAAATACTGTTTAGAGCCTTCCCTGCAAGGAATAGAAGAGCTACTTTTATTCTTCGCAAGATTGTATTTGATGTAAACGTATTCTATAGAAGCCATGGTTCTTCAGTTCATATAGTTAGAAAATTGCCTTATTGGCCGGGCACGGTGGCTCACGCCTGCAATCCCAGCTACTTGGAAGACTGAGGCAGGAGAATTGTTTGAACCCGGGAAGTGGAGGTTGCAGTGAGCCGAGATCACGCCACTGCACTCCAGCCTGGGCAACAGAGCAAGACCCCGTCTCACAAAAGAAAAGAGAAAATGTCCTTGTTCCAGTCTCAGGTTTCTCTTGCCCTCTCTCCTAGCAGTGTGGATGGTTGGTTGGGAGCTTCATGTCCCTTCTCAGCACACTCACGCTCTGAAGTGGAAGTGAGGAAGGGCGGGGATGGGGGCACCTGAGCACACCCTGGGCCCTCTGACCTCAGACCCAGGCTCTGCCCCACCAGGTGACCTTGGGCACCTCCTCTGAGCTTCCATTTTCTCCTTGATAAAGGCGGATAATAGTGTGTGCCCTGCACACAGATGTGAACACGGAAGCACATGGTGCCTGCGGGGCACAGGAGTGGTGCACAGAGCTCACTGCTGTCAGGAGGTTGATTGCTGTTGTGAAAACAGGAGGTTACTTACAGAATGAAGCACATTTTTTCCATACACTACAAATGAGGGTGTGCTTTTTAAATGGATTTAAAATTCAAATGCATATCTCTAGTTTAATCTCCCACGTGCTGATTTTTCCATGTATAAAGTAGGAGAGTGTTAACACCATATTAGAGTGAGGGGCTAGGGAGAACATGTATGTGACCTCGAGTACCTGGCATGTAACAGACACTCAGTATTACACTCCGGATATTTCTCCAGAGCAGGTGAAACAGACGGCCAGGAAGCACACAGAAAGACAGCATCACTGCCTGTTAAGGAAGTGCAAGCCAAAACCACAGTGAGACGCCACTTCACACCCACAAGTTGGACTAGATACAAAAAGTAGATCACAATAAGCGTTTGCAAGGATGTGGAGAAATTGGAGCCCTCACACTGCTGGTGGGAAAGTGGTAACACAGGCAGGTCGGTTGTCAAAAAGTTAAACAGACTGGGTGCAGGTGTCTCAAGCCTGTAATCCCAGCACTTTGGAAGGCTGAGGCAGACAGATTGCTTGAGCCCAGGAGTTCACGACCAGCCTGGGCAACCTGGTGAGATCCTGTCTCTACAAAAACTACAAAAAATTAGCTGGGCATGGTGGTACCTGCCTGTGGTCCTAGCTACTTGGGAGGCTGAGGCAGGAGGATCACTTAAACCCAGGAGGTCAAGGCTGCAGTGAGCCATGGTTGTGCCACTGCACTCCAGTCTGGGCAACTGAGCAAGACCCTGTCTCAAAAAAAAGAAAAGATAAACATGGTGTTACTGTTTGACCCAGCAGTTTCATACCCAGGAGAATTGAACGCGCGTGTCCACACAGAAACTCGTACACAGAAGCCAAAATGTGGAAACCAAGTGTCCCTCAACAGATGGATGGTTAAACAAAATGTCCATCCGTAGAACGGAATATTATTTGGTCATAAACAGAATGAAGTACTGACACATGCTACAACGTGGGTGAACGTTGAAATCATTCGGTTAAGTGAAAAGCCAGTTACTATATATTGTGCAATTCCATTTATATGGAATTTCTAGAATAGGCAAATCCATAGAGACAGTTGAGTGGTTGCTTAAGACTGGGAGGGAGGGGGAAATAGGAGGGGACAGCTAATGGGCAGTTTCAGTTTTGACATAACGAAAACGTACTTACATCAGCAGAGCAGGCAGAAAAAATGCCCTAAGATGGTGGTAATGGTACAGTTCTGTCAATGGCGTAATTGGTGGATGATGTGTGAGTTATGTCTCTTGTTGATAACAGTTTTATTGGCTGTTACTAGAAAAAGATAAAACAATTACATCCCACATTTGTAAGTTTATTGTGTGTTTATTGTGTATTTATTGTAAATGTGTTGCATATTGTATTAGTCTGCCCAGGACTGCCGTAACAAGACTTCAGATTGGTTGGTTTAAACAACAGAAACTCGTCTTTTCACAGTTCTGTTTTCTGGAAGTCCCAGATCAGGGTGCCGGTCCGTGTGATTTCTGGGGAGGGCTCTCCTTGGCTTGCCGATGGCCGCCTTCTCTGGTGCAGGCACAGGGGGAGAGCAGGTGAGCCCCTGGCGTGTCTTCTCAGAAAGACGAATCCTGTTGGATGAGGGCCCCACCCTCAGGACCCCTGTAACCTTAATGACTTCTGTAGAGGCCCCATCTCCAAACACAGTCATGCTGCAGTTAGGTCTTCAGCTGTTTAGGGAGACATAAATGTTCAGTCCGTAACTCCTATCAGGTGTAGTAAGTATGTTCACCCTTGATTTTAATAACATTCTCATTGGTGCTTTGTGGCTACAGTGCAGTTGAAATCATGATTTGGACTCTGTATTTCAAGTTTGTCTCATTATGTACCTACTGTCTGCCTTGCCCTGACCTAAGTGCTTTGCAAGCAGTTTTCTTAAATCCTTACAACCACCTACCAGGTAGATATTTTGCAGAGAAGAAGACCAAAGCTTAGATTTCCCCAGGTTACAGCCAGCAACAGAGGCTAAGAATTTGAAACCTAGGCCTGCATGGCTGCCAAGCTTTGCTTTGTCTGTGGCACTGTGATGCTTTAGTCAGGTTGGATTAACTGCCTCCTCTGTGGCACTGTGGTGCTTTAATCAAGTTGGATTAACTCGTGCCTCTCTGGGTACCTAGTGAATTCTATGTCCCATCTTCCCAGGATGGCTTCTAGGCGAAGTCCAGAAATTACTTGTGGCAGCTAATGTAGGCGACAAGCCCCTAGGTACAGAATAACCAAGTCCCCTAGAGAAACTGGCAGTGTGTACACAAAGAAGTAGACGAGTAGTGCAGCATTGTTTGGAAACAATACTAGTCAAATACAAAGTAAATCATAAGAGGACTATTAGCAGCAGTTAGCGACTGGCCTAGAGCCACACGTGTCGACATGAACCTCAGTACTGAACAAAAAAGCAAGGGGCAGAAGGCTGCAGAGTATGGGGCCGCGGACACACTGCTTTAAGACTTTCAGAATAAACGTCTGAAGGCTAAGATGCCAGTGTGTCTGCAGGAAACTCGGTTAGGTGTCTGGGGGAAGACTGCCTCTGCTCTGAGCTCAGAGAAGGAATGAGGACTTCAGTCCACCAGCAGAATCAGAGCACTGCCATCTCTGCCCGCCTGAACAGACCACACCCAAAAATTACAATGCAGGGTGAAGTCATGGCTCACCAGCTTTCTGACCTGGAGGTTCAGAGGGTCCCTGGGGAAGATCCGCGTGGGCACAGGTGGGAGGACCTGTTCTACGTGGGTGCTATTCTGAGTCGTTTTTTCTATGTCGTTTTTACTGATGGTTTTAAACATGCCTCTGATCCTAGCCGCCTTCTGTGGCATGTTTCCATTCAGCCTCAGAAGCTGTGAGAATGTCTGCAGTGCTCTCATAGGTTCGGGTTGCACTGAGTGCCCTGAGATGCCCTGCAGAGGAGGCACTTTGGGAGGCCGAGGCGGGTGGATCACCTGAGATCAGGAGTTCAAGACCAGCCTGGCCAACGTGGTAAAACTCCGTTCTACTAAAAATACAAAAATTAGCTGGGTGTGGCCTGGCATGGTGGCTCACACCTGTAATCCCAGCACTGGGAGGCCAAGGCGGGTAATCACCCGAGGTTGGGAGTTTGAGATCAGCCTGGCCAACATAGTGAAACCCCGTCTGTACTAAAAATACAAAAATTAGCTGGGTGTGGTGGCGCATGTCTGTAGTCCAGCTACCTGGGAGGCTGAGGCAGGAGAATGGCTTGAACCCGGGAGGTGGAGGTTGCAGTGAGCCAAAGTCATGCCATTGCACTCCAGCCTGGGCGACAGAGCAAGACTCCACCTCAAAAAAAGAAAAGAGCATTTGGAAATTTATTCCTGGCAGTTTTCATGCAGCACAGAGGCAGCAATTCCCATGGTGAACAAATATGGGATTGTATGTTTCAAGATGAAAGCAATCAAAAGATACGCAAAAGGTTGACATAGTTTCCTAATAACCTTACCATTTGTTGTTTAATAGAATTTTCAATGCCAGCTTGCACCATTAAGTCACTGACATTCTTCTGTAAGTCCTCAATGCGATTTCCCATTTCTTCCAGTGCAGTGTTAAGGAGCTCTGTGTAGAGTGGTGGAGGCACAGCCAGGATGTCCTCAGAGACCCCGCCTCCCATGGCACCTGCCGTCACCGTGCTCATGGCAAAGCCATGGCAGATGCAACTTTTAAAACGAGGGAATTAACGACAGGCCTAGTGTCTGCAAATCAGCTTCTTTCCCTGAGTGTTCCTCAGTGTGTCCCTTTAACCTTTAAACCGTGAGCTTAGAAAACGTGGCTCGCCTTGCTTGGACATGGATTTGGGGACAGGAGATCGGTATGTTTTAGTCAAACTCTGGGTGTGTAAAAATAAATATAATGGAAATTAACTCTTTTTGTTTGTTCCTAGGGTCTTGCCCTGTCCCTAGGCTGGAGTGCAGTGGTGTGATCACAGCTCACTGCAGCCCTGAACTCCTGGGCTCAAGCGATCCTTCCACCTCAGCCTCTTGAGTAGCTGGGACTATAGACTACCACCCAGCTGAAATTAACTCTTGAAAAAACTAACATTCATATGGTTTAATTTTATGTTTAAGACTCATTTTTGTTCTGTGGGAACCCATTTACAAAATCAAAAGTCGCAAGCACACAATATTTAAGGAATACATTTAACTGTGTAGCATGAGCTCAAATTGGGCGAGTCTTGGGGCAGTTGTTACCCTTATCTAGATTTGCTCCAACTCCAAAAAAACATTCTATTCTCATTCTGTTTGATTTCATGTTTCTAAGACAAAACAGTGAGTTGATGAAGTTAAACTAAACGAAACTAAGCTTGGGTGAGCCGTATCTCGGATCCTGCCTGGAGCCTTCAGTGTTACCCTCCTGTGGGGTCTGATTCCGTCTGAGGGCCTGTGGTCTAGGGTGCACTGTCTGGTTGGGGACTGATGGAAGCCCCACTGGGAAGTGTTGCATGTTTGGGTTCCTGTCCTTTATACTTGCCGCACAAGACATCCTGTGTTGCCAGTCAAGCAGGAGGGAAAGCTTTTTTTTTGGAGGGACTCTCACTCTGTCGCCCAGGCTGGAGCGCAGTGGCGTGATCTCGGCTCACTGCAAGCTCTGCCTCCCGGGTTCCCGCCATTCTCCTGCCTCAGCCTCCCGAGTAGCTAGGACTACAGGCGCCGCCACCACGCCCGGCTAATGTTTTTGTATTTTTAGTACAGACGGGGGTTTCACCATGTTGGCCAGGATGGTCTCGATCTCCTGACCTCGTGATCCGCCCGCCTCGGCCTCCCCAAGTGCTGGGATTGCAGGCGTGAGCCACCGGGGCCGGAGGTAGAGCTTTGGCTACAGGTGAGGGGTAATTAACACATCAGGAAGCCACCATAAAAGCACAGAAGTAAATACTGGGAAATCCTATAAGTAAACTATTACCTACTACTAGCAGACAACAAAAAGATATTCCATGACAGTCTACCAGTCCGAAAGAGTCAAGGCATTTGTTAAAGGTAGAAAAGGATATTTCTGAGGTTTAATGTTGCAGTCAGAGCTTGAAAATGTTCCTGAAGTTCCTGAAATAGATTTTCTGCCTGAAAAATAAACCATAAGACAATTGAATAAATATTTACTATTGGCATATGACTTTTTTTTTTTTGAGACGAGGTCTTGCTTTGTTTCCCAGATTGGAGTGCAATGGTGCAATCTCAGCTCACTACAACCTCTGCCTCCTGGATTCAAGTGATTCTCCCACTTCAGCCTCCCTAGTAGCTGGGATTACAAGCGTGTGCCACCATGCCCAGCTGATTTTTGTACTTTTCGTAGAGATGGAGTTTCACCATGTTGGCCAGGCTGTTCTTGAACTCATGACCTCAGGTGATCTGCCTACCTTGACCTCCCAAAGTGCCGGGATCACAGGCATGAGCCACCACACCCAGCCCACGTATGACATTTTAAATATCATGGGATAAACCCTTCCATAAATCTGTTGACTTCAGACAAAGGTGCCAAGGTCTTTGGATTCAGAGGGAAAGTCTTTTTTTTTGAGACGGAGTCTCACTCCTTGCCCAGGCTGGAGTGCAGTGGCCGGATCTCGGCTCACTGCAAGCTCCACCTCCCGGGTTCCCGCCATTCTCCTGCCTCAGCCTCCCGAGTAGCTGGGATTACAGGTGCACGCCGCCACGCCCGGCTAATTTTTTGTATTTTTAGTAGAGACGGGGTTTCACCATGTTAACCAGGATGGTCTCGATTTCCTGACCTCATGATCCGCCCGTCTCGGCCTCCCAAAGTGCTGGGATTACAGGCGTGAGCCACCGCGCCCGGCCGGAAAGTCTTTTCAACAAGTAGCGCCGAAATCATGAGAGGGCCAGGTGCAGACAGGGCAGGGACCCATCCCCCTCCTCACACCACACACCATGAATGCAGGAGGATCACACCTTGGCCCAGAGTCAGACCATAAAGCATGCAGAGGAGGACGCAGGTGAAAATCTCCTGACCCTGCGCTCCTCAAGAATTCTTCTAAAATTACTTGCCAGGTTATACAGAAATATCACCATTGCTACTTAAAGCGTTTCCTGTTTATATACTGCTTTGTAGTTTACAGACTGTGTCCCACACCATTCATGGTGTCATCTACTCCTCACACCCTGCGACTGTGTCCAGGGTGAGATGAGAACAGTGAGGCTGAGAAGCACAAAATTCTCCCAGCTGGGGGTTCAAGATCCCAGGGAGCCCCACGTACCATGGTGTGAATCTAGAATCCCGTGGACATAGGAAGAGGCCCCACCTCTGAACCATGCCAGGGCTTTCTACCTTTGTCAGGAAATTTACGTTAGGGTTTGCACAACGCCCAACACATTCCTTCAGATTCCAGCTCTCTTCCTCATAGCCAGTCTTCTTGTGGGCCTGGAACTCCCTTGGCAAGTAGGAAAGCCCGGGGGGCGGGAGGATTTCCGGGAAGAGGCCGGAGCCCTGGGCAGGGCGACACTCGTGGGTCGCCTCTGAAGGGGCCTTCGGGCACCCTTTGGCCCAGCTGTTTCCCCGCCCACCCCGACCTCAATGCCCCCCAGAACTGCAGGGCTCCCCCCAGGGCCTCAGGGACCCCGAGGACCGCAGGGTCCCTCAGAACTGCAGGGCTCCCCCCAGGACCTCAGGCCCCCCCAAGACCGCAGGGTCCCCCACGTCTTCAGCTCCCCCCGCAGGACCACGGGCCTCCCAGGCACTCAGGACTCCTCAGGACCACAGGACTGGTCCGGACCGCAGGCTGCCCAGGACCTCAGGTCCCCAAGAAGACCGCAGGGCACCCCCAGCACCGCAGGCTCCCCTACCAGGACCTCAAAACCCCCCAGAACAGCAGGGGCGCCCCCAGCCAGGGAGGAGCAGGAGTGGGGAGGGGCTCACCGCATCCCGCAGCGCGCGCCCGCCGGGGGCTTCAGGGCCCCGCGCGTCCATGTGGATCGTGGGCCGGGAGCTTCAGGGGGGTTCCGTGGGCCGCGCGGACCCGGCGCGAGGTGGCGGCAGCTAAGCTCCGCGATTGCTGTGTGGGCCGCCGGGAGGCCTCGGGCGGAGCGCGCTGCGTTCCAGGGCGGAGGCGGAGGCGGAGGCGGAGGCGGAGCGGAGAGGCGGGCGCTGCACCTGCAGGGACTCGAGGGGCCGCCTTGGAGGACTCGTCCGCGCCCCCAGGCTCCGCGCCTTCCCGAGCCGAACCGAGCTGAGCCGAGCCCCCGGGACGGCCTGGACCCAGCCGCGTTACTCAGGAGGGCCCGTGGGCGCCACGGGCACCCCCAAAATGCTCCGCACGGGCGATGCATGGGCCTCGGTCACCCCTGCTGCGTTTTTCAGAGACGGGGTTCGCTCTGTGGCCCAGGCTGGAGTGCAGTGGCGACCAGGGCTCCCCACAGCCTCGACTTCTCGGGCCCAAGCGATCCTCCTGCCTCGGCCTGCCCAGTAGCTGGGACCACGGGCGCGCGCCACCGGATCCGGCTAATCTTTTTTATTTTTTGTAAAGACCGGGTCTTACTGTGTTGCCCAGGCTGGTCTCGAATTCCTGGGCTCAAGTGATCCTTCCGCCTCGGCCTCCCAAAGCGCTGGGACCGCAGGCCCAGGCCACCACGCCCGGCCTTCCCTGGCCTCTTTCACACCTGAGTTGTGGCTCATGAGTCACCTTGTGGGTGACCTCCCCTCCCCGGACAGTGTTTTAGGGTTACCGGTCTTGTTGCGGTGTCTATGCCCCTGTGCAGCGCTGTGGGAGCAGGGCTGTGTCTGGGTTACCCCAGCATCCCCAGGGCCCAGCCCAGTGACCACACCTGGAAGCGCTGGTGTCTAAATGTGTGGATGAATAAAACGCAGCCACCCAGCATCACCACTGCGGAGTGACAGTCCCGCCAGGTTACTTCAGGGCGGATGTCCGCGGCCTGAACCCCAAAGGCCAGGCGGTGAGTCCAGGCCACGGTGCCTAGCGAGGAGCAGGTGTCCCCGAAAACCCAAACACCCCAGAGGGGATGTGAGAACCGCCGCAGAGAGCAGGCCCATCACACACACGGCGCAGAGGCAAGAAATTAGCTCAAAAGCAGCTTAGGGACAGAAGCACGCCCATCTCTGGAGCTGTCCTGCTGCCCACGAGTGCCCCATATGTGAGTTCTGATAAACTCGCCGACTCACCAAGCTGGACTCCGCCCAGTCATTCTTTGGTCTCTCAGCAACTCCTACTTTGGGGTAAGGTTTTAAATGTGATTGATTCTCGGTTTTTCTCATTACAAGTGGTCATCAGGAAAACACAGGCCAAAACCACAATGTGCTCCCACTGCACCCCACCCCACTGCACCCCACCCCACCGCACCCCACCCCACGGCACCCCACCCCACGGCACCCCACCCCACGGCCCACCCCACCCCACCGCACCCCACCCCACCGCACCCCACCCCACGGCACCCCACCTCACCGCACCCCACCGCACCCCACCCCACCGCACCCCACCCCACTGCACCCCACCCCACTGCACCTCACCAGCATGGCTAGAATCAGAGACAAACATAAGTCAGAGAGGCGTGTGGGGATTGTGGCCCCGCACGCGGCTGGTGGGGCTGTGAAAGGCTGCAGTGCTGGGAGAAAGGTGGGTGGGTCCTCAAAAGTGAAGCAGGTTCCACAGGGCCCAGCCGCCCCACTCCAGGCATATACCGAGAGAAACGACTCGCAAATGCACCCATTCTACTGCAGCCTCAGTAATGCTCAAAAGGCGGAAACCACCCAAATGTCCACCCCCCGTAAGTGAGTAACAAGATGCAGGTGATAGAATATTCCTCAGCCACACAAAAGAGTGAGGCGCTGATGCACGCTATGAAGCTGGTGGGCCTTGGGGACAACGCTGGGTGGCAGAGGCCAGGCGTGAAGACCCTGTGTGGTAAGTGCATGTGCTGGTGAGTTGAAACAGGCCACAGAGACAGAACGTTGACTGCTGTTGGTGAGGCTGCAGGGACGAGGGAGAGACTTAGGAGGTCCGGGTTTCTTTGTAGGGGGACAAAAATGTTCTAAAATTAGATCGTAAGAACGTTGCACAACCCTGTGAATATACTCAAAACTGTTCAATTATGCCCTTTAAATGGATGGATTTTGTGGCATGTGAATTATATTTCGATGAAGCTGTTAAAATGATTTTTTAAAAGCACGACCATTTTGCCACTTTTTGTGTCCTTTTAGCACCCTCCTCTTTTTTCTGTCTCCGAGAGAGGCTGAGATACAAATGCAGTTGTAGGGGCCAGTGTGGACTGTTGAGAAAGACATGGTGTGGCGGAAAGTGGCTGCTGTGCTGCGGCTCCCGGCCCACTCCCCCTCCCCCCTCCCCCCTCCCCCCACCCCCCTCCCCCCTCCCCCCACCCCCCTCCCCCCTCCCCCCCCCCCACCCCCCTCCCCCCCACCCCCCTCCCCCTAACCCCCCACCCCCCTCCCCCCTTCCCCCCCCCCCCCCCCCGACCATTCAGGCCTAAGGAATCCTGCCGGCAGCTTCTGGCTTCTCAGGAAAGCCAGCGTGGGTGGGTGCTGAGGAGGAGGAGGGGCCAGAAGATGCCACAGTGCAGGGTGGATGGCTGCACCCAGGAAAGCCTGCCTGGCATGGGGGACCAGGAGTACAAGCCGGTGGCGTTTCCATCAGAAACACACCTCAGTGTCAAGAACCAGAAGTCGCTCAAGCTAACTTAAGGGAAAAACAGGAAATGACTTCTGTGGAGAGGAGGCAGACACAGCGGGCTGGCGTCAGCCCCTCCGGGCTCTTCAGAGGGTGCTCATCTCTGGAGGCGGGAGGAGCTGGGCATGGTGCCCCACGGCAGGGCCACAACAAGTTTCCTCATCAGCCCACAGGCAACTTCCCTAACCACAAACAACTCAACGAGCAGGGAGCCAGTCAGACTGCCCTCCTTCCTCCCTTCCAGAAAGTTCTAGAACGCCCACCCTTCCCTTACTCTGCAGGCACTGAGCTTGAGGCGAGACCGGAAGCTTTACTCCCCGGACAGCCCAGCATCAAGCTCATGGCTTCAGGGGACGGCTCCCTTGTGGTGGGGGCAGGCGCAGACCCAAGGGCTTTCAGCGTCTCCAGGGCGGGGTTGCTGCTCCTCCCTTATTCAGGCAGAGCAGGGGCCACAGAGCTCTCGACAGCACTGAGCTCACCAGTGATAAAGCGCTTCAGACATCCGTGAAGGCAGACTGGCGTTGGGACTTTGGAGAGCTTGTGGGCACCCGTGGAGCCGGTTATCTTCAGATGTTGACTGGCTGACCCTGGGTGCAGGTTCAAGCTGGGCACCCTCTCCTTATGGGCTGTGCTTTCCTCACCAGACAGCTAAACGAGCTGGGAGCCCCACCGGCCCACACGAGCCTGGAACTGGCCATGTGGAAGACGAGAGGAGCCTCCCTCTGACCTGGAAATGCCTCTCTCCTCTCCAGCCGGCATCGGCCAGGCTCATACTGGGCCGTCCCTCCAGCCCGGGCTGCTCTTTCAGGTCAGGCTTCTGGGACAGCCCGAGCAGGAACACCCAACATTGCTGCACACAGCAGCCCCAGGCCCCACCAAGATAGGACAGGTGGTCTGGTCTGGGAGGTGACAGGACTGCCTTTCCTTTTTTTTTTTGAGATTGGGTCTTGCTGTGTCACCCAGGCTGGAGTGCAGTGGTGCAATCATAGCTCACTGTAGCCTTGCATTGGGCTCAAGGGATCCTCCTGCCTCAGCCTCCTGAGTAGGTGGGACTGCGGAGGCACACCACCATGCCCGGCTACTATTTTTTATTATTTTTCTAGAGATAGGGATCTCCCTATGATGCCAGGGCTGGTCTCAAACTCCTGAGCTCAAGTGATCCTCCCACCTCGGCCCCCAAAGCGCTGGTCTTACAGGCATGAGGCTACACTGACTAAGGACTGGCTTTCCAACAAAGCTCTTCAGCTGGATCTGATGGAGACAACACAGGACCACCCTTCAGGAAGCAAAGCTTCAAGAAGCCTGGTATGCCCCCCTAAGAAAGGAGTAGGGGTCCCACAGAGGGGTCCAGGATCTCTTCTTGCTGAACTGGAAAAACCGAAGGCTCAGGGGCTGGATGTGGCCATGAGGTGGGGATCATGGCAGTAAGCAAGGGGAGAACCCGCAGGATGGCAGGTCGCTGCATGAGAGGCATTTTTAAGGCAGATGCTGGAGGTGGAGCCATTGGAGGAGGTGGCAAAGTCCTCCATGTGGCAGGTGAAAGAGGTGGTTGGGCCAGGACAAAGTTCACTGCAGTAAGGGGGTCAAGATCCAGGTGGTTAAAACAGCACATCTCAGGCTCTTCAGCCACAGCACCTAACCACGGTGAGAGCTTGTGAAAATACACTCCTGGCCCCTCCAGAATCTACTCAGGGCACTTGCCAGAGTTGAGGAGTCTGCATTTCCAGGAGCTCGGCACACAACATCCGTGCATGCCAACGAGCCTTCACAGTTCTGGGCCTGCGTGGAAGTCAGTGCAATGCTGGCAGGGCTCGGAGGAGAGAAAGGAAGGCTTAACCTTGTGTGGGCTGTGGGGGTGCCACAAAGCTCCCAGGGACTCCGGGATGGTCAGGAGGGAGTAGGTGGGAGACAGAGGAAGGGGTATTCTGTGTGCGCAGGGCAGGAAAGGGTTCACAGAGGGAAATGTCTAAATGCCATTGCCGGAAGAAGAACTGATACTATTTCCCATGTTCTCATTAAACCCAGACAACAACCCACATACGTCAAATGTCGCTATCCACCTGACACACACAGGATGGGGTTTGGAATTCAAATGCGCTGACTCTCAATTGTGTTGTCTGAGGTCACTGGAAAGTGTCAGGAGCCAGGGGCTGCCAGGGGATCCAGGGCCAGCATGGAGGGGCCGCCATCTTCCCTGTCCTGGTCAGCCCCAAGGACCGGCAGAAGATACAGGCAGGACAGAGGCCACTGCCGCCCGGGCCCCACTCTGCCACCCCTCACTCGTTCTGTCTGGGGTGTGTGAAGGTGCCTGGGAGCCTTCGTTCTTAAAGGTCTGTGGGAGGCCAGGAATCTGGGCCTGAGGTGGACCCACACAGGAAAAAGTGAAGAGGCAGTAGAAGAAAACATAGGAGAAAAACTTCATGACATTGGATTTGACAATGAGTTTTTGAATATGGCACCAAAAGTACAGGCAACAAAAAAATTAGACAAATTGGACTTCTTGAAAATTAAAAATGTTTGTGCATCAAAGGATACTATCAATAGAGTGAAAAGTGTAATTCCAGCAGTTTGGGAGGCTGAGGCAGGCGGATTACCTAAGGTCAGGAGTTTGAGACCAGCCTGGCCAACATGGTGAAACTCCGTCTCTACTAAAAATACAAAAATTAGGCCGGGCACGGTGGCTCAAGCCTGTAATCCCAGCACTTTGGGAGGCCAAGACGGGTGGATCACGAGGTCAGGAGATCGAGACCATCCTGGCTAACACGGTGAAACCCCATCTCTACTAAAAAATACAAAAAAAAAAAAAAAAAAAAAAAAAGAGCCGGGAGAGGTGGCGGGCGCCTGTAGTCCCAGCTACTCGGGAGGCTGAGGCCGGAGAATGGCGTAAACCCGGGGGGCGGAGCTTGCAGTGAGCTGAGATCCGGCCACTGCACTCCAGCCCGGGCGACAGAGCGAGACTCCATCTCAAAAAAAAAAAAACACAAAAATTAGCCAGATGTGGTGGTGGACACCTGTAATCCCAGCTACTCGGGAGGCTGAGGCAAGAGAATCGCTTGAATCTAGGAGGCAGAGGCTGCAGTGAGCCGAGATCATGCCACTGCACTCCAGCCTGGGCAACAGAGTGAGACTCTGTCTCAAAAACAAAACAAAACAAAACAAAACAAAACAAAAGCCAAACACCACCACCACCAACAAAATAGACTGAGAAGACAATCCACAGAATGGGGAAGATACCGTAGATTATGTATCTGATGCGAAATTGATGTCCAGGATATATAAAGAACTCCTGCAATCTAGCAACAAGACGAACAAGCAACCTGATTCAAAAATGGGGAAAGACAAAGCAATCTACAGATTTGATGCTATTTCTCTCAAACTATCAATGTTATTTTCACAGAATTAGGAAAAAACTACTTTAAAATTCATGTGGAACCAAAAAGAGCTGGAATGGAAAAAGCAAACCTAAGCAAAAAGGACAAAGCTAGAGGCACCACATTACCCAACTTCAAACTACACTACAAGGCTACAGTAACCAAAACAGCATGGTACTTGTACAAAAATAGGCACAAATCAATGGAACAGAATAGAGAATCCAGAAATAAAGCTGCACATCTACAACTAACTGATCTTCGACAATGTCAACAAAAATAAGCAATTGGAAAAGGACTCCCTATTCAACAAATGGTGCTGGAATAGCTGGCATGCCATTTGCAAAGAATTAAACTGGACCCTACCTCTCACCACATATAAAAATTAACTCAAGATGGATTAAAGATTTAACTGTAAGACCTCAAGTTATAAAAACTCTAGAACAAACCTAGGAAATAGTTTTCTGGACAATGGCCTAGGCAAAGAATTTATGACTGAGTCCTCAAAAGCAATTGCAACAAAACCAAAAATTGACATCTGGGACCTACTTAAACTAAAAAGCTTTTGAACAGCAAAATAAACTATCAACAGAGTAAACAGACAACCTACATAATGGAAGAAAATATTTATAAACTATGTGTCCAACAAAGGGCTAATATCCAGAATCCATAAGGAACCCAAAATCAACAAGAAAAAAAAAAAAAAAAAACCTCATTAAAGGAGAAAAGACATTGAACAGACACTTCTCAAAAGAAGATACACAAGCAGCCAACAAGCATGAAAAAATGCTCAACATTACTAATTATTGGAGAAATACAAATCAAACCACAGTGAGGCACCAACAGATGTTGGTGAGGCCACAGAGAAAAAAGGAAACACTTACACATTGTTGGTGGGAAGGTAAATTAGTTCAGCCACTGTGGAAAGCAGTTTGGAGATTTCTCAAAGAACTAAAAATAGAACTACCATTCAACCCAGGAATCCCATTACTGGGTATATACCCAAAGGAAAATAAATTGGTTTTACCAAACAGACACCTGCACTTGTATGTTTATTGAAGCTCTAGTCACGATAGCAGAGACATGAAAAACCTCCAGGGTCCATCAACAGATGATTGGATAAACCAAATGCGGTACATACACACCACGGAATACCATGAGCCATAAAAAAAAGAACGAAATCACGTCCTTTGCAGCCACATGGGTGCAGCTGAAGGGCATTATCTAAGCAAATTAACACAGGAACAGAAAACCAAATACCACATGTTCTCACTTTTAAGTAGGAACTGCATCTTGGGTACACATGGACATAAAGATGGGAGCAACGGACACTGGGACTCCAAAGGAGGGAGGGCTGAAAAGCTTTCTTCTTCTGGCTATTTTGTACTTTTAGTAGAGGCAGGGTTTCTCCATGTTGGTCAGGGTGATCTCAAACTCCCGACCTCAGGTGATCCGCCTGCCTTGGCCTCCCAAGGTGCTGGGATTACAGGGGTGAGCCACCAGGCCTGGCCTAAAAGGCTTTATTTTGGGTTCTATGCTCACTCCAAACCTCAGCATCATGCAACATACCCTTGTAACAAACTTGAACATGTACCCCAGGAATCTGAAATTTAGATTTAAACTTAAAATAATGGGAAAGGATCTGAAAAGACATTTCTTCAGAGAAGATATGAGAATGTCTAGTCAGTACATTAAAAGACGCTTAATGTCAGTAGTCATTAGGGAGACGCAGCTCAAAACCACAAGCATAGCAGGCACCACTTGTTATGGTTTAGATGTGTCCCCCAAAGTAGGTGTGCTGGAAACCAGCCCCAGGGGCAACAGTATTCATAGGTGTAACCCAAATAAGTGACTAGGTAATAAGGGCCTCTCTCCCCTCTGTCTCTCTCTCCTCTCTCACACGACACGCTCGCTTGCCCTTCTGCCTTCCGCATGGATGACACAGCACAATGGCCCTCGCCAGAAGCCAACCACTGCATCTCGGACTTTCCAGCCTCTAGAAGTGTAAAAAAAATACATCTCTGTTTCTTCATAAATTACTCAGCCTTGGGTCTTCGGTTACAGCAGCACAAAATGAACGAAGACACTACTTCACACCCACTAGGATGGCTAGAATCAAAGACAGACAACAACAAGTGCTGATGGAGATGTGGAGAAATTAGAACCCTCATACACTGCTGGTGGGAATGTAAAATGATATAGTCACTATGGAAAACCAGTCTGGCAGTTCCCCAAAAACTTAAACATAGAATTACCACATGATCCAGCAATCTCACTTCTGGATACCCAAAATTGAAAGCAGGGTCTTGAACAGCATTTGCACCCCATGTCAAGGCAGCATTGCTCACAATCCCCCAAGGCTAGAAGCAACACAAGTGCTCCCATGATTGTCAGTGGAGGGATACACAGAATACGGTGTGCGTGTTACCGTGGTGGTGCCGTTTAGTTCCAGGCTCTTGGTGTCCTGAACAAAGAAATTGGACGTGACAACACCAAAATAGCAAACAGCAGAGGTTTATTCAGCACAGGATGACACTCTCATGAGGGCAGCGTGGTTGACCTCTGCGAATGAGATCAGTACCAGTTTGGGTATTTGGGCTCTCTTTTATATGTTTTTTTTTTTTCTCTCTTACCAAGGCTGCCTAATCTCTAGCCAGCACCTGCCTTTTGATTGATACGGAGGTTGCTTACTTTGGCTCTTATGTGCTTACATGTTGCCTCCATCCCATAATTTTAAATACATGCATGAAAATAGTCCATATGTATGAGCTTCAGTGAGCTGATTATCATACGGGGTCATATTAAGGATACTTTTTCTCTCTAATGCATATGCCCATCTCTCAGGGGCTCCCGTGACAGATTTGGTCCAGATGTAGCCAGCTATGGCGGCTTCTTGCTTTTTAATCTCACTCTTGTTTTGGTTGCTCAGCTTCTGCTTCTTATCTTGCTTCTCACTCACTCGCCCCTTACCTTGCATCTGTGTCTACTCACTCCACCCTGTGTTCGACCTCCAATTCCCTGTGCTGTTTTCCTGCCTCATATGCACACAATGATATATTATTTTTATTTATTTATTTATTTTTATTTTATTTATTTATTTTTTGAGACGGAGTCTCACTCTGTCACCCAGGCTGGAGTGCAGTGGACTGATCTCGGCTCACTGCAAAATCCATCCCCCGGGTTCACGCCATTCTCCTGCCTCAGCCTCCTGAGTAGCTGGTACTACAGGTGCCCGCCACCACGTCCGGCTATTTTTTTGTATTTTTAGAGACAGGGTTTCACCATGTTAGCCAGGATGGTTTTGATCTCCTGACCTCGTGATCCGCCCGCCTCGGCCTCCAAAGTGCTGGGATTACAGGCGTGAGCCACTGCGACCAGCCCACAATGACATATTATTAAGCCTTCAAACGGAAGGAAATTCTGGTACATGTTATGACATGGTTTAACCTTGAAGACGTTATGTTGAGTAAAATATGTCGGTTAGGAAAGGACAAATATTGTCTGATTCCACTTACATGATGTCCCTAACGTCAAAATCAGAGACTAGTCTGTGCGACATAGTGAGACTCCGTCTCTACCAGCAACAACAACAACAACAATTACAGCCTGTCATTCTAGCTACTTAGGAGGCAGAGGCTGGAGGATTGCTTGAGCCCAGGAGTTCAAAGATGCAGTGAATTATAATCGCACCACTGCAGTCCAGCCTGGGTGACAGAGCAAGACCCTGTCTCTAAAACAAAAACAAAAAACACAGGAAGTAGAATGCTGGCTGCCAGCCTCGGTATGGAGGGTAGGGTGGGGAGTTGGTGTTTAATGGGGCATTCACCGAACTTCAGTTTGGGAAAATGAAAACCACCTGGAGATAGTGATGGTGATGTTGCACAGCAATGTGAGTGCACCTAATACCACAAAACCACAGACTGAAAAATAGTTAAAATGGTAAATTTCCCATTGTGTATATTTAACCACAATAATTGTTTTTTGAAGTACATCTTCCCAGCTTCAATTCCTAGGCTAAGGCTGGGCACGGTGGCTCACGTCTATAATCCCAGCACTTTGGGGGCTGGGACAGGAAGATCGCTTGAGCCCAGGAGTGCGGAGGCTGTAGTGAGCCGTGATCTTGCCACTGCATTCCAACTGGTACTCCAGGCCTTGTCTCATAAATAAATAATCAAAGACCCTAGGCTAAGAATTCCAGGTCTTGGAAAACCCTTGATTTTCTTTCCCTCTCCCATTGTATTTTTTAACATACGTTTGATCTTTCTCAACCAAGATCTCTTTGGTCCAATGGAAACCTACTCGGAAACTCTGATAACCCTGAGATCCCAACCTCTGTTGGAGAAACAAGACCTGCCATTCCATGCCTAGCACCTGGCTGTTTTTTCACCTACTATACCCGGTTAGGGATAAAATTATTAGTCCTGTCTGTGTGGAAGACAAATCCATTGATATGGATGTGAGAATCAAGAAACTCAGTTTGTGCCAGCCACGGTGGCTCATGCCTGTAATCCCAGTACTTTGGGAGGCTGAGGCAAGTGGACTGCTTGACCTCAGGAGTTCAAGGCCCGCCTGGGCAACATGGTGAAGCCCTATCTCTACTAAAAAAAAATTAGCCGGGCGCGGTGGCTCAAGCCTGTAATCCCAGCACTTTGGGAGGCCGAGACGGGCGGATCACGAGGTCAGGAGATCGAGACCATCCTGGCTAACACGGTGAAACCCCGTCTCTACTAAAAAATACAAAAAACTAGCCGGGTGAGGTGGCGGGCGCCTGTAGTCCCAGCTACTCGGGAGGCTGAGGCAGGAGAATGGCTTAAACCCGGGAGGCGGAGCTTGCAGTGAGCTGAGATCCGGCCACTGCACTCCAGCCCCGACAGAGCCAGACTCCGTCTCAAAAAATAAAAATAAAAAATAAAAAATTAACTGGGCATGATCGCAGCCTTTGGAGCTGAGGTATGAGAATCTCTTGAACCTGGAAGGCGCAGGTTGCTGTGAGCTGAGATCGCACCACTGCACTCTAGCCTGGAAGACATAGCAAGAGAAAGAGAACGAGAAGAAAAGAAAGAAGGAGGAAGGAAAAGGAAGGAAGGAAGGAAGGAAGGAAGAAGGGAAGGGGAAAGAAGAAGGAAAGAAAAAGGAAGGGAAAGGAAGGAGGGAGGA